>NC_139669.1:8549488-8561988 GCF_951799395.1 Argentina silus
AGGGGTGTTATTTTAAATGTATCTGACTGTGCCACATCATTAAAATAACTCAGTGGTAGTAGTATCTGCGAAGACTCATCCCTCACGAACCTAGATGTGTCTAGCTCGTTATGAAACAGAGATTGAAAAGTGCTTCTATACGAAGAGGAATATATTGTCCTTGAAGTGAACTCACCCACACATAGATTAACGTGGTTCTGTTTCATGTGTTCCTGTGTTAGTCACCGCCACTGTGGATGCTGACACACGCCTGCATGTTTGATGCATAGTCTGATCCCACAGTTAGACGCTTTCTGCCAACAAATTCATGCTCTGTACTGAATCACCTCTGTGGTATAAATATTTACCATTGTGGGCCCAATATCCATCTGTCCACCATTGGTGCTGCCCTTAAAAAATCCCCTCTGGGAACTTTGAAGATGTTTCAGAGTTCCTAGGCTGGCCAAGACTCTTATTAAAACAACGGAGCCCGTAATTATGTTGGAATTCCAAAGTAGCGCTATGCTCATAATTAGGCCACACAGGAGCAAGCTTATGAAGAATGAATGTAATAAATAAGCCATTAGATTGGGCAGTAAAAAAAAAAAAAAAAAAGGAGGAAATAAAAAAAAAAGATAGAATGAGAACGAGAGACAACAACGCTGCAGAGGAGGAAGGATGGACAGATCTCTCTCTCTCTCTCTCTCTCTCTCTCTCTCTCTCTCTCTCTCTCTCTCTCTTCTCCTCTCTCTCCCTCTCCCTCCCTCTCTCTTCCTCTCCCTCTCTCCCTCTCCCTCTCCCCCTCTCCCTCTCTCCTCTCCCTCTCCCTCTCTCCCTCTCTCTCTCTCTCTTATTCACGAGCATTCTGAGAAGTTGAGTTCTGTGGATGTTTTGAATCGGGCTGTCGCTATACTGCTGATGTATACACTCTCTAACTGTGGTGTTCAATTATACAGCTGATTTATTACAGGGGGGGGCGACTAGAACCCCCAAATGTTAGCCGTCGTCAGTGTGTTAATCATACTGTAGTGTTTCTCCTCCCTGGATGGTGTCATTTAAGAGGTACAGTTGAGATGATCAGTGTTGACAATGATTTACCATTTGTTTTCTCAATTTTCCATTAGATTTGCATTCATGTTAATATTCCAAATGAACAGGCCATAACACACACACACACACGTGCGCACGCGCATGAACGGACGCACGTGCACACTCACACACACACACACTCACTCTCACACACACACACACACACACACACACACACACACACACACACACACACACACACACACACACACACAACCACAACCACACACACACACACCCCAATTAACTGTTTTCCCTCCTAAATAATTACTAATATTAGTTTTTATTTACCAAGGAGAGTTTACGATCCCCCGCTATGACTGTTTGTTATTTATCATGTACACAAGGCCCCAAACGAACCAACAACAGGAAGGAAACAGACACAGAACCACCCCCCATTCCCACTCAAACACTTAACAACACGCTTCCCTCAATTCCATCAAGGCCTTTGGAAATGGGCTTTTTAATGGCTGCTTTGAAGTAAAAAAGAATTATCATATCTATGGTAGTATTAAAGTTCCCCGGAAGAAACCCTATGGTTTTATTAGTTTTACTGCTGCTGTCTTTTTACACATTTGACCGCCTTCCCAGAAGCTAGTAGCACCAAAGTTAATGGCTAACAAAGAGAAGTCAAAGAGAAAACTTGGCTGATTATTGCCATAACTCCTGGAGATACTAATTACCAATGGCTGTAAAATAAGTCAGTCCGGCCTTCCTAATGAGCACACCAGAGACCGATTGTTAAACTCCATTAACAAGATCTATTCTTTCTCCTTTTTCTTCCTTTATTTCTTCCTATACCGTGTCAGTGTCATCCTTATCAAATATAACAAAACAAATCCCTCTTTAAAGGTCATTACGCCACGAAGTTCCCAAATTAATTATTTATGAGACTTTTAGAATCTTACAATTAAATTTGAAAATGAAGAGAGGGAGAGAAGGCAGGCTTGTTTCAGAAACTTATTTAATGGGGAAAAAACATTCACCAAACTTGTCCTTAATTAAATGTGTGTTTGGCTGGATGTGTTTCAGCTGCTGGGGTAGAGAGGGAGAGAGAGAGAGAGAGAGAGAGAGAGAGAGAGGGAGAGGGAGAGAGAGAGAGAGAGAGAGAGAGAGGGAGAGGCTAGGGTTCACAGTGTGTGGTCAACATTATAGATGGGAACGTGAGGATGATGTTTCAATCTGCCTGTCTGTCTGCCTTTCTGTCTGTCTGTCTGTCTGTCTGTCTGTCTGTCTGTCTGTCTGTCTGTCTGCCTGTCTGCCTGTTTGTCTGCCAAATGTCTGTCTCTGTATGAATGCCTGCTTTGTTTGTGTGTATATCCCTCCATCTAATGCAAACAGAGCATAAACATGTGTATTTGATACTGTTCCTCATTCCATTCCCTGCATTACAATGAGCCCGTCCTCCGATGTCTACCTCCCCCAGCCTCCCCTGGTGTTCTACCACCCCCAGCCTCCCCTGGTGTGGGCCTGGAGCAGTAAAGACAGATGAGATGAAGGTAGATCACAAGAGACATGAGCGTCCAACATCCTATATACGTTAGTGTCACCTCCGTCTCTCTCTCTCTCTCTCTCTCTCTGCTATCCATCCATCCTGCACCTCTGTCTCTCTCTCTCTTTCTGTGCTATCCATTCATTCTACACCTCTCTCTCTCTCTCTCTCTCTCTCTCTCTCTGTGCCATCCATCCGTTCTACACCTCCGTCTTTAAGTTATCTATCGCCTAAGGATCACAGACCCCCAGGTGGGCGGGGTGGGGGGGGGGGCGGGAGGGGGGTCTAATAAAACGTACTTGACGTTTTAATTGCGTTTTCCTCATCAAGGAGCAATCTGCAAGATGGTTGGTGGCGTTTCTGTTGAGACCAATAAGGAGGCTGTTATGATCAGTCTTCCTGTTTGATAAACATGACGGGACGGAGGGATGGAACAGCTCTGTGGACGGAGGACGTCTGGCTGGCTGCCAGGGGAGGCTGGCGGGGGTAGACATCGGAGGATGGCCTCATTGAAACACATGGAGCAGAATGAGGAACGGTATCAAACACATACCCGTCCTCCGATTTCTACCTCCGCCAGCCTCCCCTGCTGTTGTTTTGTGTTTGTGCCTCTCCTCTCTCTCTAAGTTGAACCTGTCATTAGTGTTAATCACTCTTGTGCAGGGAGGATTTCTCCTGGTAAAACATCTGGGACGAGCAGAGGACTGTTGGGGTTATGCAGTAGGCGTTTCAAGTGAACTGAAGGCTGCCAAAATGAGTACAGTTAAATTACATAATAATAATAATAATAATAATAATAATAATAATAATAATAATAATAATAATAATAATAATAATAATAATTGAAATGATTCTTGTATAATAAAGGGTACTTTATAAATGTAATAACTTATTATTATTATCATTGTTATTATTGTTATTCATAATAATGATGTAATTATTATTATAATAATAATTTATAATAATACAAATATGTTAAATTACATATCTGGTTGTTCTAGTATGTGGTTATTGTACACTATACATCTGTGCAGTAACTTCCTAAGGTCCTGAACCTCGCGTGGGTGTGTTCAGACTTGGGAGCTTTGAGGTATTTACTATAATGGCCTGTCCCTCAAGTGTGACAATATGATAATAAGACCCATTATGGCTCTCAATTAGCAGTTACATAACCATTACACGCTAAATGTGTTTCTGTCAATCCATTACTTCAGACTGAAACTTTGGAGAAGTGGGTGTAGCGCTAGCTGAGAGTACAGCTGTGAGCTGCCTCGAGTGAAGGTTAGGTTAGCTTCATCGCCTCTAGTGAAGGTTAGCTTAGCTTCATCGCCTCTAGTGAAGGTTAGCTTAGCTTCATCGCCTCTAGTGAAGGTTAGCTTAGCTCCATCGCCTCTAGTGAAGGTTAGCTTAGCTTCACCACTTCAAGTGGAGGTTAGCTTAGCTTCCTTACTCTCTGAGCTGAGAGGAATCAGCCCCCAGTCTGAGCTGGGACCAAGGACTGAGACCTGACAGCATTGGAGAGCTGTTTCGTATCACACACACACACACACACACACACACACACACACACACACACACACACACACACACACACACACACACACACACACACACATGCACGTATTGTATTCATAGACACACAAACACAGGCAGGCAGGCACGAACACACACACACACACACACACACACACACACACACACACACACACACACACACACACACACAGTACAAAGGGATCAACTGGCATGCCTATAATTCCCAGTGTTTCCTGCCGGTCCGCTGCCAGCAAGCAACACCTTTTAATCAACCTCAGTGGTCTGGTGCTTCCTGCCTCACGACATTCCCAGTAACGACATTCCCACTAACAACATTCCCATTAACGACATTCCCACTCACAACATTCCCACTAACGATATTCCCACCTGAGTCCAGAAAAAAAGGTCTCATTCCTGCTTTTGATCCATTTCCAACATGTCTCGTTGAGTCCGTGTTTCTCCTTTGTTTCAAAGCAAACACACCAGCCTGTCTGTCACACACACACGCACGCACGCACGCACGCACGCACGCACAAATGCAGGCACGCACGCACGCACACACACACACCCACTGAGTCCAGATCCCTGATGGCTTAAATACTGAGAAAGGAGCAGTAATTGGAACTAGGCAGCGCAGCTACAAACAGTCGGGTCTTTTCCCCCAGATTCAGATTATACAGTTTGAATGGCAGAAAGAAAAATCCAAGATCTTTCAATTACAGCCCTCCTTTCTTTTTTACCCGGCGCATTTAAATTGGAAGTGATCTCGAAGGAAATAGTTATCATTTTAATGACACTCTCCATTCATTAAACCTCTCATTCTCTACCCCCTCGTCTCCCTCCTGGGGGGTAGGATGGAAGGGGGTGGGGGAGGGGGGTGTCTGGGGCGGGGACAGGGGGACGGGGGTCGGGAGGAAGGGAAGCACATTCTTACTGAGCCTCTGTTCAATTACCTGTAAGTTTAGGCCCTTTCCTTCTCCTTGGGGCCCTACCCTCCCCTCTCCTACCCTCTCCTACCCTCTCCTAACCTCTCCTACCCTCTCCTACCCTCCTTTCTCCTCCTTTCTCCTCTCTTCTCTCCTCTCCTCTCCTCCCCTCTCCTACCCTCTCCTGTCCTCTCCTCCCCTCTCCTTTCTCCTCTCCTCTCCTCTCCTCTCCTCTCCTCTCCTCTCCTCTCCTCTCCTCTCCTCTCCTCTCCTCTCCTCTCCTCCCCTCTCCTACCCTCTCCTGTCCTCTCCTTTCTCCTCTCCTCTCCTCTCCTCTCCTCTCCTCTCCTCTCCTCTCCTCTCCTCCGATTTTACTAGACAGTTTTCACAGGCCATTAAGTTACAGTTCATGGATAAGATATGGAAATGAAAAAAACAATCAACAAGGTTAAGATGCGGTGTCAGTGGTTTAGAGGCCTAGACTAGTCCAGCCTCGTCTCCGACGACTTGGTAAAAAAGGCCCATGACTACAATTATGATGAAATTAAGGCAACTGTTTTTTTTGTGTTTTTGTGAGTCTCATTAATAACACTCGCTCAACAGGAGACATCAAAGAGAACATGCGATGGCTTATCAAACATATACGGCCGATCCTCATTCATTTGTTTCTCTAAATCTCCTCCAAAAACGCAGCGCCGGCTAATTGCAGACACAAGCTCGGATCGGTGCCGTCATTTGCATTTTGGAGGGAAGTCTTCTTACGGCTGAGAGATTTGTAAATAAACCCAAGAAGGGGATTTGTTTCCTGACTCACCTGAGGGGCACAACGAAAGTAACGTCTTTAAAAGGAGGCAGAAAAAACATTTGATTAGGGACTCGTAACGGAAAAATTCTTTTAATAAAAACACTTTTAATATTTCAAGCTCCTTAGCTCTATGCAAATGAGCGGCGCGTTAATCGTGGCGTCCATTATGAAGTCAAAGCACACGGCGGTGTTTTCAGGGATCGTCTTTTTTCATTGTGTAATTAGGGCCTAAATGTTAATGAATTATGCTAATTCAAAACAATTAGCATATAATATTGTAGACAATCAACAATTAACATATGCTGTGTTGAAGACAATCAGAAGCCCCAGGAATCCCATATGGACTCACTCTACACACCAAATGTATAGAGAGAGGCCCGTGTGTGTGTGTGTGTGTGTGTGTGTGTGTGTGTGTGTGTGTGTGTGTGTGTGTGTGTGTGTGTGTGTGTGTGTCTGTGAGTGTGTGTGTGTGTGTGTGTGTGTGTTTGTGTGTGTGTGTGTTTGTGATCTGATTACATGCGGTATCAGCATAATAATTACCTCAGCCTCCCATGCTCCGTCTCTAACCCTCTGCTCTGGCTATCCTCCTGGGTGGCGGTCAGACACCTTACTCTCTCACCCAGGTCGGCACACACACACACACACACACACACACACACACACACACACACACACACACACACACACACACACACATACACACACACACACACAGACACACAGACACACACAGACACACACACAGACACACACACACACATCACACACACACACACACACACACACACACACACACACACACACACACACACACACACACCAGATAGGTAGGGGCTGTTTAGAGGGCTGGTAGGACCCCAGAGTGTGTGAGAGCAGTAAACAGTATCTGACATCTTGACTGTTAAGCTTCTGTGTTGTCACTGCTTCACACCAAGGTTGTGACCTTTCACCTCTCAGCAGGAGAGACGGCGGTAGTCACTAGCGTAGCGGCTAGCTCGCTAACGACTCCATGCTTGCAGTTTGGCTACCAGCTAAGATGAAAATGATTTCCACCTGCTAGTGTAGCTGTCTTCCCTCAGAAACATACCTGCCCCTGCATCTTCTGGCCTTCTCAGCCATTAGCAGTGAAATTAACAACATTGGCTGAAAGTGTATTACCTGAATTATCTACAGTATATATATATATATATATTTATGATTAACAATGAACAATTTTTATTGGCATTTTAGAGACACAACACACAACAGAAACAAAACAAAGCCCGAAAAAACACGTCAAAACAACAGAAACTGAGATGAACGTATATGTATACATATACACTCACTCAACACTTTATTAAGAACACTTGTACACCTTCTCATGGTGGAGGTGGTGTAATGGTGTGGGGAATGTTGTCTTGGCACACTTTGGGCCTGTTAATACCAATCATCGCTTGAATGCCACAGCCTATTTGAGTATTGTTGCTGACCATGTGCATCCCTTCATGGCCACAATTTACCCATCTTCTAATGGCTACTTCCAGCATGATAATGCACCATGTCACAAAGCAAA
This sequence comes from Argentina silus, assembly GCF_951799395.1. NCBI lineage: Eukaryota > Metazoa > Chordata > Actinopteri > Argentiniformes > Argentinidae > Argentina > Argentina silus. The sequence continues at coordinate 8,556,868 of NC_139669.1, forward strand.
AGTCGTCTCAAACTTGTTTCATGAACATGACAATGAGTTCAGTGTTCTTAAGTGGCCTTCCCAGTCACCGGATCTGAATCCAATAGAACACCTTTGGGATGTGGTAGAATGGGAGATTCATAGCTTGAAAGTGCACCTGAAAAATCTGCAGGAATTGCGTGATGCAATCATGTGATCATGGACCAGAATCTCAAAGGAATGTTTCCAACATCTTGTGGAATCAATGCCACAAAGAATTGAGGCTGTTTTGACAGCAAAGGGAGGCCCTACCCAGTATTAGTATCGTGTTCCTAATAAAGTGTTCAGTGAGTGTAGAACCCATGTACAACACCAAGAGGACCCCCCTACACAGACCAATGTCTAACCCACCACCCTACTGTTAGTCTAATGCCTTATAGAAGTCTGGGGGACCTGCAGGTGATGCAGCCCCCCCAGACAGGGGTGCGTAGGTGTGTCCAGGTGTGTGTAGGTGTGTCCAGGTGTGTGTACGTGTGTCCAGGTGTGTCCAGGTGTATGTAGGTGTGTCCAGGTGTGCCCTGGTGTGTCCAGGTGTGACCAGGTGTGTCCAGGTGTGTGTACGTGTGTCCAGGTGTGTGTAGGTGTGTCCAGGTGTGTCCAGATGTTTCCAGGTGTGTGTGTACGTGTGTCCAGGTGTGTGTAGGTGTGTGTAGGTGTGTCCAGGTGTGTGTAGGTGTGTCCAGATGTGTGTGCGTGTGTCCAGGTGTGTCCAGGTGTGTCCAGGTGTGTCCAGGTGTGTCCAGGTGTGTGTAGGTGTGTCCAGGTGTGGGTAGGTGTGTCCAGGTGTGTGTACATGTGTGTATGTGTGTCCAGGTGTGTCCAGGTGTGTATAGGTGTGTGTAGGTCTGTCCAGGTGTGTATAGGTGTGTGTAGGTGTGTGTAGGTGTGTCCAGGTGTGTGTAGGTATGTGTATGTGTGTCCAGGTGTGTGTAGGTGTTTATAGGTGTGTCCAGGTGTGTGTAGGTGTGTCAAGGTGTGTCCAGGTGTTTGTAGGTATGTGTTTGTGTGTCCAGGTGTGTATAGGTGTGTCCAGGTGTGTCCAGGTGTGTATAGGTGTGTGTAGGTCTGTCCAGGTGTGTATAGGTGTGTGTAGGTGTGTCGAGGTGTGTGTAGGTGTGTGTAGGTGTGTCCAGGTGTGTGTAGGTATGTGTATGTGTGTCCAGGTGTGTGTAGGTGTGTCCAGGTGTGTGTAGGTGTTTGTAGGTGTGTCCAGGTGTGTGTAGGTGTGTCCAGGTGTGTCCAGGTGTGTGTAGGTATGTGTTTGTGTGTCCAGGTGTATGTAGGTGTGTCCAGGTGTGTGTAGGTGTGTCCCCCCCCTGCCCCCCCCCTCCGTCCCCCCCACCCCCGTTTCCCCGGCTGGTGTCAGCCTGTATCTCATCTTTCTATGAGGCAGCGGGCAGACAGGAAGGGCATGGAGCAGGCAAACAGGAAGGGCGTGGAGAAGAGCACATCTGAGCAGGGCAGGTCGGCCGGGGGTGTTGGCCCACTCCGGGGTCGTCCATTTGGAAGTCATTAAGACCCTGATAGGGAGGTGAGGCCCGGGTTCTGGTTCCCACATCCTCTGGGGGCCCGGCGCTGTCTAAGCTCATTCACACCGGGTCCTCTCACTCCGACAGCCCTCCAATTCACATTTGAATTTAGGTCACATTGATCTGGGCCCCGGTCCAAAGACTACTCCCTGTGCAGCGCCGCCAGGCTAGGAAGGCAGCTCACTCCTCCACCGTCCCCTCTCCTCCCCCTCCTCCTCCTCCTCTTTCCTGCTGCTCCAGCCTATCCCTCGCTCCGTGGTCAAGCAGAAGGAGAGGACAGAAAGAAAGGAGGAGAGGAGGTTTGGCCCAGAAACAGGCTGCAGCTCTACGGGTGTTGATTGTGTGACGGTGCTAGTGACCGGTGACCGTGGTGACCGGTGACCGTGGTGACCGGTGAAGGGGTGGGGCCAGTAGTAGTTTCTCAATGCAAGAAGTGAATCACAACCACAGCCCCAGTAACACAACAATATCTCCCTTTACGCCTCAGTGTCTACATGCATTGTTATCTAGAGTTGTGTATTGTCTGTATTTCCTTGTGTGCGTGCGTGCGTGTGTGCGTGCGTGCCTGCGTGCCTGCGTGCCTGCCTGCCTGCGTGCCTGCGTGCCTGCGTGCCTGCCTGCATGTGTGTGTAGGTCTGTGTGTTCTACTCCCAAAACCAGCCAGGGAGAACCCACCAACTGGACTCAACAGTGTGTTCTGTCTTGATGAACACGGCTGAGAGGACGACAGATACTCTTCTAATACTCTCTGTCTCTCTGTCTCTCCAACCAGCTGCTCATGGATGAACACGTTTATACCATTACCTGCTGCATCTCAGCAGTGAGACTGGCACAGGAGCCGTCTGATTGTCTGTAATAAATAGCTCTTTAGAGATAATAATCTCCATCTCTACGCATCTTGCGGCCGTCATTTCTACCACCGCGCCGCGCGCTGAAGATGCTGCCAAAAAAACAAAATGGCGAAAAAAAAGAAAATCCTCCGATTCTTCCCCCGCTCTCCACCTCTCTGAACATCCCTTATTCATTTCCTCAACAGATTGCGGAACGGAATTAATGCATTTTTCAGGCGCTGCGACCCCGACAGAACCGGCCTGCCTCCACACCGAGTGTCCCTCAAGAACTCAATTAATCCCAACATTTAAAATAAATAAATTAAAGGTGTCCCACCGTCCCGCCGGAGTGCAGCCCAGCCAGCCCTAACAGCTGCATCATTAGAACCGTTCCTGGGAGACCAAATTAAGCCCTGGAATGTATATCTAATATACAACCCCACTAATGATACGCGTTAAAAGAGCCAATATGTAGGCACAGCTTAAAAATTACACGGGTCATTACGACAAATTGAGAGGGAGATTTATCTGGCCCGCCAACAACAGCGCCTCGTTTGTTTTACCAGGTAATCATAAGGCCCCGCTTTAATTAAATGTGAAGACAACAGAAAAGGAGTGTAAGTGTTTTTTATGTGGCATTTACGAGACGGTAATCCACTAGAGCTTTGGGGGAGGGGGGGGAGAGGGGGGAGGTGGGGGGTGGGGGGGCAGGTGGACTGTACGGTTACAATAGGTACTAATGAGAAACTCCCAGGTTTTGGAGTCAAAAGTGCGATCGTAATTCACTGTACTCTGTTCGCGAGGGCTTATGTGATCCAGGGTGTGCTACTAGGACATTCATTGGACATATTGGTGCTAGGAGACGAAAATCAATTTATATATGAGAGACTCTACTGAAGAGGTTTGGGAGGAATAGCAGCTTTAACAGGACAGTCTATTGTCTCTGAGCAAGTAGTGAGAGGACAGCCGTTCCCTCTCGTCTGGTGGGTGTCCTCCCCAAGGCCCCATCTCAGGTTATACTGTACACCGCTGTGTATTATACCAGCGGAGGCTGGGGGAGGCTGAAATCGGAGGACGGGCCTATTGTAATCGACAGAACGGAATGAGGAACGGTAACACACATGTGTTTGATACCGTTCCTCATTCCGTGCCTTACAATGAGCCCGTCCTCCGATTCCTACCCCCACCAGCCTCCCCTGCTTCCCGGACACCAACAGTAGCCATAGAGAAGCACAGGGAGGAAGCGGTAGAACGTCATGTGGGATGTCATTCCTTTTCCATCACCACTGAATCCATCAGATAGCTAACATCTGCATGTTAATCCATTTTTTTCTTCCCCTCTCTCTCCCTCTCTCTCTCTCTCTCTCTCTCTCTCTCTCTCTTTCTCCCTCTCTCTCCCCTTCTCCCTCTCTCCCTCTCTCTCTCTCTCTCTCTCTTTCTCCCTCTTTCTCCCTCTCTCTCTCTCTCTCACCGACATGTCTTTCAAGATCATTAACTTTATTGGATTGGACATTCCTGTTGCAAAAACAATTCAGCATAATCACTTGTAATGCAACTCCCCAGTGCCGATGCAAATTCTGCCTCCCTCTGCCTCCCTCTGCCTCCCTCTGCCTCCCTCTTCCTCCCCCTGCCTCCCCCTGCCTCCCGCTGCCTCCAAGGCCCCAGCAATTACAGAAGGACCACAGATGCAGCGGCTGCAGCGTCTGAGAAGAGGAGAAGCTGCTGATAATGTGATTACTCACTCATTACCTACCGGAGTGCATTCATTAAGGGCTGGAGCCTGGATCTGGGCATTGTTGACAACACCTTGGCAAAGCCCAAGACGAAGCAGGATGTCAAGATCATAATGTCCCATCATTTCATCTCGGCAGTCGGAAAAACTCTCCGGCTACGAATCCACCGAGGAGCTCCAAATGAATGCCGTTCATTTATTATGCAAGCGGAATCCTAATGTGTTAGACTTGACAATGTATTTTCTTCTTCTTCTGAGATGAAAACAACGGTACAGGCGGGGGGTGGCACAGGTGGTGCGGGGTGTGTGTGTGTGGGGGGGGGGGGGGGCGGGGGGGCATTCAGAGATCTGTAGGGGCATGGGGATGGGGGGGGGGGGGGGGTTCAGAAGGTTGGAATTTAATTGTACTCACGACACATTTGCTAAATGGCCCACCTGGCTTGTCGGTGTCCATCTTGATGACATTCTGAACGTTTGATCATTTTGAGGCTTTTTTTTTTTTAAATCTCTGTGCTGCTTTTTACAACCATGAATATGCAGCAGAACGTCACCTGAACATCGTCTGGGTTAGGACGTCGTCATGGGTGGACGAAGGCAGCTTTGATGTGTTATTGCACCACAGAGGAAACACACGTCTTTAGGCCTCTGCTCTAACAGATGTATATGTACTTAGCATTTTAAATGTTTTTATATGAATGTTTATGCATAAGCTGTGAGTGTAATTACAGGAATATTTGATGTCTAATCACTTTCCTATCAGATCATCTGAGCTGTGACTGTCTGTATATTCAAATGGGCATGGGCAAGAAATTAAGGACCGGTTTAATTTAGCAATTTGGAGCAATATGTTAATGTCGGAAGAAAGGGGGATTCAATCCTAAATGTATTCAATGAAATGAAATGAAATAACATATATTTGAAAGTGTAATTTTTAACTCACATTATTATTTGAATCCCGGTAATTGAAACTGCAATCGAGGCAAGTTGTATTAAATTAGATTGTGGCGAGATT
>NC_139669.1:8581988-8599488 GCF_951799395.1 Argentina silus
AATTAAACGATTGGCTCTCAAATTATTACTTGTGAAATAGAGAATTGTTTCAATGACTACATATTTGCTGTATTTAGGCTGGAGTTGAAAGCAGAGAACATTCGATTTAGAAAAGGAAATTTAATGTTAGTTACCGTGATGAAATACTGAAATAAAGATTTTAACAGAATTTAAAGTAGACAAAATATAAATCTATATCTGATCATCATGTACCATATTTAATTCCCAAATATGCTCTCGAAATCTGGGTTCTTAAATTTGATTAATACATCTCATTAATCAAATATGTGTCAGTGCTAATATTAAGGATATTATTTATCACTAAGTTACAGTTTATTCAGTTATTGCGGAGTTTGGCTTTTTATTAATCTAAGCCTTTTGATTATGGAAATTAAAACCATCATGTAATAAAACTAAACATATAGTACTGTAACTTCTAAAGAATGTAGACAGTTATTTCACTGTGCTTATCAACCCTTAACCAATCTTCTGGTAATTAAAAAAAAAATGGAAAAACATGTCCTGCAAGTTATTCGCAAAAGTTTCTCAGACATCATCCACCATCTTCAAATACCTCTTGAGGAATTTATTTCATTTCATTTTCTTCAGAGAAGACGGATCCTCGAGGGACATGCTGCCCCCGGGGTCCAGAATGATCCTCTAAAACAAAACATCTAATATGTAAATGAACACACTGTTTTTGTTAGAAAGTGTCAGTTTCTCCTCTGTCTTCAGAGTGAGGGTAACACTGCCTTCCTTTTGATCCATGTTATTGTGTTCTTCATGTCTATGGCCTGAGACGATGGTGGTGTTTGCCCACGTCCCTGGTGGCAGTCAATATTAGAGGAACACGGAGCGGGATGAGAAGACAGAGGAGATTAGCCCAAAGGGATGACATGATGAAATGGAAGCAGGAGATATTATGGTGGTGGTGGTGACACTTTTAAGTGTTATCATTGTTGTGTTTTTCATGTTGTTATTATTATTTTTTATATCATATGTAAATTACTGTATGAATTACGCTTTAACAATGTTATTATTATTGTGTTTTCTTCAGGAGAGAAAAGCAACAGTTGGATTAGGTTATTATTTGCGAGGGAGATTGTACATTGCTGCTTTTGATTAATCTACTATTATAACAAACATACAAACAATGGATCCTGATGTCTAAAAAAAACTAAAACTGTTGATGTGAAAATTATTATAATTATAATAATGATCATTTAATGTGGAATTTTCACTTCTGTCATTATTATTAAACTAAGAGATTCCATCCTCAGACTTAATGATATTGGACTTGAACCTATTTCAGACTACCCACTCTGTTCTTATCTTGATATGAATATGTTCCTATTGTTGACCCTTGTGTAAGTATTTATTGGGAACGTGTAGCGACATTTTAATATTCTGTCACAGTTGTACCACAGTATCCCAGAAAACAATGGCCAAAGAATCGGAGATGACCTCATGATCTCGAAAACAGAAACAGACAAAAGATCGAAAACATTTAACCGCTTTATTTTTTTGTCACTCACAAGGTCACATTAAAAGTATATTAACTCTAATAAATTACGCAGCCCGAGCTGCTGAAACACACATTTCAGTGAGGCTCGTTTAAATTTCATATTTCACCTCGCATCTATCACAACCAGATGTTGTCATCGGCAACCCTTCCTGTTTCCCGTGTCCAATTCCCACCGAGCAGTGGAACGTGACACTTTCCCTGGAAAATACAATAAAATAGAGAAGTAATGTACGGCTATTTCCTTTCATAAATTCTTTGGCCCCTCTCTCCCTCTCTCCCTCTCTCCCTCTCTCCCTCTCTCCCTCTCTCTCTCTCGTGCTCACAGAGAGCAGGCTACAAGTCTCATGTAGATGTGTTTTAATGAAAAGCATGGCAGCAGCTAACAGTAAATCACAAAGAGCAGGCTACAGCCCGACAGCTACCCTGGGTTTTCCTCATCTACCTGGCCCTGGTGATTTATGCTGCTTCCTGGTGATCATGCGTGTAATTCCTCCTCCCATCCTCTCGGCGTCCCGCATCCCCCAGCGACGATGGATGGGGTGCCATGTGTCCGGGTGCGTGCCTAAGGATGCATCAATCCAACCAATAAAAAGGCAGAGATTCACCTGTTGACAGATCCACCAGATCGTAGCTGTAGATTTACTGTATGTACTGTACTGCACGGCAGACGTCCGGGTAGAGTTGGAGGGTTGAGGACTCCTGTGTTTCTAAGTATTAGGTGAAGTCCACAAGACTTCAGGTTTTTTCCCCCTTCAGTTTCAAAACTGATTGGACAGTGAATATGTTGGCAGTAGTATTATTTGAGTATATCTTGCACATGTGTAAATATCTTTTCCCAAGCATTACAGAACACACCATTGCTGTGAGAGTACAACTTATGAACGTACAGTATAAAATACTCCGGGATTTAATAAATTGATTGAAGTTAGAAAAAAAATATCAATCCCATAAATAGTTTCCCCTTCTTTTCACGGCTTTCGTCGACTCTGCAGTGTGTGGAGCACCGGGGGAGGTGTTCGGCGCTGGAGCGAGGTGAGAGTTAGAGCGCTGACCTCGTAAAAACACACCTCCTTCTCTACCAGGGTTAGGGTCGTGACATCATCCCCTCAAGTGAAGCAACAGCTGTAGGGGTCCCTGTAGGGAGGGGGTCTGTAGGGGTCTGTAGGGAGGGGGTCTGTAGGGATCTGTAGGTCCCTGTAGGGAGGGGGTCTGTAGGGGTCCCTGTAGGGAGGGGGTCTGTAGGGGTCGCTGTAGGGAGGGTCCCTGTAGGGAGGGGGTCTGTAGGGGTCCCTGTAAGGAGGGGGTCTGTAGGGAGAGGGTCTGTAGGGGTCCCTGTAGGGAGGGGGTCTGTAGGGAGGGGGTCTGTAGGGACAGGGTCTGTAGGGGTCCCTGTAGGGAGGGGGTCTGTAGGGAGGGGGTCTGTAGGGGTCCCTGTAGGGACGGGGTCTGTAGGGACAGGGTCTGTAGGGGTCCCTGTAGGGACGGGGTCTGTAGGGAGGGGGTCTGTAGGGGTCCCTGTAGGGACGGGGTCTGTAGGGACAGGGTCTGTAGGGGTCCCTGTAGGGAGGGAGTTTGATAAACTGATATTGACCCTATCAGTAATGTTTATTCAGTACGATTTTTTTTTGTGTGAAAATGTCTTTCAGACGGACAGAAAACACACTACCATATAACACAGTCATGAATTATAGAAAAAATATGTATTTAATTATTTAATCCATGCACTTTAGATGCAGTCATAGATTTCCACATCCATGAAATAAATGCATCATATGTCATATGTTTTAAATCACACCTATGTGATTCCTTGAGAGCGTAGTCGGGAGAGAGGCTGGAGGCTGAGAGAGGCTGGAGGCTGGGAGAGGCTGGGGTCTGAGAGAGGCTGGAGGCTGAGAGAGGCTGGAGGCCTGGGGCTGAGAGAGGCTGGGGTCTGAGAGAGGCTGGAGGCTGAGAGAGGCTGGAGGCCTGGGGCTGAGAGAGGCTGGGGGTGAGAGAGCCTGGAGGCTGAGAAGGTAGTAGTGCTCTGAGAGAGGCTGGGGGCTGAGGAAGGCTGGAGGCTGAAAGAGGCTGGAGGCTGAGAGAGGCTGGAGGCTGGGGGTGAGAGAGGCTGGAGGCTGAGAGAGGCTGGAGGTTGAGAGAGGCTGGAGGCTGGGGGTGAGAGAGGCTGGAGGCTGAGAGAGGCTGGAGGCTGAGAGAGGCTGGAGGCTGAGAGGCTGGGGGGTGAGGAGCAGGAACATGTGTGGGAGACTTGCGGGGTGGAGAGCCGACCATCTCAGACTCTAGCGACCACCTGCAGTCCTAAATTGGGCAATTACAGCAGCGAAGTGTTTTCTTACTGGGTAATACTCAGTAATGAGTTCAACAGTGCAAATCTGCCCGAGGCCCCACCCTCACCTCTACAACCACCCCCCCCCTCCCCCCCCCCCTCGCCCCCCCCTCCCCTCTGATGGAGAGAAAAATAAATAAATCGACATGAGAAAAACACACAGCGCCCCTCTCTCCTCCAGCCCCTGACATCACATCACAGCAGCCCTGCTCTCAGGCCTGTCATTCTTTTTAATCTCACTCTTCCTCCACCGGCAAAACACCAATACTCTCTCTCTCCCCCCCTCCTCCCCTCCCTCCCCCCTCCCCCCCCCCCTCCGTATGATTCACGAAGCAGATCCCCAAAGCTGCAACAACCCGGTTCTGCAAATCCCCCCTCTTCTAATTAAGATTTCTCTCACCTCACCCACCCTCTCCTGTGTCCTCCCCCCCCCTCCCCCCTCTCCCCCCCCCCTCCTCCCCTCCTCTCTCTCAGACTAACCTAGCCCCCCCAACACCGGCTGGAAACTTCTGCGAGCTGACAAGAAATCAATGTAGAGCCCGGGCGCTGGAGGCTCAGGTATCGGCTTTCAGGTGGACCCAGAGGTGCATCCGTAGCTGCCCCGGCCCCTGCCTGCGCCGCTGAGCTGTCGGCTAGCTGCCCGCTAGCCCCTGCCTGCGCTGCATGCGAGATGCGAAGCCTTTGGCTGCCGGATAAAAATGTCAAGCGCTAATAGGTTCCATTGTGATTAGCTGGAGATGGAGTTCACAAATCCCTCTGTAGAAAATCTGTTAGAAAACGATCTTTACAAGGTCTTAGGGTCTAGGTCTGTCCATCCGTCCGTCCCCTCCCTCCCTCTCTCCCTCCCTCTCTCCCTCCTTCCCTCCCTCCCTCTCTTTTCCTCTCCTCCACCCCCTTCTCCTCCTTTTTTCTTATTAGGCGTTGTGCGTCTTTAGGGAGACTCGTGGAATAGTGTTAATAAATAAATAAATAAATATTTTGAACTTTCATCAATTAAAAGATATGAAAAGTGGACTTGGGCGGTTGTGAGGAGCCGCTCCGTTGTTATGACCGTAAAGAATATTCATGAAGAATAGATCGCGTTTGTTACCTCAGGATCTAGTTGTTTTGGGGAAGGAGTTTTTTTTCTAACCCCTCTGATACCCCTTTAAGGTATAACACATTATTTACACTTTGTTTTTCAACGTTTTACTGTCTTACTTACTTTAGTTTCGCCTCAAAAGTTTCAAATGTGGAATCTGACCTTTGTAGCCCGAGGGTCTGGTACTGAGAGAGAACATATTTTATTTACAGTTAGATGTACAGTATCTTATTACCTGGAGAAAGCTGCTAGCCTCTTAGGGTTGTTGATATCTGACTCATCGTTTTCTTTCAAACCAAACATAAAATGTATCTAAATAAACTAGAAATAACACATTCAGCAAGACAGTAAACCGAAAGGTAGGCCTAAAATGAAATCTTGAGGCAATTATAGGTAATTATAGGTAATACTTCATAACATGTGCAATCATAATATATTTCTGTCCAACATTTCAAATGACCTCAAATTAAACTATTTAGAATGAGTCCGAATTTCTACAAATTCCCCAAATGTGTACTGTATGATAATCATTATCCTCCATGAACCTCAAAAATCAACTGACATTTTTAAGATCAAAGAAATTTAAGGAATGCAGCTTTAAATGTTTTTCATTGATATGTCAAAGTAGTGTAATATAATGCATTATAATCTGCTTATAATATATATATATAATGTTTATAAAGTATATACTGTTTATAATGTCTATAATGTTTATGTCTACAGCCTCTTTTAAACTCTGATAATAGCACTCTCGATGGTTTCTGTGCTTTTTGGAATATTGCCCTTAGTTCAATGTCAAAACAAACTTTCCGCTCAATCTTCCAATTTTTAGAACCCCTTCGTTCTTTGCATTTCTGAGGTTTACTGTAGATGTGTTTTTACCTCCTGAGAACCTGACTCAGTCAAGACAAGTTTCATCAAAACTTTATTCATTTACAGCCATCCAAACTGAGATAAAACCACAAATTGTAGATACTCTGAAAGTTTTACTTTTTTTTTTTTTTTTTTTTTTACTTCCGACTCTCTCTCTCTTCTCTGCGTGTCTCTCTCTCTCCTCTAGGATGGGTGTCTTGTACCTGGAGTATTCTAGTACCTGGAGTATTCTAGTACCTGGAGTATTCTAGTTCAGGTCATCACGGCCGTCTAAATCGTCCCTAAGAGTGCACTTAATAAAGGAAATGAAGGATGACAATTTATAAACAAGTTAACGATGTCGTCGGCCGCCTCGTCAAGGGCGTTAAAGCCTTCATGAAGGAGGCCTCAGCCGCGAGGCTGCAGATGTTGGGTTATGTCTCAGGTGGCTTTTAATGTCCAGCTGGGAGCTGGAGTCGGCCATCCCTGAGCCTCACTGTTCACATTAAGGCTGTCGTGTCCAGAGCCAGTCATAGAGGGGCTAGCTCGTCATCCAGGACGACACACAGGTCAAGTACTTGGATTCCTGTTAGTTTGTTTTGCGACTGTTTTTACGAACAGACGTGGTGTGTTGAACATTCAGAGGTGAGGTCCCACTTAACACCAAAGTGACAATTATATTTTAGTTACATAATGAGGTGGAGTGTAATCATATAGGTTTGCATTGTGTGTGTGATTACACATTGAAAGGTGTCAATCGACTTTTTTCTAATTTTGGCTTCGTCTCACCCTACACATGTTGTTCAACATTTAAGACTTAATTATCTCCGATGTGAGTTTATGTGCAAATCCTTGAAAATTGCACATTGACATGAATAAACATTTAAATATTCATTAATGTTAGAGATTATGAGTGTGTTGTAATTGTGTTTTTTTTATAGCAACGATAAATTGCTTACAATTGTTCACCCGTGTCCTTGTTTATGGTCTATAGAGTACTTTACAACATCACCTCCAGTACTGAACGCCAACCGCAGGCCTTGCAGTATACATCACATGAGGTTTATACGTTTCCCTCAGAATCACTTCCACCAATGTTAGGGAGCTGCGATGCCGCCCCAACACGTCCACAACCACACTTAACTCATTCAGTGCCAAGGGTGAAGAAAGAGAGTTCCAAGGGTGACTTCATTCACCAAAAAATCATAAATAATGAAGCTTCATTTTGAAGCCAATAAAAGTGTTGTTGCTAGGTAAACACCACATAAAATGGCACTCTAGGTGGGGAGTGTTCCGGAATTCTTTGGCAGTTGGTGTGGTTAAAGATCCACATTGTGACCGAGGCAACGACCATCCCATAACCACCCAGGACGGTGTTCTCCCGGCGGTGGGGTTACCGTACCCTCCTCCCAAGCCCTCTCGCTCCAGAAGAACATCCTGTCTAGCTGCCTCAGAAATGTCAACACTCAATCTCAGCCTAATTGAATCCTAAACCGGTCCAACATTTTTTCCTTAAGCACGACCATTAAAACATTCTTTTGTTTTGCAAGTTCTTGGAATGGAACCTACAGAGCACGGTACACCCAGGGCTTTATCGCTGTGATTTCGTAATGTCTCTAACATCTGTTGAGAGAGGTGGATGGGAGGAGAGGGGAGGAGAGGGGAGGAGAGGGGAGAGGCTGGACGTGTTCAACAGTCGATGGGGTCATTCAGGGGAGGCTGGTGGAGGTAGAAGTCGGAGGACTACCTTTTCTCATTCCATTCTGTGTATTACAATGAGCCCGTCCTCCGATTTCTACCTCCACCAGCCTCCCCTGTTATATAGTCACAGTCCAGGGGTGCAATGCTTTGTGAAGGTAGTCAGAGTATCGCAGCCATAACAGCATTTGCTAACTCTGCTACACAGTAACACACAATATTATCAGTGTTGCCTATTGGGCCATGTAAAGTCATAACATAACAGCTGGTCAAAAATGCGTTTATTAAGAAAAATAAAGAAACCTAAATTCCTGTGTTTTCCATGATCTGTCTATCACAGTCATCAGGCTAGACCTCGACACACAAATCACAATCATGTCCGACCTTCAATTTCCAAATACTTTAATTTGCGGCCGTGTATTAGTTACATTGGCGAATCACCGTGAACGTAAACACCGGGCCATGCGGTTGTTAGACAGGATTGTGCGCTCGGAGCCGGCGGTAATTGCTTGACCAGGCTTCTCTGATTCGTCCTCGTCTGGAGAACAATGCCAAGGTGCAGCGCGGACTCCTCATTGTTTCAACAGAAGTTTCTACACCGCCGGGCCAATTTAAACATACAGGAGTGGCGAGGAAAATTGGGATATAAAAACCAGGGGAAGTAAAACCTGACACCTGACACGAAGATTATTTATGGATTATATTTCTATATATTTCATTTTATTCTCCTGTTTTCTAATTGGCATGGTCCTAGCTTGCCGTCCGAGTGTAGTGGTGAAACGGGTCTGTGGGGGGCTGTTCTAACGAGTGGCCCAGTTCCCTCTCTCTCCTGAGGGCTCTGAAGAATGAACCTGTCTATGGACAGGGCCCATAAAGACCAGCCCGACCCCTCCCCTCCCCTCCTCCCTCCCCTCCTCCCTGCCCTCCTCCCCTCCTCCCTTCCTTTATTTCCAGCTCCAGTGTGTTCTGTGAAACCAGGCCCGGTCCGTTGTGGGTACTTATCACCTGTAATGACCGGCGGTGAGGCCTCGCCCTGCCAGTGCCAGGGGCTGGTTCTGGTCCTTCTGGCCCGGGCCCGCGGCCCGGCGGTAGGCTTGATCACATCACATCCGCCCAGCGAGTGAAGCCTTCTCACTGGACCTGAGTCAGACCTGTTATCCTTGGCCCTGCTCGGCCTGCCTGCTCCTATCAACTCAACCGAGCCAGGAGAATCAATCACTACCCCACTCCTCAATATGAACTAATTTGATTTCTGGGTTATAAGGTAATAAATAACAGTCATAAAACAACACTCGCAGGGTTTTTTTTTCGCGCCGGGGACAAAACGTGTATTGTGCTGCTCTCTAATTGACTACAGGTTTCCCTGTTAGAATGTCAGCCATCTGCAGAGTCCAGTAACATTCCTAAACGCTTTTTATTTCTTAATGAAACCAAAGAAAGAGCCAGAGTGTGTGTGTGTGTGTGTGGGGGGGGGGGGGGGGTAGAGAGAGAGACAAGGAGGAGGAGGAGGAGAAGAAAAACAAAAAAAAGAAGGGAGAGGAAAAAAACACAACAAATAGAAAAGAAGCTGTGTTGATTTCCTGGGTTATTGCATGTGGCACTTCGGCCTTGTTTTTGCCAAGATGGTCAGGTGTTTGGACAGAGAGGACTGGATGAGGACAGGGGAGAGGCTCCCCAGGGGTGCGTCAGCCTGTGTAATGTGATGTAATTGCAGGCATTAAGTGCAGGAGTCACCCAGACAATATCCCCTTTGTGAAGTGAATTAAAGAATACTAGCTTCAGGAGTGCTACCCCCGCCCCTCCCTCCCACCCCTCCACCCCTCCACCCCTCCACCTCTCCATCCCTCCGCCCTTCTCTCTCTCTAATGGACGGAAAATGGATTGGTTCACGATTTAGGGGGTCATTAGAATACAAAGCCCTGTGTTATGCGGGGGCTTGGCGCTTGCTGTGTGTCTGTGTGTGTGTGTGTGTGTGTGTGTGTGTGTGTGTGTATGTGTGTGTCTGTGTGTGTCTGTGTCTGTGTGTGTGTGTGTGTGTGTGTGTGTGTGTCTCCATTGTGACTCATGCAGAGGTGCTGTATCTCTGCCAGAGAGAGTTTGGGGGGGGGGGGGGCAAGCTGGAGGCCCCACTGAAGAGAGAGAGAGAGAGAGAGGGAGAGGAGGGGGGGGTGGGTTCTCCACTACACTGGTACTCAGTCCGTTTCCTGTGACTCTGGGTGTCCAGGCGAGGCTAATCCCACTCAGCCACCCACAGACATACTACCCTCCCTCCCTCCCTCCACCCTCCCTCCCTCCCTCCCTTCATTCCTCCCTCCCTCCCTCCCTGCCTCTCCGCCTGCCTGCCTCCCTCCCTCCCTTCCTCCCTCCCTGCCTGCTTGCCTGGTCCCTCTCCTGGGGCCTCCCTCCCTGCCACTCCCCTGATCTCGGCTTCCTGTTATTAAAGGGGTATTAGAGAGAAATTACGACAACCTCCATCTTGTGACCAGAAAAACGAGTGGATGAAACTGTGGAGAGGTGAGACAGGCTAGCCTGCAGGTCTCACAGTCACAGAGCTCTCTAGACCTCCACTGGACAAGAGGGTCACATAGAGTTCACTTATTTTGCACTTATGGGTACCCTGGAATTGGGGGACTATGCATAAATAAGTGTTGTCATTTCTGAACGGTGAAACCAATATGTACACAAATACCATCAAATAAAAGCTGAGAATCAGAAACAGACAATCTGAGAAGAAGAAACAATGCTTCACTGTCCCATTACAAACGCACGATACTGTCCCATTACTTACACACAATACTGTCCCATTACTTACACAGGGCACTGTCCCATTACTTACACAGGGCACTGTCCCATTACTTACACACAATACTGTCCCATTACTTACACAGGGCACTGTCCCATTACTTACGTAGGGTACTGCCCCATGACTTACGCAGGGTAATGTATGTAAGTAATCATTTGGACCACGTTTTCTGTGACTACATCCTTGGATCCGTACTGAAACTGGCGTGACTCCCCCAAATGAAACCGCAGAGGAGAGCCCTTGCCGAGGCTCCCAGTGACACTATCACACTGAGGGATAATTGCTGCTGTTTCTGCCAAACTGTCTTCTGCACCGAATGAATCACAGATTGAAGTCATCATCATCCAAGTCATAAATTCACCCCTGAGTTTGAGGTTCCCTTTGTCTGGTCTGGGAGAGAGAGAGAGAGGTGGGAACAGAGAGAGAGAGAGAAAGAGAGAGAGAGAGAGGTGGGAACAGAGAGAGAGAGAGAAAGAGAGAGAGAGAGAGAGAGAGGTGGGAACAGAGAGAGAGAGAGAAAGAGAGAGAGAGAGAGACAATCTTGGACACGGTTCTCAGGCCTGGGATTGTAACGTCGCTCCCATCACTGGGGTTCTTTGTCTGTGACACGACGGGGACATCTTGGTGACATTATCTAGCGTGTGTTTTTGGTTAGCGACGAGGCTGCCTCTCAGAGGTCACGGCCAGGTTGTTTACAGGGAGGTCAGGGTTTGAGTGTGAGTCACAGAGTGGGGGACTGATGTGGTCGCGGGGGAATCCTCTACGGAGGGTCAGGACCTGTGGATGTCAGACTCTGAGGTTTATCTGTTAGTATTTGTTTTCTTGGGGAAAATGTGAAATGTGAAATCATAACGTTTTCGTTTTTTTCTCCAATGTAGGTTTTAACTATCCACAGAGTCCCGTTGAGGTCGAAAGTCGTGAGGTAGACTTTCCAAATCGAAATAACGCACACTTGGAAATGTTCCCCTTTGACCTAACTATCCCTTTGACCGCTTATATACTGTACAGTACTAAAAAAAGTAATTGATGATTCTTAACTAAATACATATATTGACTTCCATACGGGGTTGGCTTGGAGGCCTTATAAAAGGGATTCTTTAGGGAATATCAGAACTCGTTTTCCATGCCAAGTCCCTAATCCCTGCCAAAAGTCTGATCTCTCCTATGATATTTATAATCCTGTGAGCGACTGTCCTTCATGGACTTCGTAAACGTCTGTGTATGGCTAAAGTTCCTCCAGTACTTCCAGTTTAACTCCTTCAGGTGAAGAAAGTCGCCCAAATGGTCAACATTCTACAGAGCCAAGGGTGACTTTATTCACCCAAAAATGCATAAATGATGATGGCTTCATTTGGTAGCCAATAAAAGTGTTGTTGTTAGGTAGACACCACATAGAACACTTGGAACTCTAGGTGGTGAGTGTTCCGGAACGCTTTGGCAGTTAGTCAGTTAAGACTACCTTGTCCCAAGGCCTCGCTGCTAAAATAGCACGCCGTCCTCCTGACAGCCATCCATTCAAAGCCATGTCTGCTCCTCCCGATGACGGCGGCCATCTTGTCATCTCCAGCTCTAATCTGCTCTCCTCCACAGAGTGCTCTGCCATATTGAGAGCAGGGAAACAGCTCCCGCAGGACGAGATGTATTTTAGGTCAGCTACATATTTCGCCATCTGTTCCGCTCGACAACTTAAAAGATGTTCGCGGTAGAAAAGAGGAGAGGAAAAGGGAGGAGAGGAGTTCCCGACTGATATGGGAGGGGAGGGGAGGAGAGGGGAGAGAAGAGGAGAGGGACGGGGAGAGAAGGGGAGGGGAGGAGAGGAGAGGATAGCGGTAGGGAGGGGGGGAGGGAGGGAGGGAGAAGGTATTAATCTGAGTGGGGAGCCTAGTTGAGATGGGGCTGGAGAGGGGCAGGGCAGGTGGTGACATTCTGTGCATTCTGTGCATTGTCATGTGCGTGCGTGCGTGCGTGCGTGCGTGCGTGCGTGCGTGCGTGCGTGCGTGCGTGCGTGCGTGCGACAGTGACGTCCCAAGATGTCGTCTCAAACTGTGTTATGCTAAGCTAACTCAGCTAATCCAGCGTCAACCCAGGTCTGCTGTTCGGCTTCCACCTGGTCAATAACAACAAACACACCCTGAGAAAGTACTTTGGACCTTTGACCTTTGACTTGAGGCCTAACCATTCTACCATTATACTGTTATATATACAAACATCCACAGTTCAACTTGAGTCATGAACTCACCTGGCCTCCTGAAGGTGAAACCCTACAGCCTGCCAGCTCTCTGTGACATGGCAGAGGTTATGGATGACTACGCTGATGGAGGGGTAGGGGAGAGGAAACAAGAGAAGAGAGGGGGGGAGGGAGGGAGAGGGGGAGAGAAGAGGGGGGTGGGGGGGGGGGAGGCGGGGGAGTGGGGGTGGGGGGGAGGTAGTCAGTGATCATTAGTGCCTCTGGAAACAGTTCAAGTCATTTTCATGTAGTGTGAGGCAACAATAGAGGTTTCCCAGGAGGGAGGGAGGGAGGGGGGGGAGGGAGGGAGGGAGCAGGGAGACAGGCTTTCTTGAAAATTGCAGGTGGGTTTAACTTTAGGCCCTGTCACCAAGGGCAACGGAGAGAGGGGGTGGGGGGGGGGACCATATTGTTTTCTCATTCTTCAGAAGGTGGGTGGTGGGGTGGGGGGGGGGGGGGACACGCACCCACGCACACGCAGCGGACAAATGTTTTAAATGGTACGGGCCGCTTCTCCTCTGATTTATGTCACATTTGATGCTGGTTTCATATCAAACACAAACATGTCTTGTTTCAGTGCAAACGCGACCCCCGCCGCGAGGGAACTATGGACCGGGTCAGTTCTGGAGAGGTCAGGAGTCTCGGGACCAAAGGGCCGCAGGCCCGGTTGACAGGGGAACATAGTTCTGTAATCTCCAGGGTCCAGCTCGTTCAAACTCGGCCTGGGTTTAACTTTTCTCCCAGGACCAGAACTTGGCCCGGCTCGCGATGACTATTCCAGATGTGCATCTCACTTCTCTTTCTCTTTCTCTCTCTCCATCGCTCTCTCTCTCTCTACCTCTCTCCCTCTCTCTCTCTACCTCTCTCCATTTCTCTTTCTCTTTCTCTCCCTCTCTCTCTCCCTCTCTCTCCATCTCTTTCTCTCTCTCTCCATCTCTCCATCTCTCTCTCTCTCCATCTCTCTCCATCTCTCTCTCTCTCCATCTCCCTCCCTCCCTCCCTCCCTCTTTTTGTTTTAGTCCATTGTGAATTTCTGAATACCACAATTAACATCTATAAATCATGTCCTGAATACTTCCCCCTCCATCACCAGGGAATAGGCAGGAACAGCCCAATAACTCACTACAAATTGGAGGCTTCTAGCTCGACAAAAAGATACATGGTACCATGACCAAACCAATGTAGAAAGAGGAGCTCTCAGCAGTTTGATAACGGGTTGGTTGGTTGGTTAGTTAGTTAGTTAGTTAGTTAGTTAGTTAGTTAGTTAGTTAGTTAGTTAGTTAGTTAGTCAGCAAGCTAGTTAGTTTGTTAGTTAGCTAGTTAGCTATATATCTAGCTAGTTAGTTAGTTAGTTAGTTAGTTAGTTAGCTAGTTTGTTCATTGGTTCGCTTGCAAGCTAGTTAGTTAATTAGTTATTTAGTTAGTTATTTAGTTATTTAGTTAGTTAGTTAGTTAGTTAGTTAGTTAGTTACGATAGGACGGAGTTGGTCTGTTTGGTTCAGTCTCAAAGACAGAAAGTGTTGTTGTTTGACTTTACATGTGATGATTATAAACCCCTCGTAGCTTAGACTTACACTGGGCTGCATCAGCAGAGGCTGGTGGAGGTAGAAATCGGAGGACGGCTCATTGTAATGCATTGAATGGAATGAGGAACGGTATAAAATACGTGTGTTTCCATTCCATGCATTACAATGAGCCCGGACTTCTACCTCCACCAGCCTCCCCTGATGTACAATATAAACAGCAATATGACTCATTCTTAAACACACTAAAGAATATTAAGCATTTCAATTGATTAATGGATCCATATAAACTATCATCAAAGTATTCTACTGAATATCCTAGTTATTTAGTTATCTATTTAGTGACAAATTAATCATAATGAAACCAAAGAGTAAATGAAATGAAAATATGAGGTAAACTATTTCACCCAAAACTGCCCAAGTAAATAACCAGGAAATACAGTGTGAAGTGTTCTATCTATAAACTCAATCATTTCCAAGGTTGTTTCCTAGTGAACTTCCTCCGTACGAGGGCTGTCTTGTGGGCCGTCTGCTGGCGGGGAAGGCTGTCTCGCCTGGGTAATCGATGGAGGAGAGAGAAGATGAATACTAATTGTGGCCTGTAGCTGTTGGGTGTCCGTTGACAATATCCAAGGACAAAGAAAAGAGTGAGTTCTGACAGGAAGATCACAGGTCTCACGCTGGAATCAATCACAAACAGGCATGGCTTTTTTTTATGGGGTTGAAACACAAGAAAAACTAACATTTAGATTAACTAAGACTCCTTTAAAATGTTTTTAATTTCTGAATTTTCTGAGTTCTTTCTTACTCAGGTACGTTACAAAACCAGAGAAATAAAATAAGAAATTATTCATGTTTGTGTAAAAACAACCGCATTGATTTCTCCTCGTAGCTAATAAAGTTAATTGGCTTTGAACCCGACCATGTTGATATTGCCATATGGGCATCTACAACATTATCAAACAGATTTCACGCGTCTGCGAATAGAAACACCAGCGCTCGCTAGCTGCCTTCATTTGCATAAGGCGCATGACAAATATTCATTATTAGCATTAGTACACTCCAGAGAAATGGACTCCAAACTTTTTGGCATGCTCTTTTGGCACATAGTAGGCCTATAGAACACACACTCACTCACTCACACACACACACACACACACACACACACACACACACAGATACATGTGAGCATACGCACGCACACACACACACACACACACACAAACACACACACACACACACACACACAAACACACACACGCACACACAAACACACACACACACACACACACACACACACACACACACACACACACACACACACACACACACGCACACACCAGCCCCAGTCAACCACAGGTTAATAATGTATGTTTATCGGCTCTCTTCCCTTTGGCCCTGTGCTCTAACCCAGCCAAGGCTCTCAGGGCAGTAAACACAGGCATCCTCTCTGTATAGATTTGTGTGTTTATGTGTGTGTGTGTGTGTGTGTGTGTGTGTGTGTGTGTGTGTGTGTGTGTGTGTGTGTGTGTGTGTGTGTGT
The DNA here is from genome assembly GCF_951799395.1 of Argentina silus. Classification (NCBI taxonomy): domain Eukaryota; kingdom Metazoa; phylum Chordata; class Actinopteri; order Argentiniformes; family Argentinidae; genus Argentina; species Argentina silus. The sequence continues at coordinate 8,597,566 of NC_139669.1, forward strand.
GTGTGTGTGTTCGATCATGTGTTTGTGAGCGAAAGAACACGAGCGTGTGCGTGTGTGTGTATGCGAGCGAGTGAGTGTGTATGTGAGCGTGTCTACTTACTGTGGTTTTATCTCACTGGGGCCCAGAGCTTACTCCTCAACCGTGGATGACGAGCGGAGAGAAGAGGAGAGGAGAGGAGAGGAGAGGAGAGGAGAGGAGAGGAGAGGAGAGGGCGCTTGTGGCTACGCTGTAACCTGCAGTAATTGCTGCATGAGGGAGGGAGGGATGGTGTACACACACAGGTAGAGGTGAACACACACACACACACACACACACACACACACACACACACACACACACACAGGTTCCTCTTCATCTGAAAGGTCTGCTGCCTGTGACGGTTCCCAGAGAAAGATTTTAATTTCCTAAAATTACTAAAAAAGGGTCATTGCATATGTATATTTGATGTATTGTATGTCATGTTAATATTGTTTCATAGTCAGCCTTTCCTTTAGTTAATTAAAGAAGGAGAGAATTGATCCTTTACTGAGGTAACACCTTAGATTCGGAGGTGGCGTAAATGGGGCGGAGCTGTCTGCGGTTGCCGTGGTAATAAGCTGACGTTTCATGACATTCCTGATGTTCGTTTTCTGCTGAGCAGACGTTTCCCAGCTCCTCCCACCCAGCTGGTCGCCACGGTACCTGAACGTCATACACTAACGTTGCCATAACCTTTAAAACCTGACAATACCACAACTACCTCTGATGAATGTTACCTGAACGCATGTTTACCTAAAAAAAAAAAAACACAAACTCATAAAGGAGGAGTCTTCATTCCTAGAACGACTGAATCATCTATGGTCTCAAATCACCAAACAACAACATATTTATAATATAATAATACAAATATTAATAATAATATTTATCTTAGAATATCCAAGAATATGAGGATATTTCTCCCCAATCAATATTCATTTAACACTGTCCTATTGATAAGATAAAACATTTGTTTATTTTATTTATCAGTATGTGGTTTATTAATGCCACTAATATTATTTTATTAGTGTTTAGTGTTTCCCCTGTACAAATATTAGATTAGATTAGATTAGATTCAACTTTATTGTCATTGTGCAGAGTACAAGTACAGAGACAACGAAATGCAGTTAGCGTCTAACCAGAAGTGCAAAATAGCAGAAAGTGCAATGAACAGTATTTACAGGTAGTGCAATAAATGATCAGTAGTAGTGCAGTATAATATAGTAATATAAGCAGTATAATATAGCAGTGCAGTATAGCAGTATGTGAGTAGCAGTAGCATTATAGCAGAATAAATAGTTACAGTATGAGCAGTGTAGCAGCATATGAGCTGTATGGGTAATGCAGTCTAGCAGTATATATGTATTAACAGTAACATGAGGTAGATGCAGAATAAATATAAATATGGAATGCCGTATAAACAGTATAAACAAGTATGTACAGTAGTATTAAAGAAAATATAGGATATGTGCATTATGTGCATTATGAACAGTATGAACAGGTATGTACAGAAGAGCAGTGGTATTGAGTAAGAGAAGGGGAGGGGAGTATAGTGCAATAGTGCAATTGTCCGGGTGGGGGGGGGGGGGGGGGGGGGGGGGGGGGTTGCGGGGGTAGTAGGTTGTCAGGTAGGTGTAGTGTTCGAGTTCAGCAGGGTGACAGCCGCAGGGAAGAAGCTGCCTCTGAACCTACTGGTTCGGGTGCGGAGAGACCTGTAGCGCCTCCCGGAGGGGAGTGGGGTGAAAAGTCTATGGTTGGGGTGAGAGATGTCCTTGACGATGCTGCGTGCCTTACGCAGGCATCGTTTGCCCTGGACAGCCTCGATGGAGGGGAGTGAGGAACCGGTGATGCGTTGGGCAGTTTTCACCACCCTCTGCAGTGCTTTCCGGTCCGATGCCGAGCAGTTG
>NC_139669.1:8606988-8609488 GCF_951799395.1 Argentina silus
AGGGCTGGGGGGCTGGGGAAGACTGGCGGTGGAAATGAGTTGTGAAAACACACACACACACAGACACACACACACACACACAGACATAGACACACAGACACCCAGACACACAGACACACACACACACACACACACACACACACACACACACAGACACACACACACACACACACACACACACACACACACACACACACACACACACCACCATCACCACCACCAGCACCAGTTCTCCAGCGGCTCCTGGGCCCCTCCAGCCCATTGAAGACATCTGTGCATACACAATGAAGAGATAAATCATCTGCGCTGGAGAATGTTGATGAATGAGCTGTTCATCTCCACTGGCCTAGACTGCTGTTCACCTACAGCCTAGTGGTCCAGGGACCTCCTCTCTGTCTCACACACACACACACACACACACACACTAGTAAGCACGCACACACACACACACACACACACACACACGCTAGTATGCACGCGCACACACACACACACACATGCAAGTACACACTCACACACACACACACACATGCGCGCTAGTAGGCACACGCGCACACACACACACACACACACACACACACACACACACACACACATACAAACACACATACAAACACACACCTCCTCAGTCTATCCAAATTACAGTCAATTCAGTTTTCATTTACTCAGAACACACATTGAGAGCCATGTTCTAATAGGGGAACTCTTATATAGTCACAATTCATTGGCCATCACAAAATACTCTTCTGTCTTCTCATTGGCAGTCTCAGTGTTGCTGACGTTACCTTTTATGAGCCCTCCCTGCTCTTAATTCATCTATCTTCCTCCTCCCCCCCCTCATCTTCCTCCTCCTCCACCTCCTCATCTTTTTAACTTTCAGGTGACCTCAGAGAGAGAGAGAGAGTCATCACTGTGACCTCAGAGAGAGAGAGAGTCATCACTGTGACCTCAGGGAGAGAGAGAGAGAGTCATTACTGTGACCTCAGAGAGAGACAGAGTCATCACTGTGACCTCAGAGAGAGAGAGAGAGTCATCACTGTGACCTCAGAAAGTGACAGTCACCACTGTGACCTCAGAGAGAGACAGAGTCATTACTGTGACCTCAGAGAGAGAGAGTCATCACTGTGACCTCAGAGAGAGAGAGACATTCATCACTGTGACCTCAGAGAGAGAGAGAGACATTCATCACTGTGACCTCAGAGAGAGAGAGAGTCATTACTGTGACCTCAGAGAGAGAGAGAGAGTCATCACTGTGACCTCAGAGAGAGAGAAAGACATTCATCACTGTGACCTCAGATAGAGAGAGAGTCATCACTGTGACCTCAGAGAGAGAGAGAGAGTCATCACTGTGACCTCAGAGAGAGAGAGTGTCAATACCCATTCTAGAGAAAAATAGAATGCTTGAAGAATTAATGTTTTGTGATTCTGTAAAATGTCAGGGTACATTTCAGTGCATATCTCTGTGTGTTTTATTGACGTGCTGGATGATATTGTTGTAATTTCAGTGTAATTACATGGATACAGTACATTGATTAATTACCTGGAGAAACACTCTGGGCCCTGCATCAACATATACTGGATATATAGTTAGGATTATTGACACGGTCACCAGCTGAGAAGTTGACCTCCGAAGCTGTGATTTCCTGTCTTCCTATGATTTGACGGTCCTGTGGTGTCGAGCTGTGTGTGTGTGGGGGGGGGTCTCGTGGGGTCCTGTCCTGCTGTGTCGAGCTGTGGGGTTTGTGTGGGGTCCTGTCTTGTGGGCACAGAGACTCTGTCTTGTCAAAAGGCTGCATGGTAATCTAATCATTATGGTATTGAGATCTATTGATCGGTGGGGGCTCCCATCGTGCCTGGCCCAGGCCCCCCCCCCCGCCTCGCTGGCCTCGGCTGGTGTAAGGTCGGCAGCTCTGGGGGTGACAGGTTACAATTGCAAAGCAACGCTGGCGTTCGATGTCTCTCCAGAGGAGGAGGAAGTTGTGTGTCTCTGTATCTCTCTCTCGTACGAGCTCTCATCATTGTTGACCCCCTCCCCCCTGTATGCCCCCCCCATGCCCCCCCGCACCCCCCCCCGCGCCCCCCTGTGCCCCCCGCCGTGCTCTGGCATGGTGGCCTTTCTCCTGCCGGCCCATCAAAGTGAAGGTGACTGACAGACAGCGCGTCCCTACCCACAATCCCCCTGGCCTGGGATCACAGACATCGCTGGTCCTCTGTGCTGCGAAGTCGCCGGTGGAGTCGCCAGCTAGTCAGGGGCGTTGATACGCTTCAGTGTCTGACATCACCACGACTTATTCTACCGGCTCTGCCTGGCTGGACACCAGGGGAGGCTGGTGGAGGTAGACATCGGTAGCCCCGTCCTCATTGTCATGCATGGAATGGAATGAGGATTGGTACACGTGTTTGATACCGTTCCTCATTCCGTTCCATGCGTTACAATGAGCCCCGTCCTCCGATGTCTACCTCCACCAGCCTCCCCTGGTGTCCGACCTCCTCCAGCCTC
>NC_139669.1:8614488-8615657 GCF_951799395.1 Argentina silus
ACAGCTCTGTGTTTACCTGCCTGGAGCATCTATCTTCTTTATTTAGTCAGTTATCGAGGCTACTGGGTTGGTGGAGGTTGGTGGAGGTTGGTGGAGGTTGGTGGAGGTTAGTGGGGTGGTGGAGGTTGGTGGGGGTTGGTAGAGGTTGGTGGAGGTTGGTGGGGTTGATGGAGGTTGGTGGGGGTTGGTAGAGGTTGATGGAGGTTGGTGGGGGTTGGTAGAGGTTGGTGGAGGTTGGTGGAGGTTGGTGGAGGTTGGTGGGGTTGGTGGAGGTTGGTGGGGGTTGGTAGAGGTTGGTGGAGGTTGGTGGGGTTGGTGGAGGTTGGTGGGGGTTGGTAGAGGTTGGTGGAGGTTGGTGGGGTTGGTAGAGGTTGGTGGAGGTTGGTGGAGGTTGGTAGAGGTTGGTGGAGGTTGGTGGGGGTTGGTATTCCACTGGGGGTTGGTAGAGGTTGGTGGAGGTTGGTAGAGGTTGGTAGAGGTTGGTGGAGGTTGGTGGAGGTTGGTAGAGGTTGGTGGAGGGGTGGAGGTTGGTACAATAGTACCACAATAGTAGGTGTTTCAGTCGATGTCCTGTCTCGTACAGGCTACAGAAACAGAGGAGAGCTCTGCTCCTGTGTGTGTGTGTGTGTGTGTGTGTGTGTGTGTGTGTGTGTGTGTGTGTGTGTGTGTGTGTGTGTGTGTGTGTGTGTGTGTTGTCTAGCAGTGAGAGTCTGGCCATGCTGAGAGCATCACCACAGCAGGGCTGTTCTACCCCAGGTTTACACACTACACTAAACTACACTACTACACAACACTACTACACTACACTACTACACTGCACACTACACTACTACACTACACTACTACACTACACTACTACACTACACTACACTACACACTACACTACTACACTACACTACACACTACTGTAAGGTAATGTAAGTATACTGTAAGTATACTGTGTGTGTGTGGGGGGGTGGGGGTAAGTATACTGTAAGGTAATGTAAGTACACTGTAAGGTAATGTGTAAGTATACTGTAAGGTAATGTAAGTATACTGTAAGGTTAAGTGTAAGAGGTGGAAAACTCCAGCAATGGCCTTTAACCCCGACCTCTGTCAGGTGTGAGAAGCGAACAGGAGTTTACGTTTTACACTAATGGAAATTAAATGTAGTAATCGTTTCAGTTATG
>NC_139669.1:8620857-8623357 GCF_951799395.1 Argentina silus
GTGTACACCGGGGGAGGCTGGGGGAGGTAGAACACCGGGGGAGGCTGGGGGAGGTCTGGGGGAAGTAGAACACCGGGGGGAGGCTGGGGGAGGTAGAACACCGGGGGAGGCTGGGGAGGTAGAACACTGGGGGAGGCTGGGGGAGGTTGAACACCGGGGGAGGCTGCGGGAGGTAGAACACTGGGGGAGGCTGGTGGAGGTAGACATCGGAGGACGGGCTCATTGTCATGCATGGAACATAATGAGGAACGGTATCAAAACATGTGCGTGTTTGATACCATTCAACTCATTCCTCATTCCATTCCATGCATTACCATGAGCCCGTCCTCCGATGTCTACCTCCCCCAGCCTCCCCTGGTGTTCTACCTCCCCCAGCCTCCCCTGGTGTACATTACCTGCTATCATCCCCTCCTGCCCATTCTCACTTCCATCCGTCTTCATAATCAGCCTCCCCGGTCCGAAAGGGACCGGATCTGTGGTTGAAAGCAACACGGCAGAACCCTCCGCATTCCCGTCATGAAGACAGAGAAGAAGACGGAGGGAGAGAAGACGGCGAGAGAGAGAGAGAGAAAGAGAGAAGAAGAATAAGTCAATTCAAACACGGGCCAACCGCGCTCACTCCCTCTCCCTGAGGTCCTGAAACTTGGAAAAACAGTCGTCCCCTGAGACGGCCCGCGCAGAAAGAACCAGAATACAAACCACAGAGCAGCTCGGAGCGTGGAGGGGCTGTCTGTGAAGAGGTGATTAGGAAGAGCTCAGACAGCCGGGCCACGGGGAGATCAGCTCTTCGCTGATTACAGACGGAGAGATTGACAGGAGAGGAGAAGTCGTAGAACTAAACATATTCAGTCAATACACACAGGGGCAGGGAGTCAGAGGAGTGGATTACCGTACAGGGCAGAGAGCCTTGTTCATGGTGTTATTACTGCGTGGTGTGTGTGTGTGTGTGTGTGTGCGTGTGTGTATGTGTGTGTGTGTGTGTGTGTGTGTGTGTGTGTGTGTGTGTGGTGTGTGTGTGTGTGTGTGTATGTGTGTGTGTGTGTGGTGTGTGTGTGTGTGTGTATGTGCGTGTGTGTGCGTGTGCGTGTGTGAGTGTGTGTGTGCGTGCTTGTGCATGCATGCGTGCGTGAGTGAGTGTGTGTCCATGAGAGAGAGAGGGAGAGAGAGAGACAGAGAGGGAGAGAAAGAAAATAATATATATCAGAAACAATGTGTGTGAGTGTGTTTGGTTTACATTAGAATCAAACTCAAAAGTTCCAAAGTCTCCCAGTTCCAAAACAGACAGAGCCGTCTCTGCCAAGGCCAGGGAGTGTCTGGAATGTTTCTCCTGGTCCGCCCCGCTGATGGGAATAAAACTGGGATGGTCCTGGCTCTGGTCCTGGCTAGCCCACGCTAGCTCCCCTGCGCTAGCTAGTACACAGCCTCACATTGTCCAGAGCCAGGCCCAGAGCCAGGCCCAGGGCTAGGCCCAGGGCTAGGGCTAGGGCCAGGGCCAGGGCTAGAGCCAGGGCAGGGCGCAGCGTTGTGTGAGGCTGGACGATGTGGGTGTCTAGGAGGGGCGGGGGGGTCCGGGGGGATCTCCTGGATCACAGCTAGCTCCCATTGGCCGTGTCCCGCGGAGGAGAGTACTTCCTGGAACACTCCTCACCGCTGGATGACCTCATCCCCCACAACCTCACGGTCTGTGTGGTGGAGGTCAGAGGTTGACATGTGTTGGTGGCTGTTCTGAACCGTTTTTTTTTGTATCATCATATGATCTAATAGAAGCTTAGGAGAAGAATCAGGGAGTGTTGGGATATCTTCAGCTGTGCGTCCAGGGTGAGTCCCAGTCCTGTTTCTGGGTGAACGAAGACCAGATTTGAGGTGTCGGTCCTCCAGACCTTCAGAGCAGATTGGGGCGGAAGTGTCTGGGAACGAGATTACGAGGGTCGGAACCAAGAGGCCTCTACTCTGGTCCTATCCAGACCCAAACCAACTGGAGCGGGTTTTACCCACAGGCCAAAAGACTCCTCAAATGACCCTCCCCTCAATTAACCGCCACCCCCCCAACCATGCTATTGTTACTGTCGTTGTTTTCTTCCTTTTTTATTATTATGACATTGCTCTGATAATTGATATTGTCTGATTGTTGCGTTGTTGAGGAGCTACTTAGCCTAAAGCATTTCATTATCCTGTATATTGTGACCATTAAAACTTGATTAGATTAGATTTTAAAACTGGAAAAAGAGCACACACCTGTAATATAGTACAATGAATTTGACTTTGATGATGATGTCACCTTTTGTTAATTCACAACCTTCTTCTCGAAAAAGTCATTGTGCTGAAGTCATTATGACATCACCAGTCTAATTTAAAAACTAAGGGTTCGAGGGACGTCAGTTACCATGACAGCGGTCTCTCATCTCTTACGTAGCGACCTCTCCCCTGTTCTTCCTCCTTCCCTCCCTCTTTCTCTCTCTCTCCCTCTCTCTCTCTCCACCTGTCTCTCTCTCAGAGAGGT
>NC_139669.1:8630857-8636723 GCF_951799395.1 Argentina silus
AGGAAGGAGGGAGGGAACATCAAAAAGAATGGAGAGCGAATGTCATTCAGACGCATTCACAACAAGTGAGCAATGATGTCACCAGAGATGGTGTGTTCATCAACGGCTAACAGTGATTTCTTTTCATCCCAGCGACAGCCAATGACGCGGCGGCCTCCGAGGTGGGCCGCAGTTTGATTGGCAGTTGGCAGGTTCTGGAACACCAAGCCCCACAGCTGTCAATCATTCCCAGCGCCATAGCAACCACAGGAGCACAGGTATTGTGTTTGAAGTCCTTTATTCATATTTGTTCTCTCTCTCTCTCTCTCTCTCTCTCTCTCTCTCTCTCTCTCTCACTCTGTCTCTATCTTTCTCTTTCTCTCTCAATCTGTCTCCCCCCCCCCCTCCCTCCCCCCCTCCCTCCCTCTCTCTGAAAGGCAGCCAGGACGTTGAGTAGGTCTAATCAGGGCCGGTCAGGGGAACCGCCATGGCGTCTGTTCCACTCTCACACACACTCCTTCACCAAAGGAAACCCCCCCCAAATCTGTCACTACCTCAAACAGCAGACAGGTGCAGGGAGGAGGTGTGTGTGTGTCTGTGTGTGTGTGTGTGTGTGTGTGTGTGTGTGTGTGTGTGTGTGTGTGTGTGTGTGTGTGTGTGTGTGTGTGTGTGTGTGTGTGTGGGTAACCTTGCTTCGGTTGGTTTGTTCGCTCTCAATCCGAGCCAGCCCGGCCCACCTGTTTGAAAGCCCCCCACCACCACGGATCAACAGAGAGGGCATCCGAGGAGGATAGAAGAGGGGATGAGAGAGAGAGAGAGAGAGAGAAGAGGAGAGAGCCTCCCTCCCCCCCTGCCAGACCCTCCCTCCACCACCACCGTCGACCGTATCAATTAATACCAATAAAGACCTTAAGTGACAACACAGAGATGCATTATGGGACGGCGGACGCCATGGCGGCAGCTTTGTTCCTGCGAGGTGCCAGCTGCCGACACCGGGGCCCGCGGGACGGGAGGAGGAGAGGAGGAGAGGAGGAGAGAGGAGAGGAGAGGAGGCGAGGAGAGGAGTGGAGAGGAGAGGAGAGGTGGGTAGCTCTGGGTTTCTGCTCCAGCGGTGCCTGGCCGGGGGGTGGGGGGGCGGGGGGGGGAGGGGTGGCGGCGGTGGCGGTGGTGGTGATGCGGCCCGGGCCGGCTGAGCTCCCCGTGCGGGTGCAGTATTAATGAGCCAACAGCACGGGCCTGCTTCCGTATTCATTAGGCATCTGGGCCGGCAGATGTGAAGGGCCGCCTCAAGACGAATAAAAAATGACTCCCCATCTGGAGTCCCTAAACTGGAAAAGACAAGAGCGGTTTTCCCTCCCTCTCTCCCGCTCTCTCTCTCTCTCTCTCTCTCTCTTTCTTTCTCTCTTTCTCTCGCACTCCCTGGCACGCTGGCTGTCTTTCTCTCTCCCGGTGGCTCCCCCCCCCCTCCTCCTCCCTCTCCCTCTCTCCCTCTCTCCCTCTCTCTTTCAACGGTGCGGCCCTTGTAAGCAGCTCAAACAGGGATCTGTGTCAGAGTGCTGTGTGTGATCTGGTATGAGGGAAGTGATTCCGGTAGAGATGGAGGGATGGAGGGAGATGAAAGGTGAGTTCCATCCTGCGGTTGATAGAACAGTATGTAGGCATTCTGGAATTCTTAGAGACGTAGGCGTACTAGAATTCTTCGAGATGGAGGTTGGTGTTTTTTTGATTCTCAAAATCAAATCAAAGTTTATTTGTCAAGTACACAATATACTGGATACAGTGCAATGAAATGCTTTAGGGCAAGCAACTCCTCAACGATGCAACAATGCAATAATAATAATAATAACAATAACGTAGCATTATAAGGTAGCATAGTAATGCCAATATTGGTATTGTGAGAGATTCTTAGAGATGCAGGCGTTCTAGAATTCTTTGAGACGCAGACGTTCTAGAAGCCTCAGAGATACAGATGTTCTAGAAGACTCAGAGATACAGATGTTCTAGAAGACTCGGAGACGCAGATGTTCTAGAACACTCAGAGACGCAGGTGTTCTAGAAGACTCAGAGACGCAGACATTCTAGAAGCCTCAGAGATGAGGTCGTTTAGTCACAGTTCACAGCTTCAACACGGGTCACGTGACTCATTTGATTGATCATGTCCATTAACGATCATGTACATTCTCTCATAAAGACGTTTGGAGATCAGTTCTTCTACTGCATGAACCGCTTCCGTGAAGGAACACATCCAAACGCTTAAAACACCTCCTGCTTTTCAAGCTTTAAAACAGATTGTAAATGTTTGGTTTTGAGATGCGCATGGCTGGGGCTTTCAGATGCTCTGGCGAAGTCATCAGATTAGAATCAAGATCTGGTGACTGATTTTATCCCATGCAAAATTCCAAAGCGTGCATACACACACACACACACACACACAGACACACACACACACACACACACACACGCTTGCCAAGGTTTTAGAATTCCTGTGAACTTGACCTAGTCCGATATGGAATGATCATGTTACCCCCACTCCCTTCCCACACACGCACGCACGCACGCACACACACACACACACACACACACACACACACACACACACACACACACACACACACACACACACACACACACACACACACACACACACACACTTTTAATAAGGGCCTTCAATTAAAAGGCTCATTTCCCTTCATCTGTTTCTTGGGTGATTTTATCTGCTGAGTCCAGATGACCAGGGTAGTGTTCAGACACGCCAGGTTGTCCTCCACCCGGTCCCTCCATCCCTCCCTCCATCCCTCCCTCCATTCCTCCCTGCATCCCTCCCTCTCCATTCCTCCCTCCATCCCTCTCTCCATCCCTCCTTCCACCCCCCCTCCATCCCTCCATCTCCCCCGTCCGTCCCCCACTGTCCCCTCTCTGTCCCCCCATCCTCCATCCCCTCCTCCCTCTGTCCTCCCTCCTCCTCCCCCTGCCCCCCTCCCTCCCTCCCCCCTGGCTCGGTGCTAGCAGTTAGCAGTGATCAGCCTGGGAGAAAGAGTGTGAAGGTCGGTGGGCACAACCCCCCTCTCCCCCCCCTCGCCCCCCCCAACCCTCCCCCCACACGCCCACCCCCCCCACACACTACCCCCCCGCCCCTCACTGCCCAATGTAAAGGCCCATTACCTGACAGCCATTACAGAGTATGGCAGCATCCCAATTCCACTTATACACACTTGGTTCCTCTCCTCGTCTCCTAACCTACAGTACAGGCCCAGCCGTCCCCCCCGTCCCCCCCGTCCCCATGCTTGATACCATTCCTCATTCCGTCCCAGGCATTACAATGAGCACGTCCTCCAATTTCTACCTCCACCAGCCTCCCCTGATTTTCAGAGAGAGATCGGAAATCAGAATATTGCCCTTGTTCCCGTTTAGTCATTGTTTCATCACCACAAAACTGCACCAAACCTCCCAACTCCCCAGGCGAGGTATTGAAACATTTAACGGCAACTTCAGGGTGAAAAGATTACAGAAAACTGGGAGAAAATGTGGAGAACAGCATGAATATCATGTTCAATAATAAAAGCAGGGTTTACGGCGGGGGACCAATCATCATTAAAGTTGGAGGCAGGTGTGTGTGGTTTCTCGGAACACGGCCTGAAGGCGATTCGTTTCACTCACTTCGCCAGGTTCTGGAGTAGCCTCTCTGGGCGGTTAGCGTTCAGAGAGTAGCAAGCGTCTTGGCGTTGGGTGGCGGGCGCGTCAGCCGTGTTAGATGAAGAGTAATGGCCTTGGCGAGGCGGCCCGGCCCGGAGGACGCCGCGCGGTGAAGGCTGGTGGAGACGTCACCGCCGCTCTGAGCACGGTGGCGTTGGGGTCTGGGAGCTACGGGCCGTGGCGTTCCCGCTCACTCAGCGACAATCGTTCAGTAATGGCGTCCAACATTGAAAAAGGGAGGGGTAGCTGTTCTTTACCTCAGGGGTTGCTGTTCCTTACCTCAGGGGTTGCTGTTCCTGACCTCAGGGGTTGCTGTTCCTTACCTCAGGGGTTGCTGTTCCTTACCTCAGGGGGTTGCTGTTCCTTACCTCAGGGGTTGCTGTTCCTTACCTCAGGGGTTGACAAGACTCTGTCCCTTCACCTCGGAGACGCTGCTCAGCATATCACTGCTGCCCCACACCTGGGGGTGGCAGGAGAGAGATAAGGATTAGACCCAACACCACCAGGGAGAGAGAGGGGGGGGTGGGGTGGGGGGAACCAATGAGAACGAGATAACCATGACCAGACTCAGGCCGGTGGAGGTAGAAATCAGAGGACGGGCTCATTGTCATGCATGGCACTGGTGAGGAATCCATGCATTACAATGAGCCCCGTCCTCCGATTTCTACCTCCGCCGGCCTCCCCTGGCAGACAGCACATCATCGTCTCTGTCCAGGAACGACAACACCAACCAACGTCTGTACGCGTGACTCTGCGGAAGAGGAGAGGAAAAGAGAGGAAGAGAGACAGATTTATCTCGCAGAAGATTTCCGACCGTGTCTTGATAGAGACAGGCACCATTCTGGGCGAACGAGAGCTGTCACATATTTCACACGGCCACGGCCTCATTAAAGAGCGAAGGCGCCCACCGCGGTAATTGTTTTAATTTATTTGTTTATGGCGAAGACAGAGGGAAACGGCACATGGCACTTGGCGTTTTTTATTGGGAACATATGGAACGCATTTATCACCATTTGCAACGATCGGCCTAAATGATTTTATTAACTAATTTGTAACTTTACACTTTTTTAATCAAACACATGCTGCGCTCCGTAATGTTTTGATAATGCTCCCGGGTTTTGTAAAGGGAGCTGCGCTACCGCAATAGCCGAGGGAAATAAAAGAAAGACAGAGAAAAAGAGAGAAAAAAAAACGGGGGAAAAAAAAAAAATTAGAAGGAAGAAAAAAAGAGAGAAATGAAATGAAAACGCAGAGAAGGAGGTTCTGGGGGTTTGGAAGTGTGGGGGGGGGGGGGGGGGGTGGCGGGGGGGAGGGAGGGAGGGAGGGAGGTTGGGAAAAGGCAGGGGAGCCTCTGAGGCGATAGCGTTAGCATCAGAGGTGGTAATGTATGAGTAGTGTTGTGGTTAGCGTAGCACTAATGTCATGGGGCGCGGTTGTTTACCTGAGGTAACTGGAGCGGGGAGAAGCTCTTTTCTGCTTTAGGAACACACGTTTCTTGTTCTCTCTCCCTCCCCCCTCCCCCCCCCCTTTCTCTCCCCTTCCCTCTCCCCCCCCTCCCTCTCCCCCCATCCACCTCCCTTAACCCCTCTCCCTCCAACCCTCCCTCTCCCCCCCTACTCCTCCCCCTCCCCCCCCCCCTCTCCACCCCCTCCCTCCACCCCCCAGGCCCAGTGCTGTGGCCCCTGCCTCATTGCCAGGGTAATAATGTGGTCCGGGGAGAGCCCCCTGCTACTGTGGTAAGTCATGTTGGGAGTTGATTTAATGTTATTTGGGCCAGGACACAACAGGCAGAACTGTTATAATCGTGGTCGGTCTTGGAGTGAAATGAAGAGGCCCCTGGAGTTCGCAATCAGGGTTTTTGGGCAAGAAAATAACACTAGATAAGCCAGCTTTTATTGATTCTGCGCTGTGGGCCTGACTGCAAGAGTGTGTTTGTTCAGCAAAGAGTTGAAGTGTTTCTGCTGCCAACAGAACAACAGTTAACCCTGTGTAACCCAGTTAAGATGGTAAACTCACTCCTGGAGTTCTGATACCCCCACCGACCCACGCTGTCCAACTGCTAGCTTTTCAATAGCGTAGCTGGTTAACATCGGGTATTTGAGGAGCAAGTCGAATTGCGGGGCTACTGTTTGTAAGCAAGAGATAGAGGGGGGGAGAGGGGGAGGGGGGAGAGAGAGAGAGAGAGAGAGAGAGA
>NC_139669.1:8636923-8646923 GCF_951799395.1 Argentina silus
CAGCGGAGTCCAACAGATGGCTGCTTTATTTGTCCGTGGGAGAATGAGAGAGGGAGGGAAGGAGAGAACGAGAGAGTGAATGAGAGAGAGAGTCTCCGAGCCAAAGGCCCACGCCCTGATCCAACACAAATACTCTGGTCCGGTCCGGTCCAAATTCAGCTCTATTCCCCTGATTAGTGCATACCAGAGAGGAGGGGGAGAGTCAACACACACACTCAGAACAGACGGTTCCAGGACATGTCTTCTTTACTGGGAGGATATTCTTTACATACATCCTGATACAACTCAATCATTTACTGTTCCAGAGGGGAGGAGAGGAGAGGAGAGGGGAGGGGAGGGGAGGGGAGAGGAGAAGGATGAGAGGAGAGGAGAAGGAGGAGAGGGTGGAAGGGAGGGGAAAGAGGGAGAAGGATGAGCGGAGAGGAGAGGAGAGGAGAGGAGAGGAGAGGAGAGGAGAGGAGAGGAGAGGAGAGGAGAGGCCTTCACTTATTCATCCTCCTAGCAGATGCTGAGTGCAGCGGGGGTTAGGATGGAGGGATCCTGGGATGGAGGGAGAGAGAGAGCAGAGGGATCTGGGGGATGTAGGGATGAGAGGGAAGAGAGAGAGAGAGGGAAGAGAGGGGGATGTGGTTGGCGGGTGGTTGTGGAAGTTTGTTCTCTCTTTTTCTTTGTTCTTCCTGGGGTCCCTGTGGAGGAGCAGCCAGGGTCCAACACACCACTGGAAGAGGAGGAGGAGGAGGAGGAGAGGAGAAGAGGAGGAGGAGAGGAGAGGAGAAGAGGAGGAGAGGAGAGGAGGAGAGGAGACGAGACGAGACGAGACGAGATGAGAGGAGACGAGACGAGACGAGACGAGAGGAAGAGGAGAGGAGGAGAGGAGAGGAGGAGGTGAGGAGGAGAGGAGAGGAGGAGGAGGAGGGAGGGTCTAACACAGCAACACACCACTGGAAGAGGAGGAGGAGGAGAAGGAGGAGGAGAGAAGGAGGAGGAGGACAACAAAGATACTACTCCTCTCCTCTCCCTTCCTCTCTCCTCCCCTCCCTTCCTCTCCCCTCCTCTCCTTTCCTCTCCTCTCCTCTCCTCTCCTCCCTCCCCTCCCCTCCCCTCCCCTCCTCCTCTCCTCTCCTCTCCTCTCCTCTCCTCTCCTGACTGACAGAGTCCTGTCTTAATTCTGGCTGAAAGCCGTCTTCTTCTCCTGGTTAATTAGCAGATTGTGCCGTTAAATGATTTAAAAAGTCGGGGCTCGCGCGCGGCGCTGCCGATCATCACTTATTCACGCCGAGCGCGCCACTTTGTGAGAACACAGCGCCCGCGGTAGATTAATTTACTCCAATTAGCAAGTCCTGTCAGCGCACATCACTGTCTCACTCTCTCTTTCTGTCTTTCTTTCTTTCTTTCTTTCTTTCTTTCTTTCTTTACCGCCCCCTCTCTCTCTCTCTCTCTCTCTCTCTCTCTCTCTCTCTCTCTCTCTCTTCCTGGAAGCACCTCTTAAAAAAGTAATGGACTTATTTTGTCCTTTGGTTTTGTTACATCCGATGTGCGCTGGAGGGGAACACACACACTGGCCACACACACACACACACACACACTGGCCACACACACATACTTGCCACACACACACACACACACACACATACACTGGCCACACACACACACTCCCTTCCTGTTGGATACATCATGGGAGAGGGGGCGGGGGGGTGGTCTTGGCCAAGCCTTGTTCCCTGTTCAGGTGGGTGGAAGAAGAATCCCCCCACCCCCACCCCCCCTCCCTGTGTTGTCCCCACGGGCGGTCCATGAACAGTTCTCCAACAAAATGCGGTCAGAAACAAACATAAACCATGCATGACAACCAATCACACGCCTCACGCCGCTTCATGGTCATCGTGTCAGTAAGTACGGTTGTGTACGTCACGGTCCATATCAACGCACGCTTCTTTCATACAGACACTCAACGATGCATTTCAACACTGACTTATGACCAGCGTTCCTGTGTGTTGTTGTTGTGGGGATCTGATAGGCCACATCTAATGCAGTGTGTAATGCTTCTAACTGAACCTGATGTTAGCTAGCTCTATGTGTAACTTCATGCTAGCTAGTTGAAGTCTATGTATAGCCTAATGCTAGCTAGGTGTATGTAAAACCTGTGACAGGTCATAGACAATCACACAAGGCTGTGTGACAGGTCATAGAGGCTACATCGCCCTGTGTGTGTGTGTCCGTCTGTGATGTGAGAGAGCAGGCTGAGCTCACCTCGCCCTTGGAGGTAAAGCAGGGAAGCCAGAACACCACAGAAGAAGAGCGGAGCCAAGTACCCAAAAGCATCCTGCTCCTGGAGGACTCAGAGGAAGACACGTGAAGTGACACAGCAGGGATGGGTTGGCTGAGTCCATTCCAAATGAAGTCACAGCGCTCGAGCGAATCCACAAATTCGCTGCGCTTCCTGCCTGCTATTCAGGAGTTATTTACGATTCCGGAACACTGAACCTTTCTCCGAGATAGTCTTTACGGCACCGTAGAGACATCCCAGCATCCTCTGTGACGTCCCTTGTCTTAAATGTTGCTTTTTCTGGCCCAATCAGGTGATGTTATCACTAGATGTCACTGTAATAGGCTATTTTATTATTATTGGCATCAGTTGTTCAATGCTATGCTTCTGCATTCCTTCCATATCAATCAATTCTCAATGGAGAAATAGAAATGCATATTCTACATGTAGATTCAACAATGAATGAAATGGCGACATTCTGCTAGCCTCAAAACTCCCACAACGAAACCTTAATGACACACCAGTGATGTCCTCAATGAGCACGTCCCCAGCACCCGGGCCATACGCTGGGCCGCTCCTTGGCTGTGAAGAGGCCCGACCCAGCCTAGTCCAGCCCGGTCCAGCTGAGGTAAGCAGAACAGCGTGTTCATCTGATCTGAGATCTGGACAGAGATAAGGACTGGGAGGGGTGACATCATAAGTGTCTACAGCTGCTGGAAGGCTTGGGTTACAGACAACAGAGAATTCATCTGTCCATAACCAACGTTAATGTGTAAAACAGCGAGAGTGGAGGTCACAACCAGTTATTATTTTATCGTCACGTGTGTTGTGTATGTGTGTGTGTGTGTGTGTGTGTGTGTGTGTGTGTGTGTGTGTGTGTGTGTGTGTGTCTATCTGTGTGTGTGTGTGTGTCTGTGTGTGTGTGTGTTAGATACATTATTATGATCTTTCTCATCCAGGAAATGCACCATATGACATTTTAAATGTTCTTCTCTATGAAATACAAAGGTGTTCCACTGGATAGAAGTCAGAGAGGTTTAACTCTGACAAAGATGTTTGTGTGTCGTGTGTGTGTGTGTGTGTGTGTGTGTGTGTGTGTGTGTGTGTGCGTGTGTGCGTCTAATGTGCCAAATACACCTGACGTTGTTGATGTTGATGTAGGCCAAGGAGAGGCGGCCATATTAGAAGTAGGCTGCTCATTCCATCTGTACATGGAGGAAACCTTCTCTACCAAACTGGTCAAATACCACCAGCCCTGAGTCACACTTAATACCACCAGCCCTGAGTCACACTTAATACCACCAACCTCTAGTCACACTTAATACCACCAGTCCCGAGTCACTCAGTGGCCTTGGCTTCAGGTGTCAGCTAGTGATACTGATGTGTGTCAGCCTTGGACATGTGCCTGAACGAGGCCTCCCAAAGGAGGCAGCTTGCAAGATATTGTTCTGTGTCAGGTGTGTGTGTGTGTGTGTGTGTGTGTGTGTGTGTGTGTGTGTGTGTGTGTGTGTGTGTGTGTGTGTGTGTGTATGTGTGTGTGTGTGTGTGTGTGTGTGTGTGTGTGTGTGTGTGTGTGTGTGTGTGTGTGTGTGTGTTAGGGGGGTCTTGCGGTCACTTCTCACTCAGACCTCAGAGAGGGGCTCTGTGGCCCAGTGTGAGTTTACAGATGGGTGTGGTGGTAGGTAGTGGGGGGGGGGACCCCGGAGGGGTGGTTCTCATAGAGGTGCCCAGAGAAAACCGCTTTCCCAGCTTGGAGTGTGTGTGTGTGTGTGTGTGTGTGTGTGTGTGTGTGTGTGTGTGTGTGTGTGTGTGTGTGTGTGTGTGTGTGTGAGTGTGTGTGTGTGTGTGTGTGTGTGTGTGTGTGTGTGTGTGTGTGTGTGTGTATGACACAAGCCGGTTCCCCTGCTCCAACCAGCACATACCCCTTCCACATATGGCACCAATATGTCCTCCGAGCATTACCGCTCCACTGCTGTGCTGCTCGGCCCGGCTGTGTGTGTGTGTGTGTGTGGCTGGGCCCGGCTGGGCTGGGTCCGAACGCCTCCTCTGCCACCTCGCCACCGGCACCCCTGATGCACAACAGCTGTGGTGCTGAGCCCGGCTGGGCGTGTGTGTATGTGTGTGTGTGTGTGTGTGTGTGTGTGTGTGTGTGTGTGTGTGTGTGTGTGTGTGTGTGTGTGTGTGTGTGTGTGTGTGTGTGTGTGTGTGTGTGTGTGTGTGTGTGGAACGTGGGAAGCGTGGAGAATGAGGGCAGAGCTGCGTCAGCCCCTGGGAGAGGCTAATGGATGTAGCATTAGCTAACAGAGGAGAGGAGAGAGAGAGGGCTCCATCCAGACACGTCTCCTCTGGTCGTGGGAGGACATCTGAACCTGGAGAAACACTGGTTGTCCTGAGAGGGTTTTCTACTGTTTGTGTTGTTATATAATATTCACTTACGACAGAACATCTATGATGTTTTCTCTCATCTGACTGACCAATCAGAAACAAGATTACTACCATACTGACAATGATTAGCAGCAGTGAAAAAACAGAAGTGGGATTCTGGTGATGACTGTACCCTAACCCTAACCCTATGTCTAACCCTAACCCTAACCCTAGCTCTAACCCTAACCCTTGTTCTAACCCTAACCCTAACCCTTGTTCTAACCCTAACCCTAACCCCAGCCCTAACCCTAGCGCCAGCCCTAACCCTAACCCTAGCTCTAACCCTTACCCTAGCTCTAAGCCTAACCCTAGCCCTAACCCTAGCCTCAGTCCTAACCCTAGCCCCAGCCCTAACCCTAACCCTAGCTCTAACCCTAACCCTAACTCTAACCCTAGCTCCATCCCTAACCCTAACCCTAACCCTAAGCCTAATCCTAACCCTAGCTCTAACCCTAGCCCCAGCCCTAACCCTAACCATAATCATTTTTAATCTACGCTTCATCATTGTTCGGGCCTTCCCAAGGATCCCACTTAGCCTCAGCCACAGCATCACTGTAACACAGCCAGGCTGGAGAGTCCGTCTCTGGCTGCATATTCACCACACCTGGTCCTGGCGGAGTACAGCGAGGGCGGGGCTGGGCGGGGCAACGTGAGAACACAACTTCAAAGCGACACAGAGAGGCGGTGGCGTTGGCGGGCCAGGGTGCGTGGGAGGAATGTTGTTAGACATTGTTTTCCCTGCACACGAAAAATAAGACAAGCACCATTGTATTGAGGCAGCACAACAGGCTTTGAACCTCCAGAGTTGAAGGCCTCCCCACCGTCCTCATGGAGATGTCCTTCACGGTGTTCAGAGGGGCTGGTAGGCACCAAGCTCAGCCCAGCTCCAGCTTCTGAGACGGGGAGAGGACTTCTGTCGAGAGGCCCATCGATCAAGATGAAACAAATGTGTCTCATTACAGAAGGAACAGCACATCCCCAGCAAGGGCAATTTCACACTCCCCAGAAACGTGTGGGAGTTTTTAATATTGAGGAGTGGAGAACTTGTCATCCTGGGACCATTTTGGCTTTTCATCAATCTGCCATTTTCCCTCTTCCTCCACACACACATGCAGAAGCGCTCACGCACACGCACACACACACACATACACCGACACGTGCGCGCGCGCACACACACACACACACACACACACACACACACACACACACACACATACACACATACAGGCACGCGTGCACACACACACACACACACACACACACATACAGACACGTGTGCACACACACACACACATACAGGCATGCGTGCACACACACACACACACACACACACACACACACACACACACACACACACACACACACACAGCTCTAGTAAAGGGAGATGTACACAGTATCATAACCAAGCTCATTAGACTAGTTGGGAAGTTTTCTGATCTCAGTTCTGAAGTGTCTCACCTGGGAGTCCCCTGCGTCAGAGGGAGATATTTCTTCGTCACGTGATACGGAAGACTTGTGATTGCTAGAAAATCTCTTTCAAGTAATTGTTATGTAAGTTGTTTTACAGCTAACACAATATATCAAAGTTATCATCTGTTCAGTTGTTCAGTACAGTAAGTCTACGGCAGATAAATCTTCACTGGAGTCCTTCGAAAATCCCTCCAAGACCCCCCATTCTGACCCTCCAAGACCCCCCATTCTGACCCTCTAAGACTCTCCATTCTGACCCTCCAAGACTCCCCATTCTGACCCTCTGGACCATATATTCTGCAAACCACAGAGTAACATGCTTGGTAACACAACATCCATGTCAACAATCGTCATCAACAACAACCGTCGTCAACAACAACCGTCATCAACAACAACGCCAACCGACTCCGACAGGGTCACACCGTACACACCACACCGTTACCCTGGCAACCAGCTGGGGGTGTTGTGGTGCATCATGAGAACAGGAAGTGGCTTGTTTCCTCTCGGCAGCACCAAAGGGCCTCTAACCTCCAGCCTCCAGCCTCCAGCCTCTAACCTCCAGCCTCCACAGCCCGGCCTCTTCAAGCATCACACGTTTCCCTTCGCTGTGCGGTGGAAAAATAGTGCTGGAAAGAGAGACGGATTACTGAGTCTTATAAAGGATGGCTCCCATCTGGACAAAGGAAGACGGAGGAGGTGGTGGGGGGGGCGGGGGGGAGCGTGAGGAGGGGCTGGGGATTTCTTCCCTCAAAACATCTGGAGAAACAATCTGGAGTAAATAAGCAAGCAGCGACTCACTGCCCACCCAATAAATAACACTCAGAGAACACATTGCACACTATCTGCAGTTCTACAACATCCTGCATTAGGCTGAGGGGGGGAGAGGTCTGGGAGAACATCACGGATGGATTCACTCACACACACACACACACACACACACACACACACACACACACACATACACACACACACACACTCACACACACACACACACACACACACACTAGTATTGGGATGTGTTCACTAGTGTTGGATGTGTTGCATGTGTGTGTGCATGTATATGTACGTTCAAGTGTGTGTGTATACATTTCTATTTATGACAGTGGCTGTGTCCCCCCCCCCCCCACCCCCCCCCCCCCCCCCCGTCTTGGCTTGGCGTCCCATAATTCCTCTCGTCCACACCACAAAGTGGCGTGTCTCCACGGGAACGCCGCAGCCGCCAACACATCACAGCGGCGAGGAACGGCCTTCTCTCTCCATGCCACGCCGCCATTGTCACAAAGCAGGCCGCCTCTCTCTCTCTCTGTCAGCGTCCCCCGGGACGCTCCAGCTCCTCTCTGTGAACCAGGAATATCTACTTGTTTGTGTTGTTTCAGCGTTCAGATCGAGCTTTAGGTAAACAGCATATTGCCTTGCACAGGTTGGCACAAACATGGTTTGTTAATTATAGCCTCCATGCCAAGCATACACTCCTGCAGTAATTGGACTTGGAGCAGAGTGGGGAATTTAATATCTTTCTGGTCATTATTTTCCACCAGATTTTCTGATATAATCATCAGAATAATGACTAGTAGTAGTAATTGCAGTAGTAGTAGAATTAGTAGTAATAGCAGTAGTAATAGTAGTAGTAGTAGTAGTAGTAGTAGTAGTAGTAGTAGTAGTTGCAGGAGTAGTAATAGTAGTAATAGTAGTAGTAGTAGTAGTAGTAGTAGTAGTAGTAGTAGCAGTAGTAATAGTAGTAGTAGTAGTAGTAATAGTAGTAGTAGTAGTTATAAGAGTAGTAGTAGTAATAGTAGTAGTAGTAGTAGTAGTAGTAGTAGTAGTAGTAGTAATCGTAGTAGTAGTAGTAGTAGTAGTAGTAGTTATAAGAGTAGTAGTAGTAGACCTCCAGACCCCCAGGCCTCCAGGCCTCCAGACCTCCAGACCTCCAGACTACCAGACCTCCAGGCCTCCAGACCTCCAGACTCCCAGGCCTCCAGGCCTCAAGACCTCCAGACCTCCAGACCTCCAGACTCCCAGACCTCCAGACCTCCAGACTTCCAGACCTCCAGACCTCCAGACCTCCTGACCTCCAGACCTCCAGGCCTCCAGGCCTCCAGGCCTCCAGACCTCCTCCAGCCTCTGTCCTGTACAGCAGTCCTCTTCCTCCCCAGCTGTGGGGAGCGTCACTGGGCCTCAGCAGCCCAGTTGTGGGGGGTGGAGGATGGGAGGTGACAGATGGTTAGGGGCCTAGGGGGAATACAGACAGGCCACCTTGGCTGCCACCCCCCCCCACCCCCCGATTCCCCCCACCCACCCATGAGGTGAGGGGTTCCCGGGCGGAGCCAGCAGGGGCGAGAGGGGAAGGAGGAGGAAGGATGGGGGGGGGAGGGAGGAGGAGGGGGAGACCTGGCGAGCGGAGGGCCTCCCCTCAACATCGATCAGGTGAGAGTGTTAATGAGAGAGGGGATGGAGAGAACAGAGGGAGGAGAGAGAGAGAGGAGAAAGAGAGAGATGGGGTAGGGAGGGAGGGAGGGAGGGAGGGAGGGAGGGAGGGAGGGAGGGAGGGAGGGAGGGAGGGAGGGAGGTTATGGTGCACGTCACTAACTGTGACAAAAGACCATAATGAAGGGAAGCAGGTGAATTGGGGAGAGCTGGAGGGGAGGGAGGGGGGAGAGCTGGAGGGGAGGGAGGGGGGAGGGCTGGAGGGGAGGGAGGGGGGAGGGACAAGTAGCAGGGAGGTGACACACATTAGCAACAGTGATAAATAAAAACCAACAGGAGGGATTGTAGTCGTGGTTCAGGTCATGATGGATTGAGGTAGTGGTTCAGGTCATGGTAATGGTAATGGGGGGGTCGGTGGGGAAGTTGACCCACGTACTTTTTATGAATTTAGGGATGTTTCCCTGTTTGCTGCCTCCTTTCTTGGTCATTTTAAGTTTTTGAAAAAGTCTGAACCGTAGAGAATACCGAGGCTTTGGCTTACGAGGACGCCCCAAAACACAACAACTCATTATGTTCGTGGCCAAGGCCACCCTAATAATTGGTGGAGATATTTAGAATCCATCCAGCTCGGAACGTTCCCCCTCCCCCCGGAGCCTCCCTGTAATTACACTCCATAGGCCGTTCTCCCAGCAATGTGACAGACTTTAGTATATTGTAGTAAACTGTTGTGTTAGACAGAGGAGTGTAATACTGTTGTTAGATATTTAGCTTGTAGGAGTTCCCAGTGTATTCTCAGGGGGGAAATACTGCCCCGCTGTGATTCAAGCTATGAACAGAATATTATCATGCAACACAGTTTCTCATATCTTAATAATTCAAGCTTTTTTTTCTTCTTTTTTTTAAGTGTATTTGCTGTAGTTGTTTTGTAATGTGTAAACACACTTTGTTGATTAATGATAAAGGATAAACGTCTGTAAATAAAAGATTACAAATTGCAAAGATTATTCAGTTCTGGACTAATATACATCATGTCTGTATTACGCACAGTGTTGAGAAAAAAAATAAATAGGTTTTTGTACGAATGTTGAAGCACATAAACTGCATTTAAATAAGATTCAAATTTAAACAACCTTTGGAATGATGACACAATATAAGGAAGCGATCCTTTATTCAGTAACACATTTTTAATCCTACTAATTTGTGAAAACAGTCAAACGATGCGTTTTCACTCCTTGCCGAAGCAGCCTGACTGGTCGATAATGAATTGTTTTTTGCACATGGCTTTTTATCAGTGTGGGTCTATCCTTACAATTTATCATCACTAATATCAGGCCTACTGCTGCTCAGTAATTATGAAGGAAAAGTGTGTGGTTTCCCACTTTTACCAGAATGCATGTTATCCCAGATTTCAACAAAACC
>NC_139669.1:8649423-8658002 GCF_951799395.1 Argentina silus
ACCAACACACCCCGAACCCCAAACCACATAAGTCCACTTCATGCAGTAAAGGGTTAATCTGGAATGAGAATCTTGTGATTTCTTTCTTGAAATAAATAAGCTAAATGGATATCCATCACTGTGTAGATAAACCCTTACGCACGATCCTGTCACAGTTGTGAAAGAATGATATTAATTTCATCACTGTTTCATCATTCCACAAATAAAATGTTTGCAAAAACACATGTAGGCCTATGTTTGATCTGAACATGCAGACACATACCTACGGCTGTAGACGTACTAAATCAGATACTACATTAAGAAACAAGACATTTTAAAGCCGTGCTAGTTAAGCAATCCATCCCGCATTATCCTCTGCTTGCTAGTGAACACTTCAGATTCTTGTGAACACTTCAGATTCTTGTGAACACTTCAGATTCTTTGCTCATTAGTTGGTCAGTGGCGCCATCTAGTGGCCATAGTGATGTACTGTCCCTGCCGTTCCCTGTTAGTGTCCGTAGCGGCCGTCGAGTACAACTAGTAATTCACTTCCCCAACCATTGACATGTCAGTCATTACATTATTCGTTCATGTCCCGACTACGGCCTGACTATGTTAGGTTGGATCACTGTACCAATTCCAACACAGATAGCTGTGTTGGGTGGTCGTAAATGAGAGCTTTTATGGTTTCAGTTTGTGATTAATTGTTTGCATCTGCCGAGTATCGTAACTATGTATAATATCGCCATTCTCACATCCTATAGCAACAGA
Organism: Argentina silus; assembly: GCF_951799395.1. NCBI lineage: Eukaryota > Metazoa > Chordata > Actinopteri > Argentiniformes > Argentinidae > Argentina > Argentina silus. The sequence continues at coordinate 8,650,174 of NC_139669.1, forward strand.
TCATGTTAAACAAAAGTCTTTGACAGTAAATGTGAGTGTTTTGACTGTTCTCAGTCATTTTCCTGAGTTGAACGTGTTATCACAGCGGTCAAACATCATCAAGCGCTGTGCTGTTAATGCCTTTGTTCGTCATTCATCCTCAGCCAGCTTTCAATCAAATTGATTTATCACTCACTGTAACTTTAGTGACTGCAATACTCAGGTACAGCCACTAGGTGGACACATCTACATCTACTGGTATTACTGTGGCTTTGTGCAGTTTGGTTGAACAGCTCTGTTCTGCTAGCAGCAATCACTAACCCAAGCAGCTTCTCCTTGTACTATGCAATACTATGCAAAAGTCCTGTTTCTGTTCATGGCCTCTATGTTTACTTTTGCACCTGTACAAACTGACACGTTTGTGTAAACTCCAGGATGTCAACTGCCACAAACACTTCCTAGATTAGAAATCTGACACTTACCCTATACCTTACACTCACTGAACACTTTATTAGGAACACCTGTACACCTTCTCATGGTGGAGGTGGTGGAATGGTATGGGGAATGTTTTCCTGGCACACTTTGGGCCTGTTAATACCAATCAATCATCGCTTGAATGCCACAGCCTTTGAGTATTGTTGCTGACCACCTTCATGGCCACAATTTACCCATCTTCTTATGGCTACTTCCAGCATGATAACGCACCATGTCACAAAGCAAAAGTGGTCTCAAACTGGTTTCATGAACATGACAAAGAGTTCAGTGTTCTTCAGTGGCCTTCCCTGTCACCGGATCTGAATCCAATAGAACACCTTTGGGATGTGGTAGAATGGGAGATTCACAGCTTGAAAGTGCACCTGAAAAATCTGCAGGAATTGCGTGATGCAATCATGTCATCATGGAACAGAATCTCAAAGGAATGTTTCAAACATCTTGTGGAATCAATGCCACGAAGAATTGAGGCTGTTTTTAAAGCAAAGGGAGGCCCTACCCAGTATTAGTATAGTGTTCCTAATAAAGTTCTCATGAGTGTATATCATCAACTGCTACTGCATATGAAAATGGCATGGGGTGGTTTTGCTCCATTGTTTACATTTATGATCGTGGCCATATTACAGAGTGTAGCTTTAACATGTTTTAACTAGGTTGTACATGAATCACTGTTCACATTCTCAGACCAAGATCATGACTTCTTATGATATGGGCCAATGTTCTTGAGGGAAAACAGTGAGATAATCATGTGCTCTCAGTTTCTGATTTAGTTATCAGGGGGTCAAAGGTTAGGGAGATGGGATAACTAAGAAATAATCTGTTTCTACAAAATGTTTTAATATATCATCATTTATCAAATATTTGTTATTGCTTCTAGAATTAGTTTGTTTTAGTTATTTATTTATTTACTACCTATTCCCTCAACAAATGCTTTCACCTCACAGGGCAGTGTACAGTACAGACCACATTGTGTAATGGCTGTATCATTAGTGAGAAGTAAAAACTCTATTATTAACAGGGATTGACTAACATTTGAATGTTGTTTATGTTCTAGTTGGAGACGGTCCATGGGAAACTCTGCATACGGATCCCAGTCTACTCTGTCCAGCTTTGGACAACGAGCGGAGCCTGGATCACAGACTTCCAGAACCACCTCAGGTGTTGGCTCCATGGCTTCCATCCGAGTCTGCGAGGAGTTTGGGATCAAGTTACCAGATCTTTATGCAGCCGCTGAATCAGACGTCAAAACGGACAGAAAGCTGTCGTCTGCTGTGATGTGAATGCTGACAAACCACTCTTAAAACTCTATTGTTGATATCCTCATTGATATTGTGTATCCATGTTCTGGGTACACGTGTGTTCTGGTTCAATCCCCACCCTAGCCGGATGTGAGCTGGTAACTGGCCACTGCCGTTGTGCCCTTGAGCAAGGCACTTAACCCCTAACTGCTCCAGCAGCGCTGCGTGCGTGTGTGTTGTCTTGGGAAGGGTGTGCACGTGTCAAATTCCTACAATTGATGAGAATTGATTGCATGGCCAAATAAAGAGTCTTCTTCTGTCCATGTTTCCATGCTCATGCATACACATCCATAGTCTACATGTTTACCTGTAACCTAATGAGCGGGGAAGGAAATACAAGAAAGGAAGGAATACAAGAAACCTTTGGTGCTTCACATCACTTCAGGTTGTTAAATGGAACAAGTTGTTTAACAAAGTATGAAAAAACTGCTACACTGTTGTAACGGGTGGTTTGAAGTGGAAGCAGAAAGGAGGCAGGACTCAGAGTTGCAAAAATGAAACGTAAACTTGACTTTAGCTTCACAAGGAAACACAGGTACATATCCACGATCAAGAAATTAATGGTTAATCGTTTAGCGTTTTAGTAGCTTACTTCAATTCAAAGTTGTTTCAGACGAGACTCTTAATTTGTAGCCGGCACGGATAGGTTGGTCATGTTGCTGCGTGCGTAACACACGGGTTGGTTTTGAGAGCGGGGAACCTTTGAAGGGTCAATTCCTCCAAGGCTGTCTGAGTCGAGGGGACATCACAATGGCACAATCCCTGCATATTACTCTCATTTTGTTCTCTCTGACATGCATATCATCTGGTCTTGTTGTATCTGTCAATGGCACAACTACAGCAAATCCATCCACTGTGAACTTGAATAAAACTACAAATGTCACCGCGACTGAGAGCCGAAATTCCACAACTTCAGCAACTTCTATCTCCATCAACAACATCACCGTTGCACCCACGGTAAGGTTAACGACTACAACCGTAAAACCCACGCCGGCACGGACTACTAAACCGCCGCCGAAGACGACCACCCCCGTTCGGTTTGACACGGAAGACCTGAATGAAGGGATCGATGAGAAAGTTGAGAGAAGAGTATGGAACAAAAATGTCAAGAACGAACCTCTGGAATTTGGTGAGAAAACAGTAGATTATTGCATTATTACATTATTGTGCATTATTACATTATTACATTATTGTGTATTATTCTCTGATAATATGAAATATAAATAAATATAGTTAAATTACTAAAATGATGTACCTTATAGCATGTAGTTCGTGTTGTTATTCTATTATTATTATTATTTTTGTGATTTAGGCTATTGATTGTTTACCCGTTGTAGACATTTCTAATGATATTATACGCTTTAGGCTATGATTATGTTATGCTAAAGTTTACATTTTTAATCCCAAGTATTACAATTTGAGGTCACTGATTTCTGACCTACTAGCATTTTGAATGGCACAGGAGGCGAATTGCATAATCCTGAAACCACAAACATTTAACTGGAATCTGGTCCATAGCAGAGTACATTTAAAGTATCGTCTGCCTCCATCGTAACAAAATGATTCCCCCTCTCATGAGTAGGAGAGAGGGGGCGTGGGGGGGCAGTCTATGGTGTTGTGGTCCTGTGTGTGTGTGTGTGTGTGGGGGGGGGGGGGGGTAAAAGGTTTAGCTGGGGTGGGGGGGTCACGCTGTGATGGGGGGGGTCACGCTGTGGTGGGAACCAACTGTGTGTAGACAACATGCAGTCATGCTGAATGAACTGTCTGTCTGTCTGCTGAAGACATTCCTGTGAGGACCAACCGAAGAAGAGCAGACCTTGTGTGCATTAGGACACAGTGTCTGCCTGTTTAAGAAGGATCTATGCAGGCTTATGAAGTGTTAATAAACGTATTATGCATTGCCCTGAGAATATGTTGTGTGGTGTTCATTGGTGACGTGATGATGTTCAATCTTAGATAGATTTGTGTTCATAAGATGGTTTGCTTTTCATAGCCAAGAGGTCCACGAGGATTGTGGAGGACAAAGTAGTGAAGAAGTCCAAGAAGGCTTGGAAGAATCCCAAAGTTCTGCCTAAGAAGCCTGAGGTGGTTAAACCCAGAGTCCTGTCTAAGAAGCCTGAGGTGGTTAAACCCAGAATCCTGCCTAAGAAGCCCGAGGTGGTTAAACGCAGAGTCCTGCCTAAGACCCTTGAGGTGGTTAAACCCAGAGTCCTGCCTAAGAAGCCTGAGGTGGTTAAACCCAGAGTCCTGCATAAGAAGCCTGAGGTGGTTAAACCCAGAATCCTGCCTAAGACCCTTGAGGTAGTTAAACCCAGAGTCCTGCCTAAGAAGCCAGAGGTGGTTAAACCCAGAGTCCTGCCTAAGACCCTTGAAGTGGTTAAAAAGAGCAAACCCAACCTTAGTGAGAACCCCTCCCAGCCTGTGAGGCCAGTATCACGTATGTATGGGGAATATCCCTGACCTATACAGTATGTGCATGGGACTCACCCTGAGGTGGGCGCTCCCAACAGGACAGGCATACTGTATACAGATCTAACCCTAACTCTTTACAACAGTGGATTGAACATTTAACAGAACTTCTTTCATGTTTCTCTATGTCGAGTGCATCTGTTTTTCATAACTACATGTTCATGTGAGGACTCTTATCTGAAAACAGACTATTGATTAGTATTGGCCGATCAGAGTGACAGGAAGCTTTAACATAGTTTCGAGCCAAAACAGCACCAGTTCCTCAGGAGGACGCTGCACAATGCTGCTTGTGTTACACTCTTCATGACACACTGTAGACATCTGTACAACATCCTGCTGCCCAGGCTCCTTCCTGAGTCTCTCTCTCTCTCTCTCTCTCTCTCTCTCTCTCTCTCTCTCTCTCGCTCTCCCTCTCTCTCTACCCCCCCCCTCTCTCTCTCTCTCTCTCTCTCTCTCTCTCTCTCTCCTTCTACCTCTCTCTCTCTCTCTCTCTCTCTCTCTCTTTCTCCTTCTACCTCTCTACCCCCCCCCCCTCTCTCTCTCTACCCCCCCTTCTCTCTCTACCCCCCTCTCACTCTCTCTCTCTCTACTCCCCTCTCTTTCTCTCTTTCTCTACCCCCCCCTCTCTCTATGTCCTTCTCTCTCTCTCTCTCCTCTCTCCTCGTGTGTTTTTTTCATGTGCAAAATCTTGGGTTACCTCCAAACCTTGTAGCCCCCCCACCCTCCCCAGAGGACTTCTCCATGACCCTGGCCTGTTTGGGGGGCCCTGTACTGAAATGTGGAGGAAAGAGAACTGGAGTAGGAGCAGAGCCAAGTAGGAAGTGTGTGTGTATATACAAGACATGGATGGGATGGAGGGGCCCCCACCTAACGCTTCCTTAGTTTAACTTACAGAAAAGAGTGCAAAAGTCCATGCTGTAATCTACGAGCGGAGTCGGCTTGCCTGCTGCCAAGCTGCTTTTCATGACTAACACATCATTCTGCTGAGGCTAGGAGTTAACCAGGAGACACTGCATGACCTTGGAATGCATGCTGCAGAATCTCATCGGTCTCATGAACATTGGTGTTGTCTCTCTCGGGGCGAGAAGACCACAGCTGGACAAACCATTAGGTTAAAAGCTGCATGTCAGATATCATAAACCTCACACTACGTTGCCTCTGCTCTAAAAATGAGAAACCTACAGAACGTAACTACAGAACGTAACTACAGACTTCTAGTTGTTCTACTGAAAACAAACATTAGATCTGTTGTCTAATGTTGTCCAATGTTGTAGATCTCTTTTAGCCAAAACATGACATTCTTGTTTCCTTTATTTGTCCCAAATTACCTTAATTACCTTAATTGTCAAATTAAATAATTTGAGAAGAATTATTCTCTGTGAGAATATCTTGTCTATTGTCCCACTAGCTACTGCAGAACATGTCCAGTCCCGACCACAAGCTCAGTGAGAACCAGGCCAAGCTTTGTTGACTTGGCTTCACTCTCTCTGGCACCACATCAGTTAGTTTCTGGATCAGTGTGTTAGTTGGCAGTGGGACAGGCGGAAGCTAATGCTAACAAAGCCATAGTTGGGGGACAGCGGAGGCTAACGCTAACAAAGCTGCGGCGCTAAAGCGTTAGCTCCTGGAGCAGGCTAGCAGAGATCCAGCAGGCAACGCAGGCCACAGAGGCAGGAGGGTCCAACGGTTGAGAAGAGAGAGCAGACCACTGGAACCAAGAGGATGGGAGAGAGAGGGGGGGGAGAGAGAGAGAGAGGGGGGGGGACAATCTCTCTCTCCTCTCTCTTTCTCTCCCTCTCTCCAGTGAAGCATCCTGCTCTATCTCTTTCTTGCTTAACTCTCTCTTGGCCCTCTCTCTGCCCTCTCTCTCTCCTCGTTTGACCCTCTCTCTCCCCCCCCCCTCTCTCTCTCTCTCTCTCTCTCTCTCTCTCTCTCTCCAGCAAACCCTTCTGTTCTCTCCATCTCTCTGTCTGTTTTCATTTTGTTCTTTTATGATGATCAGATGCTTTTCAAAACTGAACCTACACTCTCTCTATACCCCCCCCTCTCTCTCTCTCTCTTTCTCTCTCTCTCTCTCTCTCTCTCTCTCTCTCTCTCTCTCTCTCTCTCTCTCTCTCTCAACCCCTCTCTCTATCTTCCCCAGGCAGTGATTGACTTTGTAATCTACTGTTCACTGACTTGTTTAGATAGACATTCTTGTCATCTCTCTGCTTCTCAAGTCAGTCTCTTCCACTCTGCTGGGTTCATTTTGCGGCTAACTGATTTAGTCTTTTGACAGATCTCCATGAGGTTTCTTCATGCTTTGGTTCATGCCAAACATGTTAAATGTAGTGACAGAAAATATTGTTTAAGTTGAAGATGTCCACCACTCTCAGGTGGGATTGTGTGTGTGTGTGTGTGTGTGTGTGTGTGTGTGTGTGTGTGTGTGTGTGTGTGTGTGTGTGTGTGTGTGTGTGTGTGTGTGTGTGTGTGTGTGTGTGTGTCCTGTGTGTATTTGTGTGACCCGGTGTCCCCCTCCCTCTGTCCCAGAGTGCCCCCCCCTGGTCTAGAGTCTCTGAAGGTGAAGGACTCCCAGCTGACGGCTTCATCCCACCAACGGCAGGGGCTGGGCCCACACCGCGGACGCCTCAACATACAGGTAGGAAAACACACACACACACACACACACACACACACCTGGATGGAGTAGGTTCAGAGTTCACTGTGTGCGTGTGTGTGTGTATGTACGTCTATCTGTGTGTGTGTGTGTGGTGTGCGTGCGTGCGTGTAGTCTGGTATTACAGACGGGGACATCTATGATGGGGCGTGGTGTGCCCAGGTGGAGGACAGGAACCAGTGGCTGCAGGTGGACGCTGGTGGGCCTACACGCTTCACCGGGGTCATCCTGCAGGGACGCAACTCCATCTGGAGGTCAGACACCCTCACTACACCCTCACTACACCCTGACTACACCCTGACTACACTGTCCACTACACCCTCACTACACCATCACTACACTCTCACTCCACCCTCACTACACTGTCCACTACACCATCACTACACCATCACTACACCCTGACTACACCCTCACTACACCCTGACTACACCCTCACTACACCCTCACTACACCCTGACTACACCCTGACTACACCCTCACTACACCCTGATTACACCCTCACTACACCCTCACTACACCCTGACTACACCCTCACTACACCCTCACTACACCCTGACTACACCCTCACTACACCCTGACTACACTCTCACTACACCCTGACTACACCCTCACTACACCCTCACTACACCCTGACTACACCCTCACTACACCCTGACTACACTGTCCACTACCTTCACTGTGTGTGTGTGTGTGTGTGTGTGTGTGTGTGTGTGTGTGTGTGTGTGTATGTGTATGTGTGTATGTGTGTGTGTGTGTGTGTGTGTGTGTGTGTGTGTGTGTGTGTGTGTGTCCTCTCCTAGCTGGGACTGGGTTTACACCTACAAGGTTCAGTTCAGTAACGACAGTCTGGTCTGGAAACCCTGCATGAACGGGACCGAAGAGGCGGTGAGTCAGACTAAATATCTTCCTATTTCCTTAATCATGACCCAGTTACA
>NC_139669.1:8658202-8728202 GCF_951799395.1 Argentina silus
GTCTCTGGTCATCCATACTTCCTCTTCCAGTAATTGTTAATCTGCTCTCTCTGCGTTCCCAGACGAGGCTCCCCCCCCCCCCCCCCCCCCCCCCGCATGCTAAAACAATAACACAGGACATAGAGGGATGGGAGCAGGAAATCACACTTTGTTCTCCACTCAAGGCCTGTTACAACTGTGCTGTAGGGGAGGCTGGTGGAGGTAGAAATCGGAGGACAGGCTCATTGTAACGCATGGAGCGGGATGAGGAATGGTATCAAACCCACGTTTTGATGCCATTCCTCATCCCGCTCCATGCATTACAATGAGCCTGGCCTCCGATTTCTCCCTCCACCAGCCTCCCCTGTGTCTGTGTGTCAGAGGCAACGTCAGCCTCCACATTCCTTCTTCAAGATAAAAATAGGGAGGCAGAGAAACACTCCCAAAGGGTTCTCAAAGTCTCCGAAACATGGCTGAAGTTCAGAGAGAGAGAGAGAGAGAGAGAGAGAGGAGATAGAGAGAGAGAGAGTAAAGGAGAGTAAATCATGTGGAGAGTCAAGATGTCTGTTCAATCAAAATCAGAATGTGGATGTTTGGGGGTGAAGCCAAACAGCAGCTCTCCTCCTCCTCTGCTGTGGGAGTTGAGTTTGTTGGAGTTGCTGTCGGGTGTTCCTCAGTAAACACTGTTGATTGATTAATTGGGTCTGAACGCCCACACACAGTTGGTCTGCCCTGACCTACGAGTGGCTGACCTATTTAGCGTTGAATGCAGATGGGGGCATGGTTAGGGACTTTCCCTGTGAAGAGTCAGCCATGCTCTTTAACTAGTGGAACATGACGGGAATAGAATTAGGGCTGGGGCTATAGCAACCACATTCCTACCTCTCTCTGTCTCTCTCTCTCTCTCTCTCTCTTTCTCTGTCTCTCTCTCTCTTTCTCTCTCCCTGCAGTCATGTTTTAATTACAGTAGCAGGGTTGACATGGGAATGTCAGGCTGATGATGAGGGTGACCTGGTAATAATGATGATGAGGATGATGATGATGATGATGATGATGATGACTGGGTAGCAGCGATAGCCTGGGGACAAGGTGTAGTCTTTACATTACATTACCCCCCCCCCCCCCCCCCCCCCCAAACACACACACACACACACACACACACCCCACCCTGGCTGCCTGCCTCAGCTTGTTCTGGGAGAGAGGGAGGGGGGAGGGGGGAGGGGAGTGGAAAGAGTGGGGAGGAGAAGGGAAGGAGGCAAAGGTGATGGGAGAAAGAGAAAGTTAAAGAAAGAGCAGGGGAGAGGAAGATACTGGGTGAGGGAGGGAGAAAAGGGGAGGGAGGGTGGGAGGGAGGGAGGGAGGAAGGTGATTTAGTGCGAGCCTTTAGGAAGAGGGGGAAGGAGAGAAGAGGGGGAAGGAGAAAGACAAGTCAGAAGATTGAGGGTGGCAATAACATGAGGACGACCCCCCAATGTTCCAGGATTGGACACACACACACACACACACACAGCTTGCGTTAGTTCAGGCAGGACACTTTAAGTTGAACGGGGGGAGCAGGGACCTGACTAAACTTAGTTTTGAATTAATTGGGTAAATTTTTGATTAATCTAACAGTGTATTATTATTATTATTATTATTATTATTATTATTATTATTACTACTACTACTACTATTATCATTATTATTATTATTATTATTATTATTATTATTATTATTATTAGCATTATTATTATTGTTGTTATTATTATTATAGCATTATTGTCATTATTGTTGTTGTTGTTGTTGTTGTTGTTGTTGTTGTTGTTGTTGTTGTTGATCTAACAGTGTGTTGTCATGTCCCAGGTCTCCAGCACCAAGAGCAGGACTGAGCTGTTGCCAGGCGACAGAGACAACCTGGCCATCCAGACCCGTGGGGGGCCGGAGAAACACGAGGTCACCGGCTGGGTGTTGGTGAGTACACACACACACACACACACACACCACACCCACACACACACAACACACACACACACACACACACACACACACACACACACACACACACACTACACTGGGATAAAGGCTTATGTATTAAATACATCCCATCTTTCTTTCGTTATAAGTTACTGAATGTTACTTCAGACACATGATAAGTTTTAACATCAGCCCCCTCAAAGCTCTCCAGGGACGTCTAATGGACCTTTAATGGAGGCCTAGTCCATTTACAGTAAATGAAAAGGAAACATGGCTGGTCTGGGTCAGCCGTGGGTCATCACTCTAAATACTCCACTTCCTGCTGTAAAACATTCTTCTTATTTATTAGTTTTATTCACTTTGTTATTGACACTGAATGACGCTGATAGGACATTTCCTCTCTAGAGAGAGAGAGAGAGTTTAAAAGCTCTGGACGGGCCCATAATTGGTCCCAATTTGATTATTCATGACTGTATCTCCTTGTCATGTGTATGTTGTATGTGTATGTTATTCTGAACTATGTTATTCTGAACTACTGAGCATATCCACACAACTTCAAGGCGTTGCCTATGAAATGGCATCCTGCTTTTGCATCTGATCATCATATTTGTTATGTCCGAAGCAGTTTAGTTTGGGTCTGGTTTATAGGTGGAGATGACTGCGGTTATGTTGTGTTGTGTATCCCTGGCTGTGTTCCCGGACCGCCTCAGTATTTTTCGTACGTGTCTGAACACCTCCGCAGGTGCAGGCTGCCACCGGAGACAGCAGCTCAAACAACCGTAAACGCTTTTCAACGCGTCTCTAAGCGTGAATGCCGTAACCGCGGGCGTAGGGACGCTAAGCCGTTACTCTGGAACGAACGCAGTTTGATAGGACGTGCCTCCCGGTGGCGGTTTATCACAACCGCAGTCTCTGTCGCTACGGGAGACGAGGTAACTGTCGCTAGGGGAGGTCTGACGGTCCGCGGCGTGTCGTTTCAGATCTCGCCGCTCACGGAGCAGGAGGCCGGCTCGTACGAGTGCCACGCCGTCAACTCCAAGGGAGAGGCCTCCGCCACCGGGTCCATCCATGTGGTCCAGTCCATCGACGACATCCCCACCAAAAAAGGTACCAGAGTGTAGAGAGAGATTGTGTGTGTGTGTGTGTGTGTGTGTGTGTGTGTGTGTGTGTGTGTGTGTGTGTGTGTGTGTGTGTGTGTGTGTGTGTGTGTGTGTATGGAGTGTCTCTGTGTGTGTGTGTGTGTGTGTGTGTGTGTGTGTGTGTGTGTGTGTGTATGGAGTGTGTATGGAGTGTGTGTAGGACAGTGTAGACCCTCTCAACATCTCTTTCATGTTAAAGCCTCAGTGTGGGCTCCGGCACCAGGGGGCATATCTAACCTTTGTGTCTTGATTTATCTTGATTTACATGCCAAAGCCTGCGTGTGTATACATGCATACGTGTGTGTGTGTGTGTGTGTGTGTGTTCTGTGGAATTCAGGCCCTCTGTCCTGGGGAGGTGCCAGACCTCTCCCTCCCCTCTCCCCCCCTCCCTCCCTCCCCTCTCCCCCCTCTCCCTCCCTCCCCTCTCCCTCCCCTTCCTCTCTCTCCCTCCCCTCTTCCTCCCCTTTCCCCCCATCCCCTCTCTCTCCCCTCTCCCTCCCCTCTCCCTCCCTCCCCTCTCCCTTCCCTCTCCCTCCCTCCCTCATCCCCTCCCCTCTCCCTCCCCTCCCCTCCCTGTGCCAGGTCAGATCCTATCCTATCCTATCCTATCATAGCTTCTTCTTCGTGACCAGTGGTGTGAGACGTCAGAGAGCTGATTGGTGGAGAGCTGTTCTGTCCCCCGGCCTATCTCTGGTCACGGAGAGAGGAGATGAGGAAATAGCTACATGTTGTTCCGAACCTCAAATCTGATATCAGATTACCCCAGACTGAAGGTTGAACCTTAAAGGTGCAATCTGTAATTCAAACAACAACAAACAAAGCAGGCCCCCCACCATGTTTTTGGTAAACAGCTGAGGGACAGGGCTGGAGAAATGTAACCACTCTCAGTTTCATAGACAGAGCTATGGATGCAAGGACTGACCATCAGATCAAAATGATGGTTTTAACCAGGTTTTGAAGTGTTTGTTTACAATGGCATTGTTTACACACAGTGGAGTAAAACAGGCTTATATGTTGGGTTTTGATAGAGTAAGACAGTCGAAGTAAGTTGATGAGGCATTTACAGTGTTATTCAAGAATGAATGACTACAATATCATACATTTAAAAGTCCAAAATGGATGTGCAGATTGCCCCTTTAACCAGAGCAGGGATGGAAGCGATCTGACCCTGAATCAGTGATTAAGAGCGACGTTGACCTCTTCTCGTGGGAGGACAGGGAAGAGGAGAGCCCCTGACATATGATCTAGGATCTGTTTACGGTAGGAACCCCCAACCCTAACCTTCATCACGATGAAGATGATAAACACACAGAACGAGGCTAGGTCAGGGGTCAGTGGTGGTCGTCAGGGGTCAGGGGTCACTGGTGTTGGTCAGGGGTCATTAGTGGTAGTCAACTTGTCCCTGCTCTCGTGGGAGGGAAGGAACAAGAAGTCCACTAAAGACAGTTGATTCTGTTTGGAGCGTGGTAGCCCCTCCCACTCTCATATGTTTCAGTTTTGATTGGACAGACAGTAGTGAGAGACAGGAAGTCAGGAGGAGAGGATATGTCAGCAGGGCGTGGGCCGGGTGCTAGACCACTGGACCCCCCCAGGACACAAGAGAGTTGATTCTGACCTGTGACATGGGATCAGATGACCCTGAGTCTGACCTGTGACCTGGAATCAGATGACTCTGAGTGACCTGTGACCTGGGATCAGATGACCCTGATTTTAACTGGTGTTTCATTATTATCTGTCTGTGTCTGTCTGTGTGTCTGTCTTTATCAGAATGTTAACCTGACCTGTGTATGTGTATGTGTGTGTGTGTGTGTGTGTGTGTGTGTGTGTGTGTGTGTGTGTGTGTGTGTGTGTGTGTGTGACTGTGTTCCTGTGTGTGTGTGTGTGTGTGTGTGTGTATATGTGTGAGTGTGATTGTGTGTGTGTTTGTGTTTGTGTGTGTTCCTGTGTGTGTGTGTGTGTGACTATGTTCCTGTGTTTGTGTCTCTATCAGTGGCCAAGGATGATGAGCTGTGAGACTGCGTTACCCAGAAGGCCACAGTGGTGGCTCCTGGCAGGATCAGGATGGGACGGAGCCCACCCCCCCCCCTTCCCCCCCCCCCCCCCCCCCTCCACACACCACACACCACACACACACATCCCTGCCCACACGCCCACACAGACACACACACACACACGTTTCCCCTGCTGACATTGGTGGACCTGTCAGATTGGAGGAAGAGGACCAACGATCATGAATCAGATTCAGATTTGGCATCAAGCCATTCATCATGACAAAGACAGCAAGTCTCCAACATTCCTAACCAGCAGAACGGTATGAACACCTCCAAGTCTACACCACAGTCCTGGAGCTCATCAACATACTGTACATAGGCACACACACACACACACACACACACACACACACACACACACACACACACACACACACACACACACACACACACACACACACACACACACACACACACACACACACACACACACACACACACACACACACACCTAGCCATTCCCCACACACAATACATTTGTATTCCTTGTTGCTATCACACACACTCACCTTCATCACCAAGTACTGTATGTACACTCAGAAGTGCACTTGCCTGATCAGACAAACTCACCAGCCGAGTATTCCACATCTCTGCCTCACCCCCTCACCCTCCCCTCCTCACCTCCTCTCCCCCTCACCCCTTCACTACTTCTCCCCCTCTCCCACTCACCCCCTCACCTCCTCTTCTACTCACCTCCTCAACCCCTCTCCTCCTCTTCCACTGCTTCATTGTGTTATTTTCATGTTGTTTTATATTTTCTTTTGTGAATTGTTGTTTCTCTTTAAGATGTTCCACTCTGTTTAGCGAGCTCTGGCCTGGGCGCTAGCCTGTTTCTGCGTTCCACAGCGCTACTCTGTGTCTCCTCAGCTTTGACCAAACACGACTACTAGTTAAAAACGAGTAACTAAACTAGTAGCTGAAGACAGTAACCGACTGGTACCCGAGATAAACTAACTCCTGAACATGAGTGTGAACATAAATAGATTAAATCCTCTCTTCTGGGATTCTATTTTTTATGTCTAATGTAAAAAAAAATAAACATAATAATAATCTATGACCTCTTGAAAAAGTACCCAGAGGACTCTTCCCCTGCCGCAGGGTGTGGTGGCCTGCAGACAGGCCTCGACAGCAGCCCTGAGCTGAGAGATTGAGATTGACACACAAACCAAACACACAACGCTCTCTCTCTCCCATTCATATAATCCCACAGCTCACATACCGTAGGCTTAGCTAGCTAACCAAACACACGGCCTGGGGTTGGGGAACTGTACTGTACAGAAGACTGAGCAAAACACCAACAAGTTAGAGAAGGTTCTAGAAAAGAGGAGGATCTCTGTTGGAATGTAGCGAGAGAGAGAGAGAGAGACAACTATGGGTGCTATTGATCCAGCCTGCTGCAGCTCCAACGAACAGAGGCCCTTTAATCAATCAGATTTGATTGAATTATTTTTGCGAAACAATTATTGTCACAAAGACCCCTCTAGCCGGCCTCTGTCCAGTGGACCTGCAGGTCACAGGTGTTGCTTTGACCAGATGTTTTTAGTTGTCTCACCTGAGCTGTTTGGAATTGTTTGTATTCACTTTGACGTATGCATTACTAATACCATGCTGTTACTACAATGTGACACGTGTTGTATATCACAGATTAATAAATATGTTACTACCAGATGTGTGTGTACTGTACTTTATGTGGGACTTGGAATGAACACTGAATTATGAAACACTTAGTTCATGCTTCTATCATTATTTAGCTTTTACACACAAATACAATGAGAGATATTACTTTATGGGACTTGAACACTGAAATGTAACACACTTAAAAGTATGAACTATCATTCTTTCTTCAGCTCTTTCTCACACACGCACGCACGCACACACACTTACAGTAAGAGATAAACATACAGAATGCTGCAGTATGAACAAACATGACAACCCATTAAAAACCAGGTTTTATTTATTCTAATTTTACAAAAACAACTGAGACAAGAAATTACTTTAGTTCCAAAAAAAACATCTCAGGAAATCTGCCATCAGTACAGGATAACAGAATAACACAGTTATAGTCTGACAGCATCAAAACAAGATGACTGTTGGGTTTTCATTTTACATCAGTCTCCTGATGTTCTCTCTCTCTCTCTCTCTCTCCGTCCGTCCGTCCGTCTCTCTGTCCGACTGTAGAGATTCAGACTCCTACAACACGATCACGTCCCTGTAGTCCAGGGGGTCTGGGCTCCTAGCTGGTCATCATGCGCGGGGCAATGCTCATGGACATGAGCTCCTGGAACAACAGCTTACAGGCGTACGGCATCCTCACCAGAGAGATCTGACCGAGAGGAGAGGGAGAGGGAGAGGAGAGGAGAGGAAGTTGTACAGTTAGTTGATAGTTAGTTGAACATCTATAAACCTCTATTCCTATCAAACACAAAGACAGATACTCAGTAAGAGGTGTACTCCTAGGTGTGTGTGTGTGTGTGTTAGTAGAGGTGTGGGCTGTACTTGTAGGTGTGTGTGTGTGTTTTAGTAAAGGTGTGTGTGTGTGTGTGTGTGTTAGTAGAGGTGTGGGCTCTACTTGTAGGCGTGTGTGTGTGTAAAGGCGCGCGTGTGTGTGTGTAAAGGTGTGTGTGTGTGTTAGTAGAGGTGTGTGTGTGTGTGTGTTAGTAGAGGTGTGTGTGTGTGTGTTAGTAGAGGTGTGTGTGTACCTGTGTGTGTTAGTAGAGGTGTGTGTGTGTGTGTACCTGTGTCTTGTTGCGGCAGCCACGGCACTCGTAGGTGTGTGTGCGTGTGTTGGCGATGGCCATCAGGCCACAGAGGTTGCAGACGTGGACCTGGTACGGGTCGGACGCCTCGAACAGACGCTCCCGCAGGAACTGGGCTGCGCCATGGGCAATCTGACAATCACGCTCCATCTCCCCGAAACGCAGACCTCCATCACTGGGGGGGGGGGGGGAGAGAGAGTGAGAGAGAGAGGGACACACAGAGAGAGAGAGAAGATGATGGTGGGTTACTTAGTGTGTTGACGAAGAAGGTTGGCATGCTTAGTGCATTCACAACCTCAGAGTGACGGCCTACACACACACACACACACACACACACACACACACACACACTCACCGTGAGCGTCCCTCCATAGGCTGTCTGTTGAGGATCTGGACCGGCCCGCGGGCCCTGGAGTGGATCTTGTCGTCCACCATGTGTTTGAGGCGCTGGTAGTATGTCGGCCCGATGAACATCTGGGAGGTCAGCTTACGACCCGTGAAACCGTTGTACAACACCTGGGGGGGGGGGGGGGGTTAGACAAGACCACCATCATTTGGTAAGGGGCAGGCCGGTGGGTGACACTTAAACGACAGAAAGATAAAAAAAATCGATTTATTTAAAATTATGTATTTAATTCCTTCAGGGCCGAGGGTGAATAAAGTCGCCCAAATTGTCAACATTCTAGAATGCCAAGGGAGACTTTATTCACCAGAAATGCATGCATTATTTTTGTAGCCAATCAGAGTGTGACGGGACGGGACAGGACAGGACACCAATTAAATACAGTTAAATGGGAAAATCTGAATTCCACCGTTCATGTTGTTAATCACAGACAGGGTTTTCCCCAGACTATGGAAGAGTGTTTCTGCGCCACGCTGGACATGAATCAACACGTGTGGGGTTCTGATGACACAATCCAGCGCCACCCTGTTCAGACATCCTAGGGAGAACCCTGACAGACATATTGTTCCTCAGCCTAGTCCTGCAGGTGCCCGTCCGACAAGCCCCCGCAGGTCCAGGTGAATCCCCTGCCATGGGATGATGAGATGAGAGGTACATTCTAGAAAGGGGAGGTGAGCTGACCTCGTTCCCTCTGAGGTGGTAGCCGTACTCTGACAGCAGGTTGGACACCTTCTGGACATTCACCGCATCGTTGAAGGGCGTGGCGTCGCCGATCTCACCTTTGTTCGCAGAGACCTGGAGAGAGAGGGAGGGGAGGGGGGAGGAGGGGAGAGAGGGGGGGGGGGGGAGAGAGAGAGGAGAGGAGGAGGGGGGGGTCAATGTTGTTTCGTTCATTCACAAGGCAGAGGAACGGAAAAGAACCATCTGCTACATGACGTGATGAGTAGAGGGATAAATCATCAGGAATGTCAGGAGTTGAGGAGTGAAACATGATCGCATGACAACAAACTAATATTCACACAACAGACCTCCACCGTTCCGGCTACACAGCACTTTTGAGAGAACTATGAAACTATTAAAACTCCCAGGATCAACATGTTGCCATACTGTAGTGTAGCCGTCTAAGAAGTAAGATGGATGACAGACAGTCTCATCACTGACATCAACAGGTCTCAGGCTCAGGGCTGCAACAAGGTTTAAAGAGAGGGGAGAGAGGGGCTCTGGGGTTATTAGAGGCTGGTTACTGTAGAGAGAGACTTCAGAGAGAGAGAGAGAGAGAGAGAGAGGTGTGCGTGTGTGGGGGGGGGGAGGTGGACTGGACTGTACCTTGCCCTGCAGACACTCGATAAGATGGCCGACCGTCATACGAGAGGGGATGGCGTGGGGGTTGATGATGATGTCAGGAGTGATCCCCTCGCACGTGAAGGGCATGTCCTGAGGGGAGAGAGAGAACAGAGAGAGACAGAGAGAGAGAGAGAGAGAGACACACAGAGAGAGAGAGAGGAACAATGAAACACGGTTACTTCCCCTACGGTCTTTGTGAGGAAGGTATGTGACATTCCAAAGCCGTTCCTGAGGCAGGCGTATCGTCTTACCAGGACACTGAGACATGTTTAACACTGAGGCATGTTTAACACTGAGGCATGTTTAACACTGAGGCATGTTTAACACTGAGGCATGTTTAACACGGACCTCCGTGCTCTACATCAGTCCTGAGGACTCCTAATATACCTCTGGACCGGAACCAACCTTGTTTACACTGGCTGCAGCTGTGCTTACAGCAGAAGTAGTCTAAACACCATCAGTGTCTAGGTCACGGGTGACTAAACATACTATGTTTGACAGATAGGACACACACCGAGTGTGTGATGTGTAGTGTACACTGAGCATGTACACTTGTCAACAGCTTTACCTCCTGTCTACCTGTATACCACAGCATACATCATTTCCCTGTTCCGAGTACACACAGTGTAGACTACTCCTGAGTGTGTTTACCTCCTGCCTGTACTGGATACCACAGGTACCCTTTTGTCCGTGTCGACTGGCGAACTTGTCTCCGATCTGGGGGATACGAACAGAGCGGACCTGCAGGAAACACAGAACATGAGTTAAACCAGCATCTGGACCGAGGAGGAGGAGAAGAAGAAGAGATTTAGTAGACCATGGAGAAGAAAGAGCTTGAAAAGACAAGATACACCATGAACAGAGAGTTAGATGAGTTAGATCCAGGAGTGTGTAATAGTAACACCAACAACATTCAAATTCAAATCAAACTTTATCTAAAGTGCATTTAAAATGTCCTTCCACCTCCTAGAGAGACAGAGGTAGACAGAGAAGTGTCTCCGGCCTTGGGAGGCCCCCTGGCTGGAGGAGAGAGGCTGAAACACGATGAGGGCTCAGAGGGCCTCTTACATCGCCCAGTCCATGTGTCACTGAGAGACTCTGTCTGAGCGAACATTTGGCATGTGTTCGGTCCTGCAGGGCCTCTCTGAGCAGGAGATCAGCAGCATAATGATCCACATACTGTACAAGCCCTGGCAGAGTCAGGCCTGCCCCTGCTCTGAATGTCGCAGCTGGGTTGGCGGTCTAACCTTTACCTGACAACTGGGTGAAAGGTACCTGTCAATGATGGGGGGTAATCTGTCACCATTGTGTATCCATCCATCAATCTATCCATCAATCTACCTATCTATCCCTCCACCTACAGTTGAAGTCGTACGTTTACATACACCTTAGCTAAATACATTTAAACTCAGTTTTTCACAATTCCTGACAATTAATCAGAGTAAACATTCCCCATCTTAGGTCGGTTAGGATCACTACTTTATTTTAAGAATGTGAAATGTCAGAATAATAGAATTATTTATTTCAGCTTTTATTTCTTTCATCACTTTCCCAGTGGGTCAGAAGTTTACATACACTTAGTTAGTATTTGGTAGCATTGCCTTTAAATTGTTTAATTTGGGTCAAACGTTTTGGGTAGTCTTCCACAAGCTTCCCACAATAAGTTGGGGGAATTTTGGCCCATTCCTCCTGACAGAACTTGTGGAACTGAGTCAGGTTTGTAGGCCTCCTTGCTCACACACGCCTTTTCAGTTCTGCCCACAATCTATAGGATTGAGGTCAGGGCTTTGTGATGGCCACTCCAATACCTTTGGAGATGCCGCCCCCGTCCTTCACGGTTGGGATGGGGTTCTTTGGCTTGCAAGCTCCTTTTTCCTCCAAACATAAAGATAGTCATTATGGCCAAACAGTTCTGAGATCTTGGCTGATTTCTTTTGATTTTCCCATGATGTCAAGCAAAGACGCACTGAGTTGGAAGGTAGGCCTTAAAATACATCCACAGGACTCAGATGATGTCAATTAGCCTATCAGAAGCTTCTAAAGCCATGACATCATTTTCTGGAATTTTCCAAGCTGTTTAAAGGCACAGTCAACTTAGTGTATGTAAACTTCTGACCCACTAGAATTGTGATATAGTGAATTATAAGTTAAATAATCTGTTGGAAACAATTGTTGGAAAAATTACTTGTGTCAAGCACAAAGTAGATGTCCTAACTGACTTGCCAAAACTATAGTTTGTTAACATGAAATCTGTGAAGTGGTTAAAAAATGTGTTTTAATTACTTCAACCTAAGTGTATGTAAACTTCCGACTTCAACTGCATCTACCTTCCTACCTACCTATCTATCGATCATCCATCCATCAACAAGCTGACGGTTCAATGCAAAGATGATGTCATTGCATAAATGAAAAGCAAGTGTGTGTGCCTGTCAAAAGACCACCCCAGGCCACAGACCCACCCCAGACTACCCCAGACCACAGACCCACCCCAGGCCACAGACCACCCCAGGCCACAGACCCACCCCAGGCCACACCACAGACCCACCCGGATCTTGCAGAACTTGTACCCCTCCTGGTTGAGGGTGACCATGACCTGGTCCACGATGCCGGTCTCGCTGGTGCGGAGGAAGGTGGAGCAGTCCCTCTTGGTGTAGCGGCGGTTGGTGCTGTCCAGCTCATCGTCATTCTCCGGCAACGTCACCGTCTTCCCAATGATCACATCCTCGCCGGACACGCGCACGCCCGGGGCAATCAGGCCGTCGTCGTCCAGCTTGTCGTAGATGGCGTGCCTCATGCCTGCGGGGGGGGATGGTGGGGTTTAATAGGGCGACGCTTCATTTTGTAGGTAAACACCAGATAAACACCACCCGTTTAGGGCCGAGGGTCGCCCAAAATTGTCAAGGGTGACTTCATTCACCAAAAATGCATTTATGATGCTTCATTTTGTAGCTAAAGTGCTGTTGCTAGGTAAACACCACAACACTCTCGGTAGTGAGTGTGAGAGTGTGGCAGTTGGTGAGTTAACAGGGTGGTTGTCCACGTTCATGTTTCAGGTCAGTCAGTGGAAACAGTGAAGAAACAGTAAATCTCTTGCAGGTGACTCAAGTGGAGCATTAAGAGACGGGGAGACTAGGGCTTAGCGGTTCGAGTGTGTGCTGGTCTCGGCTTTTGTGTCTCTTGAGATGCTAAGTCCTCTGAGACTTACCCTGACAAGTTTCACGTGTTGGCTTCTCAAAGATCTCCTCCTGGTCAAAGCCTTTCTTAGACTCCTGCTCTTTGTAGGAGCGGTAGAAGACAGATCTGGAGAGAGAGAGAAAGAGAGAGAGAGAGAGAGAACAGACACTCTTAATCCACCGTAATCTTCCAGGCATCTCAGAGCAGTTGAACAGGGAGGGACAGAAAGGACTGACCCTACCTGAAGAACCCTCGGTCTACAGCTGATCTGTTCATGATGACAGAGTCCTCCTGGTTGTAGCCGGTGTATGACGCAATCGCCACGATGGAGTTGATACCTTGGATGGGCAGAGAGAGAGAGAGCGCAATTAGTCAGAACTGGAATACGGTTGAAATCTTTGATTCAGTGTTGAGTGATGATTAGGGTGAGGGGTCAATTCCCTTTGAATCCCGTCAATACGGGAAGTACATTTCAATTAATGAATAATACAAAAAAGAGATAGGTATTGTATATGAAAATAGACAGCAATTGTCCCAATTCTTAAACTGGAATTTCAAATCACTTCATTATCTCATTCAGTGCCCAGGGTAACTCTATTCACCAAAAATGCATAAATTATGATTCTTCGTTCACCAGCAGCTCTCTAGCCTCACCTGCTGGCAGCTCTCGGAAGCGCAGGTACTCCATGGAGCGGGTGGTGACCAGGGGCTTCTGGGGGTAGTAGAGCACGTGGGCCAGGGTGTCCATACGCACATGGAAGTTAGTGATGTACACCCCCATGGCCTGCTTACCCATGGCAGACTGGTACGTGTTTCTGGGAGACTGGAGAGAAAGGAGAGAGGAGACATAGGCCGGGTTAGAAGATGACCTAGGAACCAATGTGAGCGTACCTGGTTGTGATGGGGGAAGGGTAACGTGAGTGTACCTGGTTGTGGTCGGGGAAGGGTAATGTGAGTGTACTTGGTTGTGATGGGGGAAGGGTTTGACGGGGGGAACAAATGTGAGCGTACCTGGTTGTGATGGGGGAAGGGTAATGTGAGCGTACCTGGCTGTGATGGGGGAAGGGTTTGACAGGAGGAACCAATGTGACCATACCTGGTTGTGATCGGGGAAGGGTAATGTGAGCGTACCTGGCTGTGATGGGGGAAGGGTTTGACGGGAGGAACCAATGTGAGCATACCTGGTTGTGATCGGGGAAGGGTATGATGGAGGCACACACGCCCAGGATCATGGAGGGGTGGATCTCACAGTGGGTGTAGGTGGAGCAGTAGGCCACGCCCTTCTCCTGAAGGTCGTCCGGGGTCATAGCGAGCATCACCGTCTCCTCCTCGAGGGTGTCGATGTACTCCACCACGCCGCTGGCCACCAGGTCCTGCCAACTACGGTGGCCACACAGAGACAAAACACAGTCAGGCACTACTCCACCACCAGAAACACATACGCTTTGATCAGTGAGAGTTTATAACCCCTGAAGGTCCATTGAGATTAAATCTTGTTTAACCTAAATGTTTAACCTTCCTCTACCCTTCCTCCTAGACTTTTTTTTTTTTTAATGTTAGCTTTTACTTTATGCCCTTTGAGATCATTCTTATATAATGAAAAGCATTTCATAAATGTCATACAATTATTATTATTATTATTATTATTATTAATAATAATAATAATAATAATATCTGGCTGAGTCATTTCACATATTTGATGTAAGAATGAATAATACAGATGAGAGCGTGACCTGTAGTTGTTGTACTCTCTCTCTTTGAGTTGGTCGATGTGTCGTCTCTTCAGCAGCAGCTTCTGTTTCTCTACGATGAGCAGCGGTCTGCAGATCCGGCCTGCGTCCGTGTAGATCCGGATCTCCCTCTCCCTGATGTCCCTGATCATCGACACCTGGACACGGCAGCAACACAGCAACACATCAGCCAACAGGACATGACCGGCAAGAGATGACGGAAACACAGCGTTAACATGAGGTCATCAGCGTCAGGTCCCTTACGAGACTTTATCCTCTGTACGGTCCTCTGTGGCTCAGTGGGTAGAGCACGGCGCTAACAACGCTTAGGTTGTGGGTTTGATTCCTGCTGGGACCATATATACTGAAATGTATGCACTCAATGCAATGTAAGTCGCTTTGCATAAAAGCGTCAGCTAAATGGCATATATATATATATATTTGTACTGTGACAGATGTGTTATAGACTTGTGCTACCTTTACGTTACATTTACATGCTTGCAAGTACGGAGGGGCTGTTCCCTTTGCCGCCCCGTAGGCGAGCACCAGGGTCTTGAATCTGATGCGAGCTGCTACCGGGAGCCAGTGGAGGGTGCGAAGGAGGGGGGTGACATGGGAGAATTTGGGGAGATTGAACACCAGACGGGCGGTGTACCTACAACTCTATGACGACTATACTATGCTTCTGCTTTGTTTGTAGGTTGGTTTGTTTGTTTGTAGGTTGGTTTGTTTACCTCAGACACGATGATGTCCATCTGCCTCCTGAGTTTCCTCAGGGTGTTCATCAGCTGTTCAGGGTCCTTGTGGATCCCCACCCAGCAGCCGTTCACAAAGATCTTAGTGGCGCTGGACACAGGAGATAAACATGGCAACATCATTTAAAACTGCAGCTATGGAAATGCTCACTGAACAAGGAAAATGACAATCAAAAATACACACACACACACCTACTTTATAAGAGTAAAGAGTAAAGAGAGAAAGAAGTATAATGTTGCAATACAATCTCTGATTAAATGTCTATGTTCCTGAAGTACCACACAGCACAGCAATGCCCCCTGCTGGATAGATAAGGCTACTGCACTCACTCTGCGATGGCGGCAGGAGAGATTTCCTCCAGGTTCTCCATGCTCCACTCCTCCAAGAACTCCAGGATGGGCGACGGCTGAGACCCCACAGAGATGTAGGCCATGAGGGCCAGGTTCTTCACCAGGCCTACAGCATGGCCCTGGAGAGAGGGAGGGAGGGAGGGAAGGAGAGAGATAGAAGACAAGGTTAACCCTGGGTTACAGGGTGAGCATGACCCTTGAGAGGATGTACACAATGGATAACAGTTTATTGAGATTAATCATGTTGTGGATAGCCTCCTAGTTTTGGCCACACTGGACTTGGGTGAGAACTTGTTATCATGAAGTCAAACAGTGAACTCCAGCTTACATGAGAGCTTAGATATTATTATAATGACATTGTTATAACAATCTGGCACCATCCAACAACGGCCTATTGACCAGGGGAGGCTGGCGGAGGTAGAAATTGGAGGACGGGCTCATTGTAATGATGAGGAATGGTATCAGACACAAGTGGAATGAGGAATGGTCTCAAAATACGTGTGTTTGATACCATTCCTCATTCCATGCGTTACAAAGAGCCCGTCCTCCGATCTCTACCTCCACCAGCCTCCCCTGCCTCTGACTATGACCGTAGTCCTGGTGACCGTAGTTCCGGTGCTGCCTGTACCTCGGGGGTCTCCGCGGGACACACCATCCCCCACAGAGTGTTGTGGAGCTGCCGAGGCTTGGCCAGTTTGCCGTCTCTGCCGATGGGGGAGTTGAGGCGACGGAGGTGGGACAGGGTGGAGGCGAAGGTCAGACGGTTCAACACCTGCAGAGAGAGGCAACAGGTGTTCGTCAGGAACGACAACAACTACACCACTCTGACAACACTGAACTGAGCTGAACATATTTGAGACTTTCAGAACTTTTGCAGCTGCACTTTTAAAGTGAAGTATTTATCAGCATACAGTTTTCAATCTGTTTAGGTTCTTTTCGCTTCTAAAAGTGAACATTTTGGGATTTTGCAATATTTTCCTGATCTTATGCAACATATAACACAACGCTACAACTCCTAAACAACAACAAGTCAGGACTGGTCGTTAGATGTAGTTCAATGATTGAGACGGGTAGCCATATTTGTAGTCCTCTTTACCTGGGACACTCCAGCTCTGGCCTGATGGGCCTTCTTCACGTCTCCCCAGTTCCCCGTGGCCAGGGAGTACTTCAGGCCGTCCGAGATGATGCGGGTCTTGATGGCCAGCTCCAGGTTGAAGTCCTTCCCTCGGTCGATGAACTTCTGGGCGTAGATTCTGATCTCTTTCAGCAGGTTCTTGAACATTCTGATGTAAACGCCAAGCCGGGATTGGTTAGTTCAAGAGTGAGTCAGCATGTAGCATGTTTCAGGTGTATTCAATCAGAGTGTTACCATGTTAGCATGTTTCAGATGTATTCAATCAGAGTGTTAGCATGTTTCAGGTGTATTCAATTAGAGTGTTAGCATGTTAGCATCAGTCCTCTCACCCTCTGAACAGGAAGGCCAGCAGCGGCCCCGCCAGGTCCAGCCTCTTGTTGCCATAGTGATCTCTGTCATCAAGCTCCCTTCTGCCCAGGGCTGCCAGCAACAGTCTGTGGACCATGTACCTATATACACACACACACACACACACACACACACACACACACACACACACGAGTTAGAAACCTTTACATGAGACACTGACAGCAAGTCTAAAACTCTTCCTTAAGAGATGACAACTACTTCTTTATATATGCTAGAATCTTTCAATGATTACCTGTTTATTGTTAACACTTCCAAGGGACTTTTAATTCCATAAGCCAATCATACACAAACACAGCTCATAAAGACGACATCAACATAACATCAGTAACATTCTTTCACAACACAGACACCAACCCCAGGAAGTAGGCCTTCTTGGTCTCACAGAAGTCGCTGACGCCTACGTGGGGCAGCACCTCCTTCTGCAGCACTTCCTTGGCATACTTGATCCTCCTCTCCTTGGTGACGCCAGGCTTGGCACCGCGGGAGCCGATGAAGTTCAATGCCACGTTCTGCTCCTGGATGACGAAGGCCTCGTCCAGGGAGGGCTTCACCTGGGGGGGGGGGGGGGCGGGGTTCAGTGTCATTCAAGAGCATTCAAACACCACAAGTACAGTATGCTACTTCTTTTCGCTGTGACATTTCTTATACCATTTCTTTTACCCTGCATTTGTGGAAGTTTGTTGGAAGTGCTAATTATACTACCGTTGGATAATTTACCATCTCCATCACCTCAGGGATCTAAACATTCCAGAACATTCTAAAAAGCTCTTTATTTACCATCTCAGAGTTCCAGAACATTCTAGAGCTCTTTATTTACCCTCTCAGGGTTCTAGAACGTTCTACTGACCATCTCCATCATCTCAGGATCGTCAAAGTCGTAGATGATGTGTTCCAGGATGTCTCTGTCGGACACAAAGCCCAGGGCGCGGAACACGATGATGATTGGCACTTCCTGTCTGATGTAGGGCAGCGTGGACACGATCCTCTGGCCAATGGCGCTCTTCTTCACCCCCTGGGAGACAGGAAGACAAGGACAGACACGTCAACAGGGCAGTAGACACAGGAGGACACGGAGGCCTGAGAAGGCCCCAAAAAACAATGTTTAGGGATGCAAACACCAACGCATTCAATGGATACCAAAAGGAGACAAACTGCTACAGATGCGGCTCAACAGAGCTAGAAAGGGTCCCTGCCCAAGCGACTGTAAGGGTAAACACTAGTAACACATACCATGAATATTTGGTACCGTGTATTCTGAGGTAAGATGATAAATGTCTCTGACCTGTCCTCCTCTGGCCATCATGCTGACCCATATGGAGCTGGTCGGGCGGGAGGAGTTCTCCAGGCAGGAGCGACACTCCCCAGTGTATGCGTACTTGGAGTCCTTCTTAGCAAACACGTACACCGTGTTGGTGGCCATCTTCTCCTGGGCGATCAGGACCTGCACACAGACGTCACAGAGAGATAGTTAGCAATGGAATTGACAGTGTCACCACCCAACAAAAGGTAATCTGATTATCGACTTTCTCAAGACAAGAGTGGGTGGTGACGGTTCTCTCAGTTTAGATGGACAGAGATGGACGATGGATATCTTTCTCTCTCTTTCCTCTTTTTCCTCCTCCTCCCTCCCTCTCCCCCCGCCCCCTACCTTTTCAGAGCCGTTGATGATGAAGTAGCCCCCCGGGTCGAGGGGACACTCGTTGAGTTCACAGAGATCTCTGTCGGTGAGGCCGCTGAGGAGGCAGTAGGTGGACCTCAGCATGATGGGGATCTTCCCGATGAAGGTCTTCTGGTGTTGGGTCTGCAGCTGGTCCTCGCCTTCCTTGATGATGGTCTTGGTGATGTCCACGTACAGCGGGGCAGAGTACCTGGACACGACAAGTGTGGGAGACGTCTTTTAGTCTCCAGCGGTCCATAAGCGTGAATTCAATTTCCTACATTTAGTTGACACTGGCAGCAAAGTTGATGTAAACAGCAAAAAAATAACCTGTGACGCGTACAAGGACAATATACTTTCAAAGAACATAACTGATGAAACATAACACAATGAAGCCATAAGCAGGGTCAGAGGTTTTTCCTGACCGTCAGCAGACTATGAAAGCACAGAGCTGAGTGGGTCATCTTACGTGAGGTTCCTGAGCCGGGCCTCGTTGGGCATCATGGGGGAGGGCGCTCCGTCTCTCTCCCAGTGGGTGGGCTTAGACAGGTAGATCTGCTCAAACTTCAGCAGGTAGCGAGGCTGGGGGAGGAAGCACAGGGACATCACAGATCTTTAATAGAACCTTCCATCACCTGTGTGTGTGTGTGTGTGTGTGTGTGTGAGTAACCAGTGTGGTTGTGTGTGTGTGTGTAACCAGTGTGTGTGTGTGTGTGTGTGTGTGTGTGTGTGTGTGTGTGTAACCACTGTCTGTCTGTCTGTGTGTGTGTGTAACCAGTATGTGTGTGTAACCAGTGTGGGTGGGTGTGTGTGTGTGTGTGTGTGTGTGTAACCAGTATGTGTGTGTAACCAGTGTGGGTGTGTGTGTAACCAGTGTGTGTGTGTAACCAGTATGTGTGTGTAACCAGTATGTGTGTGTTGTTGTTGTTGTTGTGTGTGGGTGTGTCCTCACCGGTTCCTCCACCTCCCCAGAGGTGTGCTGAGCCTCAGCCTGCAGGTCGATGGGCGGGGCGTCCTCCACGATCCTCTGCACCGACATCTGGATGAACTCATCAAACGAGTCCAGCTGCTGCCGCACCAGACCCTTCTCATCAAAGTACGAGCTGAGGGGAGACAAGAGACACCACACATACATTCACAGCCTTTCCTCTGTCCTCTGTGGTTCAGTTGGTAGAGCATGGTGCCGGGACCATAAACTGCCGGGACCATAAACTTTTGACTGGTACGGTATATTATCTTAGCTTTCTTACAGGGAAAATGTTGGCTTGTTCATTGCAATAAAGCTAAAGAATCTATAGTGCCTCAAAGCAATCACACATACTGTAGCAACATAATTCCACATTATACATTGAAGCTTGTCTGTAAGAGGTGGAAAGTGTATTTAAGTGTGTGTTTTCAAGTGTCAAAAATTAAATAAAGGGGATATTACAGGTCTTTAGCAGCAAGATGACAGCTACATGATGCCCATTCTAGTGGAGGGTGTCAGGGAGGAGAGAGGGGGCAGGTGTAGCATCTGTTTACCTGATGACGATCCAGCAGGCCTCCTGCCACAGATCTGGAGTGATTTCATCTTCATCCTCGTCGTACTGGATATCTACAGGCGATAACATTGGGTATTACAGAGGAAGACAATCAAAGCTTGAAGAAGTCGTTCAGGACGTTAGTCTGGCTCTGAGACTAACCTACTAAGTTTAGAGCCTTTATCCAAAGCGACTTACAACAAGTACATTTGTCTAAGGGAGTGAGTCATCTATCCATCAGTCATCATAAGAAAAAGAAGTCTATGCTAGGACCAGGGGCCATAGGCAGTCACAATGCTAGAAGAAGGAAGAATTACTTATTATTTGTATTTACAGTAGAGAAACTGTACAGGGGGGTAGTGGGGATGAAGCGGTCTCTAGGGTTAGGGTTAGTACAGGGGGGTGGTGGGGATGAAGAGGTCTTTAGGAGGGACAGTTAAGATGTAGTCTGATGAGATGGGTCTTCAATCTACGGCAGAAGATAGGTAGTGACTCTGCAGTCCTGACAGCAGTGGGAAGCTCATTCCAAAAAGAATGTAATGTAACCTAGTTAGCTGGTTAGTTAGCTAGCTGGTTAGCTGTCTGGCTACCTAGCGGCAGCTCTACCGGTGTGCTACTGACGCGCCATTAGCCCTATGTGCTAATACAGCTAGCAAGCTGGCTACATTACAGCATGCAGTAAAAGCTACTTTTAACACAAATAGCTAAAATAGCAACATACCCTCGTCTTGGTCATACATGGTTACTGCTCAGGCTCTCTCCGGTTCGCCTAAAGGAGCAGAAAACTACTTTAAACAGACAACAGCGTCAGTCTCAGCGCTGCCTGACGTCACTCCGCCAAACGAACACAACACATCTATGTACGACACTTCCTGTAGTTTTGTATTTTAGTTGGTAACAAATTATTTCCCCCGCAAATGTTACGACTATTTTAAGTATTAATGATACAAATTTTTTTTTTTCATTAACTAATATACTTTATGATACCTGACAAATCTTCATAGTTTAGCGAAATGTAAATGAAACATTTCTAAGTGTGTCATTTCCGGCCAGGATATGGATCGATGTTGTCAGCGACTCACATGTGTTTTTATATCCAAGGTTAAGTTATTTTATTCCATGACTGACATTTCCCTTCCGTTTATTTGTAAATATGTATAAACTATTACAAGTCGTTACGTTACGTGAGCTTGTGACTTGCAAATGCTCTCGCCATCTGTCAGTGCCGTACGTAAATGTGAAATGGACTTCATCATCTACTAAGAGAAGACTCCCTGTGTCTCCGTTTGGAAGGAAGGGTCTCCGTCATGAACCCTCTCACACACCGGATTACACCCGGACAACCTGCAGGTTCTACAGCGCTGCAAGAGGCACCAGGGGTGAAGACAGGGAGCGGGGTAAAGACGACATAACCCCGGCCAAATACACGTCCATAGAACCCGATAAAGAGGAGGATTTCTTCTTCCTGGACTATATGGAGCCAGAGGATAATCACAAGTACCAACTCCGAAACATGACTGCCGTCGCCATGGTTTCTAAGCAGGACAAGATCCAGGTGAGGTCAGGCGCTGAAAAGCAGCAGAAATCTCTGGAGCAGCAGCTTAAGTCGTTGAAAGACGTGACCAAAGCGGAGACCAGGAAGACAGAATCCCTCATAGAGTTCCAGGACATTGGCTTCCCCCTGGAGGAGAACAGCAAGAAGAAGAAGAAGAAACCCAAAGGACAGCAGAAGATCTACGGGACCCCGGACGCGGAGGAGCCCGCCAGCAACACTTGTTGCTCAGGGTGCGGTGCTGTGATGCACTGCACGGCCCCGGAGGTGGCGGGCTACCTGCCCAGCGAGAAGTACAAACTCCTACTGGAGGAGGACACGTTGAAAAACGCCATCTGCCAACGTTGCTTCCTGCTCACACACCACCAGAAAGCACTGACTGTCAAGATGTCCAAAGAGGAGTACCGGGATGTCGTCCGCGGGGTGAAGTCAAAAAAAGCTTTGGTTCTGTTGATTGTAGACCTCCTGGACATCCCAGACTCCATAGTACCTGACCTGCTGGATCTCGTTGGGGAAAACAAACACATTGTGGTTCTAGGGAATAAAATCGACCTCCTCCCCGGAGACGCTGAGAACTACCTCCAGCGGATCAAACGCCAGCTCACCCAGTGCTGCGTCGACGCGGGCATCACGGCAGACAACATCAAAGACGTTCACCTCATCAGCGCCAAGACTGGGTACGGCGTGGAGAACCTCATCTCCAGCCTCCAGAAGGCGTGGAAGTACAGCGGGGATGTGTATCTGGTGGGCACGGCCAACGCAGGGAAGTCGACCCTGTTCAACACGCTGCTAGAGTCTGACTACTGCAAGTCGAAAGCGGCGGACGTCATCCACAAAGCCACCATCTCTCCCTGGCCTGGTGAGAGACGCATGGGAGAGCAGGGCGGTGGCTAGGGGAGGCTGGAGGAGGCCGGGGGAGGCCGAGGGAGGCCCACATCGGAGGACGTAGGCTCATCATAATGCATGGAACGGAATGGAGGAATGGTATCGAACACATGCACTCCTTATTCTGTTCCATGCATTACGATGAGCCCGTCCTCTGATTTCTACCTCCACCAGCCTCCCCTGATGTAGAGAGCTCTGCCTTAGACCTCAACCTAGACCTCCTCATGATTTGTAGGCCCATCTGTGCCAACTTTAACACAAATGGCAGTGTAGCTACTACTGTGGCACTTAATGTATTCACTCACTCACTACATTTTCTATGTCATCACATGGTTACTAGTACAACTTAATGGAGAGTGTGACCTACTAGTACAGCTTAATGGAGAGTGTGACCTACTAGTACAGCTTAATGGAGGGTGTGACCCTAACCTCCTCTCTGGTTGTTGTCCTGTATTTGTTCCCCAGGGACGACGCTGAACCTTCTGAAGTTCCCCATCATCAACCCCACCCCCTTCCGCATGTTCAAGAGGACCGAGAGGCTGCAGAGCTCCTCCAAGCAAACAGAGGCCGACCTTTCACCCCAGGAGCTCAAGAGGCTAGAGCAGTTCAGCAGGCAGGGCTACCTCGTGGGTAAGAACTCAGGAGAGGTGGAGGGGGGGCTGGTGAACAGAGTGGAGGAGGTAGAAATCAGAGGACGGGCTCATTGTAATGCATGGAACAGAATAAGGAATGCATGTGTTTGATACCATTCCTCATTCTATTCCATGGATTACAATGAGCCCGTCCTCCGATTTCTACCTCCTCCAGCCTCCCCTGACACCAGGTGTGTTGTGTCTAGGTCGCATCGGGAGAACGTACCGGGTGAAGGCGGAGTCTAAGAGAGATCTGATAGAGTTCGACCCTGACAGCCTGGCCTACGGGGACGACGTGACAGAAGAGGGGGAGGAGACAGGACGGAAGGGAGAGGAGGAGGAGGAGAGGGAGGAGTTCAGCCACAACGAGCTGAAGGACGCCCGCTGGCTGTACGACACGCCGGGGATCATGAAGGACCAGGATGTAAGCCGCTGCTGTACTTCCTGCTTCTCGTGTACAGGGTTCTCCCCAGGATGTCTGAACAGCGTGGCGCTGGATTGCATCATCAAAACCCGACTTGCGTGTATTCACGTCAAAATGCGGCAAAAAAATACCAGCTAAAACGCTGAATTCACTGAGGAACATCTCACTTTTAACAACGATGTCGTTGGCGATCAAAGATAGTTACTCTATCGTCACTAAATATAGAGTTGAATGTCCTCTGAAATATTTACATAGTGGCACCGCCAAGTTCACAGCGTGGCGCAGAAACACTTCCATTCTTCGGGGAGAACTCTGCGTGTTATGTTAGAACAGGGGCGGTTAACTCTGGTCCTGCTGGGCTACTATACAGGAGGTGCAGGCTTTTGTTGTAGCCTAGCACTGACACACCTGATTGGTGCTATAGTGGCCTTGTCTGATGTGGCAACCACTAGCAGTGCAGGGGATACAGGAGATGGTGTGTGGTAGATACACACACACACACACACACTACAGCTGTGTTGTTGCTAACTGAGCTAAAATGACCTCCAATTAGCCTGTGGTCTGTTATTATCTGCCTGTGGTCTGCAAATAGGTCAAATCTACCTACACTGTGTGCGTGTGCCTGTGTGTGTGTGTGCCTGCGTGTGTGTGCGTGCCTGTGCCTGCGTGCGTGTGTGTGTGTGCCTGCGCGTGTGTGTAAGCGTGATGAAGCGGTTTACTACTTCTAGAAGAGAACACTGCAGTCTAATTAACTCCATTTGACAAAGTTTCCATTCTGACGCAAGTCTGTTATTAACAGTTGGCAACAACAGACTGTTCCCTCACAAGCCCTCAGGGGAGAGAGAGGAGAGGAGAGGAGAGGAGAGGAGAGGAGAGGAGAGGAGAGGAGAGGAGAGGAGAGAGGACATTACATTCTTTCTCTCCCACCAAATATCCCACACTTGGAAGTAGCATTAGTACAAGCAGGATGTCATGGTACATTGACTCACACAGCAACAGAAAAGCTGCATTAACTGTACCTCCCTCCCTGCAGTACCACACACACACACACACACACACACACACACACACACACACTCACTCCCTCCCTCCCTGCAGTACCACTGTCATAAAGGCTGTCTCACAGGGAAACCCCATGTTGAACAGTAACACTATTCAGCTCCCAGCGCTGTGTTCATTGACTTCACCATAACCTACTCTCACTCATTCTCTCCTTATCTCTCTCTCTCTCCCTCCCCCCTCTCTCTCCCCCCCTCCTCCCACCAGATTCTCAGCCTGCTGAGTGGGCAGGAGGTGAAGATGGTGGTGCCCACCCGTGCCATCGTACCCAGGACGTTTGTGCTCAAGCCTGGGATGACCCTGTTCCTAGGAGCCCTGGGGCGTGTGGATTATCTGGAGGTGAACACACACACACACACACACACACACACACACACACACACTGCTTACATTGGGATGACTGAAGGCAGCCTGTCTAAAGATGTTCTGGAGGATAATGACATATTCTGGATGGTTCAGCCATGTTCTGGATGGTTCTGACATGTTCTAGATGGTTCTGACATGTTCTAGATGGTTCTGACATGTTCTAGATGGTTCTGACATGTTCTGGATGGTTCTGACATGTTCTGGTTCCCAGGGGGAGAAGGCGTGCTGGTTCTCAGTGGTCGCGTCCAGTCGTCTCCCGGTCCACATCACCAGCCTGGAGAAGGCCGACGACATCTACCAGAAACACGCTGGAGACATCCTGCTGGGGGTAGGAGAACCATCATAGCTCTGGGTCTTACTGGGGATAGGGGAACCATCATAGCTCTGGGGGTAGGAGGACTATAGCTCTGGGTCTTACTGGGGGTAGGAGAACCATCATAGCTCTGGGTCTTACTGGGGATAGGGGAACCATCATAGCTCTGGGTCTGGGGGTAGGGGAACCATCATAGCTCTGGGTCTGGGGGTAGGGGAACCATCATAGCTCTGGGTCTGGGGGTAGGAGAACCATCATAGCTCTAGGTCTTACTGGGGGTAGGAGAACTATCGTAGTTCTGGGTCTTACTGGGGGTAGGAGAACCACCATAGCTCTGGGTCTGGGAGTAGGAGGACTATAGCTCTGGGTCTTACTGGGGGTAGAAGAACCATCAGATGCTTAGCTCTTGGTCTTACTGGGGGTAGGGGAACCATCATAGCTCTGGGTCTTACTGGGCGTAGGAGAACCATCAGACGCTCTGGGTCTTACTGGGGGTAGGAGGACTATCAGCTTAGCTTAGCTCTGTCTCTTCAAAAGGACAACGGAATAACAGATGTGAATGTAACTGAAAACAAATAGAGGATTCTTGAAATGTAGACGTCTGTCTGTCCCTCTCTCTCTCCTGTCTGTCTGTCTGTCTGTCTAGGTCCCGATGGGAGGGGAGGAGCGGATGAAGGAGTTCCCTGCGTTGCTCTCTCAGGAGTTTGTCCTGACGGGACAGGGTTACCTCCAGGCCATCGCTGACATCAAGATGTCTTCTGCAGGTCGGCTTCATCCTCCGTGTTACTGGTTGCACCAGGCTACAGTGTGCCATGTAGACCAGGGGAGGCTGGTGGAGGTAGAAATCGGAGGACGGGCTCATTGTAATGCATGGAAACACGTGTGTTTGATACCGTTCCTCATTCTGTTCCGAGCATTACAATGAGCCTGTCCTCTGATTTCTACCTCCACCAGCCTCCCCTGATGTAGACATGGTCCGTTGTATCGATTAAGTATGGAACACAATAAATAAATGTAACGACCTCTGATTGGTTCTCCTCCTGCTGCAGGTTGGGTGGCGGTGACCGGGATGGAGGGCCAGCGTCTCGTGTTGCGGGCCCACGCCCCCCAGGGGGCGGGTCTGTCTCTGCGGCGTCCCCCCCTCCTGCCCCACGTGGTCAACCTGAAGGGCGAGCGCATCAAGAAGACCCCTGCGTACAAGCCCAGGAAACCCCAGGCCCTGGTGGACGCCGGCCTGTCCCATAAGGGAGCGGAGAGACTCAAGCTCAAGAAGAAGTGAAGTGTGTGATGTTTTGTATGGATGAAAACCTTCTTATTTTTTTTCATATCCAAACTATTTTTTCCTGCAGCCTGTAGTCTCTGGTCTTGTCTGTTAATTACCATACATTCTGTTATGCCAGGAAGAGCATTGTTTTTCACATGTTGTTTAGACTGTGTGGTGTAGAGAGAGATGATGGTCACATGGTAATGTATGGCTCCTGCTGAATCTGTCCACCTGTCAGTTAATGTCGCTACTCAAAGGCTGGGTTGTACGGTATGACGGTTGCCATCCTTTGTAAACTGGACTGAGAATGTAAACTGTAAATATAAATGTTGTTAAAAAAAAAATGCTGCTGAGGTTTTTTCTTCTGTTCTGCATATCCAACTATAACATACATCTAAGACACTGTAAGAGACAGGAACACACAACATTTCATCTGGACTGTAGGCCAACTTTTATTTAAAAATGTACAGAGCAGAGAACGATACAAGACCACAGGTGTGTCTGTTTACACTGCACACGGCTGTCTCAGCCAGCCAATCAATTTCATTTGAGCTCGGGTGACGATAGCCTATCACAATGCTCCACTTTGGTGAAGGTGTTAACTGAAATTCGTTGGCAATTGTTGAATTGAAGTAATAATAATAATAATAAAAAAAAAAAAGTAAATATTTCTTCACTAACTGCAAATGACAAGTATAGGCTACATTTGATTATAAATGTGAAATTGTAAAACTGTTATGAAGGCTGTGAAATAAACATTTACTATTGGCTAGAGAAATGACATACAATACATCACTAAGTGAAGAAAGAAAATCAGATAATTTACAAAGAAATAAAAAGGTATAGATTTACAGTGATATCTCTAACCGTCTACATAAGAGTGCATTTATTTATACACGGGTTCTAAACTAGAGCGCTTAAAGTTTCCCAGGGAACTCTGGTATAATCTATATTCCTCTCACTTTGGCATCATTCACACCCAAAACACAATATTGCACTGAATTCACTAGCAGAGTGGTACGGTTTCAACTCAACCAATCACATTTAAGAACAGGAAACTAGTTGTCTATGATGGAAGCATATCACGGATGACACACACACACAGAGCTTTAGATGCCCAGGAGAACACAAATAAACACACACACACACACACACACACACACACACACACACACACACACACACACACACACACACACACACACACACACACACACACACACACACACACACACACACACACACACACACACACACACACACACACACACACACACACACACACACACACACACACACACACACACACCTTTAGAGGCCCAGGCAGAGGATCAGATCGGGGGTGGGTGGGGGGGGCAATGGTGACGATACTACTGGGTTGGTCCTCATTATACATTTCCTGTGCAGACTATCAGATCTACGCCTGTAGAAGTGTAAACATCTCAGCTCCCGAATCTACATGATATAACCATCTGATAGTCTGAGCTGACCTGCACAGAACATGTCTCTCGAACGCACCCCGATTCTGCAGCTCTCAAGCC
The DNA here is from genome assembly GCF_951799395.1 of Argentina silus. NCBI lineage: Eukaryota > Metazoa > Chordata > Actinopteri > Argentiniformes > Argentinidae > Argentina > Argentina silus. The sequence continues at coordinate 8,686,555 of NC_139669.1, forward strand.
AATGGTTTACCCTTTGATCTGCAGATCACACAAAACAATTACAACTAAACCTAAAGGAATGGTTGTATAGATGGACATGATTCAGTAAAAAGGTATGTACTGTCATTGAAACCAGAGCTCTTAAAGTCTCAAATAAAACTACGCTGTTACCATAGCAACACAAAAGAAACAACAAATGATTGTCAAAGGCACTGGAGTAAAAAAAAAAAGAAAAAAAAGAAAGAAAAGGAAACCAGATGGAAAATGCTGTGTCATCTTAGCAGGCTCAGAAAAAGTAAAAAATAATCTTTGGACTTTTATTTAATCTGAAATCAAAATACAAAACTGATAATAGCAAAAGTTAAAAAAAACACCACTCATCTATTTCATAATCTGCTTGAAACACAAGCTGTGCATTCTAGATGGACATCTGTGCTATTATAGGAGATATTATCCATTCCATATCATTCAGAGATGTTTCCGCCCTCTTAAAATGTCACGCGTTCACACAAGTTAGTGAAACAGTATGATGACTGTACATCCATCAGGCTATACACCCCCGGGGTCAGCAAAAAAAACAACAAGTGACTATATTTGTATTATTATTATTATAAACACAAAAGTGGAATACCCCCCCCCCCCCCGCCTTCCTATATGAACCCAATTACTCCTCATACTCACGTCAATCACCAGAGTATTTCCCCAGGATGTTCGTATCCTATGCAAACGCCTTCTGACAACAGATGAACAGTCCATTGTGTAGAATTATATTGATCATGTATGCGATGATCTAAAAGATTTGACAATGATTCTATAACATTCAGTGACATAAAATGCAACAAAAGAATTCACAAACTAGTTGTCAAGTTCTCCCGACACTGTGTGGAGTGGGCTCGGGGCTGACTTTGAACATCCCCCCTCCAGCCTCTATTCAGAGAACACGGGGCTGTACTGGAGTGGTCACACACAATGGCAGAGAGGGTTCCATTATTCTGGGGCCTATTTAGGGGACGGACCACCTGGGGCCCTCTAATCTCCTCCCCCTGCGGGAGATGAAGGGCTTTTCTTTGGTTCCTCAGAAAAAGTGTTACACTTGGTTTCATAGTGGGCTCTCTGTTGTTAGTCTTCAACTGGACTGATAGATGAAAAAGGGATGAGGAGAGGAGGGGAGGAGGAGGAGAGGGAGATCCTTGCTGTCTCAGTAGGGTTGTTCTGATAAAGAAAACTCAACCCGTTTCTATACAGTATGTTACAGAATGACATTACATTAGCTGCATACTGACTGTATAAGGTGTTCTAATGTGTAAGCTATACAACTGAATTAATATGCCAAGTTCTCTTTGAGTGTCTTATGCAAAATGTCAAATCATGAATATTAGTTTTGCTCGCTAGATAATTAATAGCTGTACTAAGATTAGATGGTATCCTACTCTACTGTACTGTATGGCGGCTGTGAACACTGATACAAAGTGAATCCATAAAATTGTGAATATGTACTGTGTGTATGTAGGTACTATTAACATAGGGGGAAAGGGGAAAGTGTAAAGTCTGCCTGCCTGCCTGCTTGCTTGCCTGCTGGCACCTGAAGCAAGGGAAGGAGTCAGAGCTTCCTGCAGGCCCCCCCACCCCCATCCCCACTCCCACCCCCACTCCAGCCTGGTCCTCACCCCCACCCCAGCCTGGTCCTCACTGCCCCCCCTTGGCGGCCCCCTCCAGGTAATACACGTTGACCAGGTGCCGGTTCAGGTGCCGTCGGTACTCCGCCTCCAGAGGGAAGGTGCGATCGCAGAAGATACAGGTGTGACACTTCAGTTCCGTGGGTGTGGGGATCTCCTCCGTGGGGGTCTCAGGGTCGTTGGCCATCTTCCCCGCCCCCCCGCCCCCTGCTAGCCCGTTGAGGCCGGAGTCGTCACTGCCCTCCGAGGCGCTGTCGCTGATGTCACTTCCTCCATCGTGGCTGTGGATGCCCTCGTCCTCCTCTGTGTCAGTGGGCTTGTGTCGGGGGGCGGGGGGGAGCTCCAGGGAGGGGGAGGGAGGCGTGGGGGGTTTCACCTGCGGTCGCCTGAACGCCGGGCGCCTGAACATCGGGGAGGCAACGTCCTCCTCTGTGGGTGATGGAGCCTCAATGCTGCTGCTCCTGTCAGGAGTCCCCTTTGCTTCGGCTGGCAAGACCTTTGCTTGGGCTGTGGGGACCTCTAGTTGGGTTGGGGAGACCTCTGCTTGGGTTGGGCAGACCTCTCGTTGGGCTGGGGAGACCTCTGCTTGGGCTGGGGAGACCTCTGCTTGGGCTGGGGAGACCTCTGCTTGGGCTGGGGAGACCTCTGGTTGAGCTGGGGGGACCTGTGGTTGAGCTGGGGGGACCTCTGGTTGGGCTAGGGAGACCTCAGCCTTCTCAGCCTCTGGAGGTGTTGTCTTAGCTGCCAGGGTGGTCTGAGACGTGGTAGTTGGGTGGCTCTCTCCACCCCCAGGCTGCTCCTCGGCAGGCCTCTGCCCAGGAGAGGTATCCAGAGCTGGGGTGGGCTTCTGGTCAGACCCCTGCTCCTCTTCTTCTCTCTGCTGGAGCACTGTGGAGGAACACTTGTTGGTCTTGACGGTTGAGGGGTTCTCCTCGGCCGTGGAACTCTCCTTGCTCTCCATGGGAACCTCCGCCTGTACAAGGCTGCGTTCTCTCTTGTTGGTCTTTTTGGTCTTCTTCAGCTTTAGGAGGACGGGCGCTACCTCTGTCTGCTTCACCCGGCTCTCAGGCTCTGGGGCTGGGTGATGCTCAGGCTCGGGCTGGGGCATTTTGCGGGCACTTCTGGTTTTTGATTGGGGCTGCTTTTCAGCGGCTTTGACCTTTAACCTTTTAGCCTTGCTGGTGTTGGGCTCGTCAGAAGGAGATTCCTTCAGGGACAGGTCCAATGCCTCAGCTGCTCTTCTCTTCGCTGGCTTCGACTTGGGCTTGCCTCCCTGGGTTTTCACTGGCGTCTCCTTCCTCTGTGGAGGTTTCTCAACTGTATCTTCAGCCATTTTCTCTGTTGTTTTTTTAGATAGACTCCTGCGGGGTTTGTTTGAGTTTTTGTTCTCTTTCCCCTCTCTCTCGTTCTTCACTTTCTCTTCTTTCTCCTTCTCCAGCCTCTCTTTCTCCTTCTCCAGCCTCTCTTTCTCCAGTCTGTTTTTCTCCATGGTCTCCTTCTCCACAACAGCCTTTTCCAAACTTGCCTTCTGATCTCTTTCTATCGTTTTCTTTAGGTCAGTCTTCTCCTGTGCACTCGTTCTCTCCACAGCCTGTCTCTTGGGGCGCCTCTTGACTTTGTCACCCATGTTTTCAACTGTGGCTGTTGCCACGTCAAGGACCTTCGCGACCTCTGCGTTCTCGCTAGCCTTCTCTGTCCTCTTCTGTTTCGGCGTCACCTTTTTCTCCGCCTCCTTCTTGTCCTTCGCCCTCCGAGGCTTCTCCTTCTCGGGGGTCTTGTGCCTCTTAATCACTGACGCCCTCTCCACAGCTCCAGTGTCCCCAGTGCTGGGCTTGCTGCTGCTCCTCCTAGTGGACAGATTGATGGGACTGGATTGTTTAACATCAGCAGCCGATATCCCCGGTCCCCCCCCCTCCTCCTTCTTCTCCTTCTTCTCCTCCTTCTTCTCCTCCTCCTCCTCCTCCTCCTCATCCCCCTCTTCTATATCCTCCATATCCTCCACCTCCAGATCCTCCTCGTACATTCCCGACACCTCGAACTTCCCGCCACCGCCGTCCTCCCCGGTGTCCGACCCAGGCTTCTTGACCCTGAGCTTGACCTTTGACACGTCCATGGTGATCTCGGAGCAGCCCGGGTGGCGGGACTTGACGTGGTACTGCAGGTTGCACTTCTTGGAGGCGGCGTACTTGCAGACCGGGCAGAGGAACTGGCGTGGGTTGAGGTGCAGCTCCACGTGCTTCTTGAAGTTGCTGCGGTCGGCCGTCTTGTACTGGCAGTAGGGGCACGCCAGCGGCTTGGGCCCGTTGTGCACCTGCCGGGCGTGGCGTGTCACCTCGTGCTGGTTGGCGGCCAGGTAGTTGCAGCTGTCGCATTTGAAAGGACGCTCACCTGTGTGGGGAAAGGAAGAACAACAGTCAGAATAGAGTGGCTTTTTTATTTTTTTATTTTATTGTCTTACTAGAAATAAAGGAAACAATCGCACACCCTTCTCTCTCACTGTGACTTTGAGTGTGCGAGTGTTGCTATTCTGTTACACCAATGGGAGCACGGTCACAGTCACACATACTCATCCCATGCAGGGCGGGCGGATAGAGCAGGACACGGAGACACAAGCAACACTAACTGGTCAACACACACAAAGCAACTCACAGCCCGTATTTACAAACCATGTTACCGTCCTCATCCATAATCAACTGGTCCAGCGAATGCAACAGAGGAGAGAAAGTTGACCGTGAGAGAGGAAGGCTGAACACAGACCTAGCCGAGATTAGCTTAGCACAATCAATTGATACTTATTCAATTTCTGCCACACTTCTATTGCGCTGCGCGGTCACGCTTCCTTGTCTTGTATGATACTATATTTAACAGCACTGGGGAGGCTGGCGGAGGTAGAAATCGGAGGACGGGCTCATTGTAATGCATGGAACGGAATACAAAACGGCATCAAACACACCATTCCTCCACCAATCCATCCCATCCATTACAATGAGCCCATCCTCCGATTTCTACCTCCACCAGCCTCCCATCGTTCAACATGATCTTGTCAACACAATTTGTTGTTATCACAACAGTATTGTTGTTATTACTTTACACAAGCGTCTAAGCCACCGTTAGTGTCAACAGCAGACGCTTACCGGAGTGCGTTCTCATGTGCCTGGTGAGGTGGGTCTTCTGGGAGCTGGAGTAGTTGCAGTAAGGACACCGGAAAGGACGCTCGCCTGGAGTAACAATACTGTACGGTCAGGAGCAGCATAGTACCTACTGTTACATCATAGTAGTACCTACTGTTACATCATACAGACGTAGGTCATCACATCCACGTTAACAACAGTACAACAATATCTAACATCAGGTTTACAATTACACTTTACTATACCTGTGAGTGTGAGTGTGTGTGTGTTTTCCATACCTGTGTGTGTGAGCGTGTTTGTGTGTGTTTTCCATACCTGTGTGTGTGAGTGTTTTCCATACCTGTGTGTGTGAGCGTGTTTTCCATACCTGTGTGTGTGTGTGTTCCATACCTGTGTGAGTGCGTACCTGTGTGAGTGCATGTGTGTTCTGTACCTGTGTGAGTGTGTGTGTGTTCCGTATCTGTGTGAGTGTGTACATGTGTGTGAGTGCGTACCTGTGTGAGTGCATATGTGTGTGTGTGTGTGTGTGTGTGTGTGTGTGTGTGTGTGTACCTGTGTAAGTGCGTACCTGTGTGAGTGCGTATGTGCTGGATATAGTTGTTCTTGCGGTCGGAGAAGTAGCAGCACTGGCTGCAGGTGAACAGCTTGCTGGGGAAGTGGTTCCTCAGGTGCTTCTTCCAGTGGTACTGGCTGATGGTGGTGTAGGTACAGATGGTACACTTGTACACCCGCTGGTCCTCACCCTCCTGGGGGGGTGGGGTGGGGGTGGGGGGTGGTGGTGGGGAGGGGTGGAGGATAGGGGTGGAGGATAGGGGGTGGAGGGTGGTGGAGAGTTGGAGGATAGGGGGGTGGAGGGGGGAGTGGAGGGTGGAAAGGAACGGTTAAGTCTCAATATCAGTATTAACTCATTTGGTGCCGAGGGTGAATAAAGTCGCCCCAAACGGTCAACATTCTAGAGTGCCAAGGGTGACTTTATTCATCAGAAATGCATCAATCAAGATATATATATATATATAATATAGAGAGATAGATATATAATATATATATATATATTATATGAGACCCCCCAGTGAGACCCCCTACCTGGCTGTGGTGTTTCAGGTAAGCCAGTGAGACCCCCCCAGTAAGACCCTTACCTGGCTGTGGTGTTTCAGGTGAGCCAGTGAGACCCCCAGTGAGACCCCCTACCTGGCTGTGGTGTTTCAGGTGAACCAGTGAGACCCCCCAGTGAGACCCTTACCTGGCTGTGGTGTTTCAGGTGAGCCAGTGAGACCCCCAGTGAGACCCCCTACCTGGCTGTGGTGTTTCAGGTGAGCCAGTGAGACCCCTACCTGGCTGTGGTGTTTCAGGTGAGCCAGTGAGACCCCCAAGTGAGACCCCTACCTGGCTGTGGTGTTTCAGGTGAGCCAGTGAGACCCCCAGTGAGACCCTTACCTGGCTGTGGTGTTTCAGGTGAGCCATGTAGTGGTCGTAGCGGTTGGTGTTGTAGCCGCAGCGTTTGCAGCGGATCACGCCTTTGTTGTCCCCTCCGGCCTCCGCCCCCCCCGGGTCCGGCTCTGCCCCCCCCTGCCCCGCCGCCGGCTCCTTGGCCTTGTCCCCGCCCTCAACACGACGCACCACCACCATCTTATTGGCGCTGTGGATGCTGATGTGCTGGATGAACTCCGCCTCGCACTGGGCCTGGTAGTTGCAGGGCTTGCAGTAGAAGGGCTTCTTCTTCTTGGCGGCCTCCACCGCCATGGCATGAGTGCGTTTGCGCCGGGCCGGGGTCAAGGGGCCGGAGGGCGGCTGGAGGTCCGAGCTTTTGGACAGGTCCTCTACCGCCACACCCCCCTCCTCCTCCTCCTCCTCTTCCCCTTCCTCTCTGACATCTTCTTCATCCTCGTTCTCCTGGACCCGATGGGCGGTGACCCGGGCGGAGGCCGGGGGGGACTCTGGGTAGTCTATGACGCACATCTCGCCGCCCTGGGCGTCGTAGCTGTACCTGATGACGTTCTCGTCCTCGCTGTCCGAGTAGCAGCTGCCACTGCCGACCGTCTTCAGCTCCATCATCTCCTTCTTCTCCTCCGCCGGGTCGCCGCCTCCGCCCCCCTCCGAGGGCGTGGCCGCCACGTTGGCCAGCAGGACCAGCTGGGGGGCGGAGCCGGGGAGCTCAGACAGCGCCTGGTGGCCGGGGTCCTCCACCAATGGGATGACGGCCGTGGGGGAGAACAGGCCAATCCCCATTGGATACACTGTTTGAGCAGCCATGTTGGGTCGGCTGGGGCTGTGGTAACAACACAAACCATTCAACTCCCATTACCAAATGATTAAGTAAAAACATGCTGATGATACAATGTAATAACACAGTAATTACAGTGTTACTACACATAGGGAGTAATTACAGTGTTACTACACACATGGGACCAAGCTACACTCTTCACTTTGCTTAAAACTTGTCAGAGTAACTCTCTTCCCATCTGCTCTGAGAACAGAAGAACAGGCAACATTCCTCCCAACAAATGCCAGGGTCAGACCATGTATGGTCATACCCCTGTCCCCTCCGTCACCTATGCCCATGTGGTATTTATATCATGGCTGGACAACACAGGATGTTTCTAGAACAGTTCAAGAATGACACATTGAACAGAAAATATACTGCATCAAAAAGATAGTAAGAGTAAAGTGAAGTGTTGCAGCATCAGGGAGCCCACCAGGGGAGGCTGGTGGAGGTAGAAGTCGGAGGACGGGATCATTGCAATGCCTGGAATGGAATGAGGAACAGTGTCAAACATTCCTCATCCCATTCCATGCGTTACAATATCACTTATCACTTCATGGATTCCTCATCTGGGTGACAACCTCTTTGTCATCCAGAGTCATCCAGTCTCTCATATGTGCAACACAACAAACATTGTCATGGAGATTATCAAACTGACGGTTATGTATTTCATCAGTGGCAGATATGATGTTTATCAAGGGCTTCTTCATACTATTTTCAACCTCATCAGTTCCTCTTGTATCAAAACAAAAACAATATCTGCGTTCATATCCGAAATAAAATATTTCAAGGCCAAACTACCCCAGGTTCCCTCCCACCTCGACAGAATGAGTGAGTTTCCTGACATGTTGCTGAGTCCTGAACAGGACTCAGTCAGGCTGCAGGAAGCCTCGGCGCTCAGGTCGGCCATTTTGAAACAGCACCACCGACGCTGTCGACAGCGCCCAGCCGCCCCAGAACAACACTCCCAAACCCCCTCCCGAACCTGCGCTTTAACACCGACAAACCACTGCAAACTGTTCACAAACACAGCACTTTTAACTGGTATCTCAATGCGGATCAACATTTGTGAACTGTAACTAGTTATCAACTATGACAAACAAAACTTTTACACTAATACGACAAGCGCTCGCATAGCATCACAGTGTGTGCGTAGCTTAAGTAAAACCAAACTATGACAGCAAACTTCTGACCTTGATATTATTAAATCACTTCAGATCGAATAACCTTTCTCACTACCACATGTTGGTGCCATTACCTTACCCAAGTTGTAAACTAAACAAGGCCATGAAACCAAATATAAAAGTTAGAAAGTTGAAAAAGGTCACAATTATATAGTAACAATAGAATTGCTGAGCGCGTAGTAACGCAGTACGACTTGTATTCAACTTTGTAAATGGTAAAAGTAGTTAAAAGAGCAACTTTTGTCGGTGTTTGTGGATGTGTCTAAAGCAGCACTAGTCGCTGTCCAGCAGCAGGCCCTGGCCGTCTGCCGCGCTGCACAACTGGACTCGGAAAACTCGTTTTTCCGGAAGCGCAAAAACCGAACAAAACACGATTGTTAACTTATACAATATTCAACAAAGTTCAAAATAAGAGTACGAGCATAATATTCAAGTGAAAAACTAAGTTTGACGTGTATGTGAAGCCTGGTTAGTTGTGAACAGCGTGTGTTGGCCATGGTCCTGATCTCCGTGCTGGACAGCGACCCCCACACCGCCTCCATTTTCACAACTGGTCGTCAAAAGTTGATTAGTTTGGTAAATTCAAACAATACACCGCACAACTGTTAATGTATCACTTCTGTACAACTTACCCTCTCCTTATATCCACTCCTCGTCGGTTTTCGGTCAGTATTTTCGACGTATTAGCGACACAAACTGTTCAAGGATGAAGTTTCCGCACATTCCTCCACATCGCTGTGTGTGTGGGTCGTTTCGCTGACGTCAGCGCCAGCTTGGGTTTCTGCCCCGGGCGGTAAAACCTCCATCCTTCACTCCATAATCACATCATTATATAGAATTATTATTATTATTCTGGGCATTTTATCCATGTATTTATTGTTTGGAGTTTAAATAAGTGTTTGTCTTATGATTAATGAAAAATTGATGATCGGGCCGTATTCATGAATATACTTTATGGAGATTTCCTCAATGGTTGTGAATGATAATAATATTAATATGATATGATAATAAATGTGTGCTGGCCCTAAAACAAGTATTGGTGACATTGATTAAATTATTGAGCTGGTTACATATTGGAAAACCACTATTCACTGTCATCAACGACTGTGCAACAGCTGGCTCTCTGCTTAGGCCTACCGACATCTGGGGGAAATGCTTGGACAATTTGGATGATTTCGATTTTCTAATGCAGGGGGAAAATATGTATTTAACTAAAAGTAATTGGTAATAGAGGGGTGATGAGGTTTGGGGTGCAGATGCAGATCTGTGATTGGTCGCTGACAACTGATTGACAGCATCATAGGCGTAGCCTCAACAGCATTCTGTTATATCATATCATCTATTCTCTCTATGTTGAAATGATCAACCCATCATCAATAATAAACGAATGCACCATACATTATTATTATTATTTATTTATTTTTACTTTAACACATTAAAAAAAAAGGAGGCTGGTGGAGGTAGAAATCAGAGGACAGGCTCAAAAATATGTTGACAGGATTAATCAATCATCATAATAAAAGGAATGCATCATAAAGGATGTGTGTTTTTTATTGTTATTTTTTTAGGGTAGATCAGCATTGAAATGAGCAGCTGGATTTCTGATGTTCTGTCAGATGGCAGTAGTCTAATCTCTGGTTCCTTTTGTTTTCTTCATAAATGATGTTGGCCAGCTGCCCTGATCTGGTGTCACACTGATGAGTCAACATCACACACTGTACTGGACTTAACTCTTCATCTTGTGCAGTTTTAACGGGAACATCTCTCACTGCTGCAGGTTGTTACAGAACACAGCCACAAACATATAGTAGGGACATTCTGTACTCCATGAAGAACTCCAGGGCTACAGGATGGCAATGTCTATACCACCACCCCCAGTGCATTCTTAATGCTCTCGGGGGACTATGGTCTAACCTCATTCTAAATGGTGTACGATGGACTAACCTCATTCAAAATGGTGTACTATGGACTAACCTCATTCTAAATGGTGTACTATGGTCTAACCTCATTCTAAATGGTGTACTATGGACTAACCTGCATTCTAAATGGTGTACTATGGTCTAACCTCATTCTAAATGGTGTACTATGGTCTAACCTTATTCTAAATGGTGTACTATGGACTATCTTCATTTTAAAATGGTATCCTATGGATTCTAACCTCATTTAAAATGGTACAGGTGCACTATGGACTAACCTCATTCTAAATGGTATACTACGGACTAACCATATTCTCAAACGGTATACTATGGATTCTAACCTCATTTAAAATGGTAGACTATGGACTGACCTCATTCTAAATTATTCTAATTTACATTTTAAGTGGTACCCTCTGTTATTGATGGCAATAACAAACAGAATAGAATAGAATAGAATAGAACAAAATAGAATGGAATATTCACAATGGCTGTTTTGACCCTGTCTGCCACTGCATGGCACTCGTGCGCCACTGAGAGACACACACACAGTGATCTATTGAAACCAAGAACTGCCGTTCACATCTTTTAAGCTATTAACACCATTTCAACTGTAAAACGTGCCTAAAACTCCAAATTATTAACTCTGATAAAAGCTTATTTTTTTATATACCTATTAAACTTTTTAAACTATTAAGCTTTTTGTAACTCCAAAACCTCTCATCTGGTTAACATGGTGGAATGTTGATTTAGGCCAACATTCTGAGAGCCCCATTGTTACCTCAACTGCTATGGAACTTTCACAACTCTTGAATAAACAACAGGAGACCTACAGAACACATTCTTAGAGTGATTACACAACAATGCACTCTCTTGGCTACCAGTTCGACCCCACTGAAACCAGTCTCAACCACTTAACCTGCCATCTCTACTACTCTCAACCACGAAACCAACTAACTACCACTCTCAACCACTCAACCAACCAACCTTCTACTCACTCCACTGAACTACCCCAGGCTTATCCTATCTATCTATCTATCTATCTATCTATCTATCTATCTATCAATTCATCAATCCAACCAACCAACAGACCAACCAACCATTCATCCATCCATCTAACCAACCAAACAATATTTAACTTTATCTGCTACCATTATAAGACTCTCACTTTCTTTCAACTACCCAGCAAATATATCTATCTATCTATTGTCCAAACCATCTTTTAACTTTTTTCTACTACCAAAATAAGACTTTGCAAGCCCACAAAGTTTCTTCTGGAACTTCTTTTCTAGTTATTATTCAAATTATTCAGATTTTTCAGTATGCTACTCCTCCTAAAGCTTTTAAGCTATTCACACCATTCCAACTTTAACACGTGCAGAGAGGTCTCACTTGAGATGCTTACATTTATATTTTTCAAACTCATTATACTTTTTACACTATTCAGCTTTTTGTAACTCAAAAACTCCTACCTTTTAACATGGTGGAATGTTGATTTAGGCCAACATTCTGAGAGCCCCATTGTTACTTCAACTGCCATGGAACTTTCACAACTCTTTTTTACATTTTACATTTATGGCATTTAGCAGACGCCTTTATCCAAAGCGACGTACAAGTAAGTGAATCATCTATCCAACAGTCATCATAAGACAAAGTAATCAATGCTCACACCAGGGACCATTGGCAGTCGTAATGCCAGTAGGCTAATTTTTTTTTTTTTTTTTTAATATATTTTATTAGCAGGAGAGAACTTGTACAGGGGGTAACAGGGGAGAAGAGGTCTCGGGGTTAGGGTTAGTATAGGGATGTAGTGAGGGTGAAGCGGTCTTTAGGAGCGACTGTTAAGACTCTTGAATAAACAACAGGAGACCTGCAGAACACATTCTTAGAGTGATTACACAACAATGCACTCTCTTGTCTACCAGTTCAACCCCACTGAAACCACTCTTAACCACTCAACCAACTAACTTTACCAATACCACTAAACTACCCCTGGCACACGCACACACACACACACACACACACACACACACACACACACACACACACACACACACACACACTCACTCACTCACGCACGCACGCACGCGCACGCACACACACACACACTCACTACCATAACTGCTGCTATTTATATGTATACTATTTATTTGTACTGCTGGGATGTTAGTTTACAGCATATTGTATTTACTGGATTTGACTGTAGTTTGAGGGTTTAGGAAGCGGGAAAGTGGAATGGAACCTGTGAGGTCATCAGGGAGACGTCCATATAGAATATTCACAATGGCTGAGTGACCCCTGTCTGCCACTGGGTGGCAGTCGTGCGCTACAGACAGACACAGTAATACTTTTACTGCTGAAACATACTTAACAATACAGATTTATGAAACTTTTATTGTTTAACAAGCCTATTCAGGAAATGAATGTTTAACCATGTAGTGTTTTCTTATTGCTTTATGGATGTAATTTGTGCAATACGTTTTCCTAATTGAAATCTACACAAGCTAACGTATTAAGGTTTGTCTATGAAAATGTTGTTCAGCTTTACATCCATAAACAAATCAAATAAAAGTGCATTGGCAACCTCATTGTATGACTATGGATAACATATTCAAGGATAAGAACAAACATATTCAAGGATAAGAACAATGCACACATAAATATCTTTCTAACAAACTTTCCAACGTCATATGGTTTACCTTCACCTCCCCAAGGCTCTGGTGTTTGTGTAACTCCCCAGACAGACAGAGCAGAGAGGGGAAACTCGACGCCCCTCCCAAGACCTCACCCGGAAGATGCCCCTTCAAACTCCCGACAGAACATGAACAACTTCATCCGTGTTCTCTCAGCTCCATTCAGCTCCATTAACACTTCCGGTTTCTTTTTTCGCCGTATTCGCGTCTTCAAAATAAAAGCGCCAGTTAAAACATGAATGGAAAGTGATGGGATCACAATATTTTCTCTGAAATCAAAGGTTAAACATGATTTTTACTACCACTGTACTCGACAACAATTCTAGTATACATATCAACTGAGTTTCAACCATGAGGGGTGTCATACAAAGATTTATTGCCGTTAAAATGGCTACCTCTAGATTGCATAGGGAATCTATGGACTGTGCAATATTATGTCATACGAACGATTATGTGCCAATAATTGTTCGTATGACACCCCTCATGGCTATCTGTAGCCTCCACTGGAGAGGAGATGAGGAATGAGCATGTCCTCCGATTTCTGCCATAGTCATTCATAATTCATTGTTAATAATTGTTGTTTCATTCAGACCTAAACTAATAACAATTTCTCTCCCCCCACTCCCTGTCTCTCCCTCTCTCTCTCTCTCTCTCCCCCTGTAAGCAAGCCCACTAATAACTAGAAAATAAGTTCCAGAAGAAACTTTGTGGGCTTGCAAAGTCTTATTTTGGTAGTAGAACAACTTTAAAGATGGTTTGGACAATAGATAGATAGATATATTTGCTGGGTAGTTGAAAGAAAGTGAGAGTCTTATTATGGTAGCAGATAAAGTTAAAGATGGTTTGGTTGGTTAGATGGATGGATGAATGGTTGGTTGGTCTGATAGATGATATATATATATATATATATATTGATAGATAGATAGATAGATAGATAGATAGATAGATAGATAGATAGATAGGATGAGCCAGGGGTACTTTAGTGGAGAGGGTAGAGAGTTGGCTTGAGAGGCTTGAGAGTTGTAAAAGCTGAATGGGTATCAGAAAGCTTTCATCAGGGTTGATGACGATTTTCTGGGTAGTTGAAAGAAAGTGAGATAGGTTGGTTGATTGGATGGATGAATGAATAGATGAAAGAGAGGATGGATAGATGAGAGAGGGGAGGTATAGAAAGATCAAAAGCATTAAGGGGTTATACCGGGTTGTACTGAGTGAATCAGTAGTGACTGGTGAAAGGAAGAAAGGATGATGCTATGTAGTTGAAAGGTTAGACAGATATAATGTTGGAAAGATAGAAGGTTAGATAGATAGATAGATAGATAGATAGATAGATAGATAGATAGATAGATAGATAGATAGATAGATAGATAGATAGATAGGATAAGCCTGGGGTAGTTCAGTGGAGTGGGTAGAGGGTTGGTTGGTCCCGCTAGATAGCAACCCTGAGGGAGTCTTTCCCTACAAGATCTGAGGCTAAGATCTATCCACAAACTTTCACTCACAATGTCTTTATCAGTTTCCATGGGGACAGAGACAGAATCAGTCCCACTCTCCGCAACCTCCGCCAAGCTCAACAGACGAGGACGCTTCGGCACAGAGATTTTCGTGACTACAGTGTTAAAACTGAGAAAAACAAAAAAAAACATTTTTCGATTCCGGTTTTACAGTGACAATCATGTGTGCACAATGTACTATTGTTAGCTAATGAAGCAGATTGGGTACTTCGAGGCGTATGGCTGGAGTAAATAGCTAGCAACATTTGCAATGACATCGCTCTAGATTCAAACTCACCTGATATGCATTGTTCCAGAGTACAGTGGTACCAGAGATGTATTGCAATCTTTGAAAAATAGTTCTGTTCAGCCAATTATTCTGGGGCAATACCATAATAATAATAATTAGGATATAAGAACAATTACAAACCCTTCTGGGGCAATACTATACCAAATATTATATGGTCATGATTGATATATATATTTGTTAAGATGATTAGCATATTTGTTGGTGCTTACTTGACCCTTATTTACCGTGTTTAAATGCAAAATAAAGTTGAACTTGGGTGCTCTTATTTTAAAGAAGTCCTCATTTACACCATTTACATTGATCGGAATGAGATGGGCGGGGCTCCACTATTGCAGCTCAGAGAACACACGTCTGCTGTCAGAGGAAATTCACCGTTATTTTCTAATTGTTAGGACTTCTTCAAAGTCACTTCGTTAATCCTGGACGCCGTCCTTTATGATAGAATAGAGTTATACCTGGTCTAAATGTGACGAGAGTGTACCGTAAACGGGATCAACCGGTCTCTGGGGCTACCAAGTAAATCGGGATAGCGGTGGTCGGGCTGAACTTGAGAGGTATTTTTCTATATCGAGTGAAGTTCTTTCTTTTGACGGAACACGACCAAAAATATTAGAAAGCATTATCATTGAGCTTGGCAACTTTGTATGAAGTTGTCTCGGGCGAAATGGACATTTTTTTGACCAGTTAGCATGCTAGCAATGTGCTAGCAAGGCAACCTCTCAAGTTGATTTACATCCGTGGAAATTGAGTGTAGCGTCGCGTCGGACATCAGTGGGAATCGAGTGTCGCGTCGCGTCGGACAACAGTGGGAATCGGGTGTAGCGTCGGACGCTGGTGGAAATTGTTCGGTGGTGTTAGAGGATAGTTTTGATCGATTGTCCACAAGTTTAAACTAGCACAGATAAATATGGTGCGAGATTCAACGCTGAATTTCAGTGTTCTTAATAGGACATGCAAGCTGGTCGTCCTGCTTTGCATTCTCCATATTTCTGTCACTTTCATATTTTACGTGAGGTCTTTAGATATTCGGGCAGCGTTTGTTCAAAAACAACAAACTCATCCAATCAAACACGAAGAAGCTGCCACCAAAGTTAAGGCCATCGAGTCTCTACCAGAAGCCCCTGTAGTGAGGAATGATACCACGACCACCAGCAGCAACAAAGTCAAACAACTGGAGAAATGTCCTGAAACTTCCCCACTGCTTGGTAAGTACTACGTTAACATAAGTCATGTTGCATATCAGGAAAGTGCACTTCAAATGAACATCGAGAAGAAAACTTGTGTAACAGCGACCCGCTGTTATACAAGTTTAGGAGTTGAATCATGTAAGTCTATTTGTAAAACCCCCCCAAAAAGTCGACTAGTGTTTAGTGTTCCATACATAGACTTATTGATCTTATTGATGGCCACATGAGTCGTCACATCAGAGGTCGTAACAACAAGTCCAGGTCCTGACCTTTCCACACCGTCGGAATTAAAGAGTCAAAACGGTCTGAAGTTTCTACACTTGAATGTTAGAAGTCTTCTTCCAAAACTTGACTTTGTAAATATGTTTACCTACACCGCAGACCCAGATGTGTGAATGCTTTCTGAAATCTAGCTAAAAACATCTGTCTCTCATGATGAGAATTGGAATTGATGGTGAACATTTCGGACTTTGGCTACTTTGGTTCCAGAAATTGAATTTCAATCTGGATCCTTGAATCTTGTTGATGCCTGTTGCCTGTTGCTATAGACCCCATCTGCTGTTTTTGGCAGACTGGACTGTATTTTTGAAATACTATCACAGCATGTATATTCTGAATTGGTCCTTATGGGTGACCTAAATCTATGCTGGTTGACTTCTACTTCTGACCAATTGAAACATTTGTTTAACACTTATAATCTTACCCAGATTGTTAACAGAGTCACAAGGCTAAACGCAAAGAGCCGTCTGAAGTCTTCCTTGATTGATCTTGTTTTAACCGACACCCCTCACCGTTTGGATGTTTTGGGTGTTTTATGCGGATGATGTCAGTGATCACTGTGCTGTTGGTTGTGTGAGGGATGGAAGAATCCCCAAACAGCCTTCACACATCATCCTGAAATGAAACTGGAAGCAGGTTGATATGCAGGGTTTTTTACATTATGTTTTTTTTTACCATTGACTGGAAAAGAGTTGAACTGATCCCTGATGTTGAGTTAGCCTTTTCATACTTCCACAAAGCATTCCAGGATGTATACAACACACACATCCCTTTCCAACCATTTAGAATGAAGGCCAGGGACGACCCTTGGTTCTCAGAACCAGAACCCTTGGTTCTCAGATGAACTAGCCTAAATCAGAAGGAAACGGAACGGTTTTTGGGCTTCAGCAAGAAACTCTGACTTGGCTGATGACCTGATGGCCTAGCCTACAAGGAAAGGAAATGCATACTCTAAATTGGGGCTATATTTAATGTCTGTTTTTATTGTAAGGCCTATGACCCCACCCTTTCAAGAGGGCCAAGGATGAGGCTGCAGTGTAGGGTTTCATTAGGCCATTCATACATGGTGGCCTGGGTTCAGATTTCAATAAGGATGTCATGTTTATGCAGCTGTGGTTATTGCTGATGTGCTGCTGGTTTGTCCGCCTACCTCTGTGACAGGGGAGGCTGGCGGAGGTAGAAATCAGAGGACGGGCTCATTGTAATGAATGGAATGAGGGATGGTTTTAAACACGTTTGAATGTTTGACACTATTCCGTTATTCCATTCCATGGATTACAATGAGCCCGTTCTCTGTTTTCTACCTCCGCCAGCCTCCCCTGCTCTGTGATACATTCTAGAGACAGCAGCCTCTGGCGGTTGAGCCCTCATTGTCACGTTTCTGTGTACAATAAGTTCACTAAGCTCGGTCGTTACCTGGGCTATAGTAGATTGACATGTCCCTGTACACTTTCTCTACTGTAAATGACTCTGTAAATCTACTGCTTCTTCTAGCATTGTGACTGCCAATGGCCCCTGGTCCTAGATTTCTTTTTGTGATGATGAATAGATGATTTACTTACTTTGACAAATGTATTTGTTGTAAGTTGCTTTAGATAAAGGCGTCTGCTAAATGTCAAATGTAAATGTGAATCTATTGTTATTGTTGTGGCTGATGTGTTATCTGATCTACTTTGTAGTCTCTGTCTCTGTCGTGTGAGCTGCTGACACATAGGACTCTCCATTGTGCTCCTTGATCATAAAACATTTGAGATGCCGTTGTCGAAGGAGAAAGAAGAAGTAGTTGCTTCCTCAGAGAAGAACTTGATGTCTCTCCTTTTGAGGGAAATGTTGTGTTGTGTTGACTGGCTTCACTGAGCTACTGTATGTGACTTTGGAGGTCTTACAATGGAAAGATTTAATGTGTTCTCTCTCTCTCTCTCTCTCTCTCTCTATCTATCTATCTATCTCTATCTATCTCTCTATCCCTCTCTTTCTCTCCTTTATCCCTCCCTACCTGTCCCTTCTGATGTCTTTCTCTCTTTCTCCTCTATCCCTCCCTATCTGTCCCTTCTTATGTCTTTCTCTCTCTTTCTTCCTTTCGTTCTGTCTCTCTCTATCTCTCTCTCCTATCCCTCCCTACCCCTTCTTTCTTATGTCTTCCTCTCTCTCACTCTCCTCCCCCCTCCCTTTCTCCCTCTCATCCCCTCTCCCCCCTCCCTCTCTCCCTCTCTCCCTCCCCCCAGTGGGTGCTCTCCGTGTGGAGTTCTCGTCCCCGGTCAGCCTGGACGTGGTGAGGCAGGAGAACCCTCAGCTCCAGGCTGGGGGGCGGTACAGACCCAGGGACTGCATCGCAGTGGAGAAGGTGGCCATCATCATCCCCTTCCGGAACCGAGATGAGCATCTCAAGTTCTGGCTGTACTACCTCCACCCCATCCTCCAACGCCAGCAGCTGGACTACGGAATCTACGTCATCATACAGGTCTGTGACATCATAATAAAAACAATAACAACAACAATAATAAAGGATTTTATTTGTATAAGGCTTCTGTCACATACCCAGAGCAGTTCACAGGTGGAGCAAAGAAAAATATGGAACGCAAATTAAACTCTATATTTAGTAACGATAGAGTAGCTATCTTTGATCGCCAGTGACATCGTTGTTAAAAGCGAAAGTGAAAGCGTTAGGATGTTCCTCTGTGAATTTGGCGTTTTAGCTGAATGGAGAGTATTTTGTGCGCATTTTGACATGAGTGAACGGGAGTCGGGTTTTGATGATGCAATCCAGCGCCATACGGTTCAAACCTCCTGGGGAGACCCTGACCCTGGGGTCACAGAACAGGGGCAGCGTACGAAGCCACGGTTTATCTCATGTTCTTGTTGGAACGTTATCTCAGATTGGGCTGCATTATCTCTCTGCATTATCTCTCTGCATTATCTCTCGCTGTCTCTGTCTGGATACAGGTGTAGCTTCATCAACACTAATCGAAGTTCTCTCTCTCTCTCTCTTTCTCTCTCTCTCTCTCTCTCCCTGTCTGTATATTCTTTGTCTGTCAGCAGATTCTCCTATTTGTTCATGCTGTTTGCACAACCTAAACTCTCTCATGCCCTGCAGTCTAAAGAGGTCTGTACTTAACCAAGAGATGGGGTTAGGTGGAGGTAGAAATCAAAGGACAAGCTCTTTGTCATGCATAGAATGGAATGATGAATGGTATCAAGACACACATTCCTATCCTTTGGCTTTAATCAAGGTCTATAGACGAGGTTCCAGGGGAGCTTCTTTTGATGCCCAGGAACGAGAGTCACCTGGAGGAGTCTGGAGGGAGGCAATAAGGGGCCGTGTAAAACTGAACTCATTCAGAGCCACGGGTGAATAAAGGCGCCTAAGCTGTCCACCTTCTAGAGTGCCAATCAGAGTGTTGTTGCTAGGTAAACACCCCGTAGAACACTTAGGCACTCTAGGTGGTGAGTGTTCCGGAACTCTTTGGCTGTTGGTGGGTGAGAGAGAGGAGGGATGACATGCAAGATAGGTCGAGGGTCGGAATCGAACCAGGAACCTTGCGATTACGTGGTAAGTGCATTGGTGTGCTACGCCACTAAGCGCCCAAGAAGGTTAAACTCTGACCACCCTATCTGGCTGTGGTGTTTCAGGTGAGCCATGTAATGGTCATAGCGGTTGGTGTTGTGTCTGCTCTGCTACTACACCTTTACGGCAGGATCGGTAGAGGAAGGCAGGGTAGTTTTTTCACATGTAGACATGAATAAACGTGGGTGGGGTTTTGATAAACGATCCACCGCCACCCGGAAAAGCTTGTGTCCACTACATCTTTACTACAGGATGTTTGGACCGGACAGAGCTCTGGGCACATGAGGTCATAGGAGTGAAGGGCTGTAGTACATTAGCCCCTGGGCCTGGAGAAGACTGGTTAGACATAATAATGTTGGCCCTGATCGGTCGACCACAGACATGGTGTCATTTGTGTCTGTTCTGTAGATGACTGTTGATCCTGATACACCCATGGAGCCTACTCTGTTTCACATGACTATCTTGGTTACAATCTGGTCAGTGTGTGTGTGGTTACTAACCGATATAGCCTTAGTGACACCATCGAACACTCCCCCCCCAGAGCTCAGAAACATGAGATACCACAGCCAGACAGACACTTGTTTTAACATGTCAAGAGAGAGAGAGGATATTCAGGGGGGGGGGGGGGGGGGGGGGGGGGGGGGGGGAGAGGAGAGGAGAGGAGAGGAGAGGAGAGGAGAGGAGAGGAGAGAGAGAGAGAGAGAGAGAGAGAGAGAGAGAGAGAGAGAGAGAGAGAGAGAGAGAGAGAGAGAGAGAGAGAGAGAGAGAGTGAGAGAGAGTGTCTTGCTCGCTCATTGAATGTGCTGTCGCAAGTAATTAGAACTTTACTTTTAGACTTCCTCTCGCAGGTTTTCATGCCAAGACATGAGTCTGTAACTCACACACACACACACACCCACAGACACCCCCACCCACCCCAACAGACACCCCCCCCACACACACACACCCCCACACACACTCAGGACAGCTCAAGTGTGAGAAACTACCAGGTTGTTGAGTAGAGAGAGCCACACCTGCATACAGCAAATATTTTGGCGCATTTCCACCGTCATTTTTGGCACTGGTGCTTGGCTCAAAGCCTCAGGCTTTTGTTTCTCCATCACAGAGGGCCTGCCCCCAAAAATCCCCCAAAATGCTGGTGAAGGTAGAAATATTATTACAATATTGGATATTACGGTACCACACAGCTCAGTAGTACAGGGTTACAGTAACCTCATAAAACTCATTTTGAAGATCGGTTCATCTGTGGCCCTATGAAGGTTGGAACTGAAAATAGAATGAATAATGAATTAACCAACATACAGTACCAGTCAAAAGTTTGGACACACCTTGCCAAGAGTGTGCAAAGCTGTCATCAAAGCAAAAGGTGGCTACTTTGAAGAATCTAAAATATAAAACATATTCTGGTTTGTTTAACACTTTTTTGTTTACTACATAATTCCATATGTGTTCCTTCATAGTTTTGATGTCTTCAATATTAATCTACAATGTAGAAAATAATAAAAAATAAAGAAAAACCATTGAATGAGAAGGTGTGTCCAAACTTTTGACTGGTACTGTACTTATAAGTCCATTACAAGCAATAATAGGTATACTGTATATTTTAAATTGTTAAAGTACAATACATAGTTGGCTCAAATGACCTTTTAGGCTGTTTAAAACATTGTTTGGGTCTTTGTTGCTGTTCTACCACTCAATCTCTGTGTTTTTCTCTTCTCTCCTCTTCCTCCTCGCCATTCATCTCCTTTCCTCCTGTTTTGTTGTTGCCTTTTCCTTTCCCTGCCCCCCTTGCTCAAACCGCCACTCCTTTTGCATGTCAGGCGTGTCTGGCCAATGGCTGTGGTCGCTGGAGGAGGTGAGGCCAGCCCCCTGCTTGCTCTGGCCAATAGCGTGACCCCGTTGGGCTGAGGGGTCGTACTGGTAATATGGGCTTCTTCTTTTTCTTCTTCTTTTTCTTCTTCTTTTTCTTCTTCTTTTTTTTCTTCTTTTTTTTCTTCTTCTTCTTCTTCTTCTTCTTCTTCTTCTTCTTCTTCTTCTTCTTCTTCTTCTTCTTCTTCTTCTTCTTCTTCTTCTTCTTCTTCTTCTTCTTCTCCTTCTCCTTCTCCTTCTTCTTCCTCTTCATTTTCTTTATGCACTGGCTAGGCTACATTCTCAATTCTCCAAAGCAGCTCCCTCTCCTGGTCTCCTCTCCTTTACCTGCACTGACATAAAACAACTGGACAGGTGAAGGTATATTCAGGAAAGACAGCAGCGGCCATGTTGCTACCACCTGTCCTGTGTGTTCAGATCAGGAGAGGAGACCAGGAGACGAGGTGATCGAGCAACTTTACACTATTGAAGTGCAATTCCAGTGTCTGTCTGTCTGTCTGTCTCTGTTTGTCTTTGTCTGTCTGTCTGTCTGTCTCTGTCTGTCTCTGTGTCTGTCTGTCTGTCTGTCTGTCTCTATCTTGTGTGTTTGTCTGTCTGTCTGTCTGTCTCTCTCTATCTTTATTGTTTTATCATATGCAGTCCTCTTTACTTCCCTGTTTCTGTCTTGTTTCAAATGACCCTCTTTGGATGCAAAATGTGTATGCAAATGATATGATATTATATTATATTATTGCAGCGTCTCGTGTGAAAGTTGGTTATAATAACATAATAATACAGATTTCTTTTTTTTTTTTTTTTAATTCTATTACTTTCTCGACTACACAAATGTTTTCCTGCAGTTGGTACATTTGGGATGCATAACATTTGTCATCTTTCCAACAATCCTAACGCTCAGAGCTGTCTAGAACAGGATGACTTCAACTTGGCAGGCACTCGTTCCGAGAAACCTTATCTCTTGTTTCCCAGAACAACACATTTAGTAGAAATTGGCCGTTTCTCTGGACAAAAGATTCAGAGGTAGTATTATGTATAATGTGGAGATCCAGGCATTTGGAGGGTATGGTTACGCAAGGTTAAATTGTATGTAACCAATTACACATGATATCATCTAACTTGATGCCAACACCCAAAGGCTTACAGTCACTTGTGCCTGACCCACCCTGTCTCTTCTTTCACCCCAGAAACTGTTACTCTTTTGGAGGGATAGTTTCCTCCCATCTGCCCTACTTGAATATTTTAGACAATTCACGTTCTATGGGCATTGAAACCGTGGCCCTTTCAGGAAGGTCCATCGCCAGATAAAGCCAGTGATATGTGAGCCCGGGGCTTTATGTCTCCTGAACAACCCTCCCTGGCCCACGCAGACGCAGATCGTGATGCTCCTGATAGCTTTGTTTTGTCTCGCCAAGCAGTGAACCGTCAGAGGAGAGAGGGAATGCGGAATTGAGGAATCATATCAAGGAATGGTATCAAACACGAGTGCATCACAATGAGCCGTCCTCCAATTTCTCCCTCCAGCAGCCTCCCATGGCCTCCCTCCACCAGCCACCCTGCTGTCCGTAGAGAGAGAGCGGTATCTAGCCCATCTCGGTGGCCTTCCGCCAGCCTCTGGTCTGTATTCACCAGAGAGAGAGAAACAGAAAGAACAGACCGACCCCAGGCTCAAATCACAGATCGCATAAATTAGGGCTAAGAGCTTTGATTCTGTTGGCTAAGCAGAGGATCCAGGATCGGTGGAAGGTCTTGTAGGGATGGATTACTTCCCAGACAAGACACAGATTAAGCCTGCTCCTGGACTAGATGGCCTGTCCATCAGACCTGGGAAAAATATATAATTTAAATGATTTGAAGTATTTGATCAACTTTGGTGTGCTTGATTTAGCTTGCCTTGCATGCATTCGCAGACTAGTCCACTGCTTCCATTGTGCCTGACCAAGGAAGTCAAGCCCACCCACCCCATGTTTTCCAAATACTTTTCAAATATTAAAATATGCAATTTTTTAAAATAGAGATGATTGTCCAGTGAGCATGGTCTTACGTCCAGTACTAAAGAACATTTTCAATAGAAAATCTACATTGAAGGTGCATTTTAGTCTAGGATTAGGTAGACTCTGTGTTGGGAACCCTAGCTCTACATCGTTTCTGACTGCTAGATCAAACACTAACACAACATGATACTTGGATTCCTTTTTGTTCCCAAATTAAGCTATTTTTCTGTCCCTCCTTATTCGTAACTGAACATGTCTGAGCTGTGAGAAGGATAACTGAAATGGCGATCTAATCTACTGCCAGCCCCCCCGGAGCTCTCCTAGCAGAGTTGTGAAAGAGAACGTGTGCAAAATAGATGAATTCCTTCACATGACCTTTCTATGTTGTTAAGCAATTCTCTGTTTACTGTGATAATAGCCTGCAGCTCTGATACGAAGCTCTCCTCCACAAAACATTGTTTCTTAAAGCTCCACTCTGATCATTTTCCTGAATTTCCCCTAGGGATAAATAAAGTTTCTATCTATCTATCTATCTATTTGAGGTTAGTCTGGCCTCAGTGTCGGTGTGCTCTTCTTCCCCAAGGCCCAGACCCTCCAAAAGTAGCCCACATATTTAGAGTTTTTCTTCTTCATTTTTAACACCCAAATCTAACCTTTAACCTTTACACTGTATACTCCCAAGTCTTTGTCTGTGTCTAGTGTTCAGTCCCTATGCATATTTGTGTAGTAGCCTAACACTTTGTAGTACATACCTTCAGTCCAGCCTCAGACTAGCTGTACCCTTTTCTCCACCAAGTCACTGGGGGCCGGTTTCCCAGACCTAGATTAAGAGAATCTTCATTGAAAGTGTGATTTAGTCTGAGACCATGTTTAATATGTGTCCGGGACACCGCCCCTCACAATGTTAACCCTCTGGGGTGGTTTCCCCGACACAGATTAAATCCTAATCCTCTAAATCACACTCTCAATGGAAATTCACATTGAATTGAATATGATGCTTTTTTAGTCTAGGGTGAGCCTTTACTCACCAACTGCCAAAGAATTCCGGAACACCTGGAGTGCCAAGTGTTCTATGTGGTGTCTACCTAGCAACAACACTCTGATTGGCTACAAAATGAAGCATCATAACTGATGCATTTCTGGTGAATAAAGTCACCCTTTGGCGCTCTAGAATGTTGACCATTTGGGGCGACTTTATTCACCCTCGGCCCTGAACGAGTTAATCTTTCTCTGGGAAACCACCCCTCTCTTGTCTTTTGTGTTTTTACCTGTTCTACTCCCCAATCTAACTCCCGCTCACCCGCCACTAACCCTCGCCCTCCGTCCCCTGTGCAGGACGGCAACGAGACGTTCAACCGGGCCAAGCTGCTGAACATCGGCTATGTGGAGGCGCTGAAGGAGTATGACTACGGCTGTTTCGTCTTCAGCGATGTGGACCTGATCCCCATGGACGACCGAAACACCTACAAGTGCTTCAGCCAGCCCCGACACCTCGCTGTGTCCATGGACAAGTTTGGCTTCAAGTAAATCACTCACACGTGCACGCAAAACAACACACACACACACACACACACACGAACAAACACTAACACACACACATACACACACTAACACATACACACACACACACACACACACACACACACACACACACACATACTTATCTGTGTCTGTGGACAAGCTCGGTTTCAGGAAACCACTCGCACACAAATCACTGTACGCATGAATACACACACGCACGCACATATGCACACACACGCCTCATTAAGAAGGAGTGTCTAAGGCCATCTTCGGTTCCATGACTTCGGCCATTAACCCGTCTGCCGTTGGCTAATCTCTGAGGCGGTGCAGCACACGACCAACTGTCGCGAACACTTCTCCCTGTTGAAGCCACATGGGGCTGCAGGTCTCTGCCGGTTATCACCATGGCAGCTATTTATAAACCTGGGGACCTGCAGCATCTGGTGCACACACAGTGGTGTGGTGTGCTGCTAGATTTGGATTTGATTACTGTGTGTGTGTGTGTGTGTGTGTGTGTGTGTGTGTGTGTGTGTGTGTGTCACAAACCGACTTGGCATCAGCTCTAACTCTACCACAGCTTTGTTGTCTAGGGGGAAACAGCATTATGTGATCCAAACATCTGACGTGCACTAGTTTAAGAGGTATCATTTCCATTTCAGACATTTGGCAGACGCCTTTATCCAAAGCAACTTACAGCAAATACATTTGTCTTAGTGAGTGAATCATCTATCCATCAGTCATCATAAGAAAAAGTAATCTATACTAGGACCAGGGGCCATTGGCAGTCACAATGCTAGAAGAAAGATATTATTTTTTTATTATTATTATATTTTTTTTTACATTTATTTTCAGGAGAGAAACTTGCACAGGGGGGTTTTGGGGGTGAAGAGGTCTTTCGGGTTAGGGTTAGTACAGGGGGGTAGTGGGGATGAAGAGGTCTCTAGGGTTAGGGTTAGGGTTAGTACAGGGGGGTGGTGGGGATGAAGAGGTCTTTAGGAGGGACAGTTAAGATGTAGCCTGAAGAGATGGGTCTCCAGTCTATGGTGGTAGATTGGTAATGACTCTGCAGTGTTGCTTTGTTTCTGATGTCATTCAGCTTGTTCAGGCTCTGGTTTAACTAGCAGCATAGAACGTTGTTAACTCACCAACTACCAAAGAGTTCCAGAACCCTCCCCACCTAGAGTTCCAAGTGTTCTATGTGGTATCTGCCTAGCAACAACACTTTGATTGGCTACAAAAATGAAGCGTCATAATTTATGCATTTTTGATTAATAAAATCACCCTTAATATAAGAACTGCGAGGGTTTTTCTTAATTCCTAAAAATGTTCTTAAGAAATCTGAATTGTCTAGGAACTTCTTACATATTTTCTTAAGAAGCTACAGTTTAATTGAAATTGGAATTTCTTCTTAAGCACCATTTGTGAGTCCAGAGCCAGTTTTGGTATATTCCTACTTTCCCCTTCCTGCTTCCTCCTTCCTACTTTCTAGTTTCCACTCTTCCTCTGTGTCCGTCAGACGGACCAGTGTTGAAGTCTTAGTGCAGAGGGAGGTGTTTCAAAGATTAAGTCAAATCAGACCAGTCATGTAATTTGAGTTAACCATGTTCCTGAACTGCCCTTTCATTGAGACCTGATGTGCCTGAGTCATGGGTTTTGAATCTCTCAGGTCTTAAAAGGTGCTCATGTGAGCTACGCTAGCTAGCATCAAGGGATCTTCTGTCAGCAGCGTAGCTCACATGCTAATCACTTTAGCCTGAGGTGGCCATGTCAGCGTAGCTCACATGCTAATCACTTTAGCCTGAGGTGGCAATCCAGTTACCTCAGTTAGGGTCGCTCCCCCTTCAGTGATAACAGCGGAGGAGGTCTGTTTGCTGTGGCCTCTGGATCAAACGACAGTTGACTTAGCTGTTAGTCGACCACGTAGAGCATGAGTCAGACAGGGGAAGCGGTGTGTGTGTGTGTGTGTGTGTGTGTGTGTGTGTATGGAGTGTGTGTATGGAGTGTGTGTGTGTACCCACGAGTGTGTTTTTTGTCTCTGAGGATTTTAGAAGCTGTTTGTATCTGTTGTGATTCACGGCTCTCAGTCTTGCCTGTGTCCAAGAGCTGATCCAGGGTTCCTCTAGTTTCCTGTATCCACGGTTTTTAGAAGTGGAGGTCAGGATTAGGATTACAGTTATTAAGGTTTACTCAATAGAAAATGTTGATAATGGCAACCGTGTATGCTGAGTTATGGGCCTCTGCCTCATAAATTGTGTGTGGGGGGGGGGGTGTGTGTGTGTGTGTGTGTGTGTGTGTGTGTACACTGAGCTTCTCTCAAGGCTCTTTAGGGCATCCTGTCCCTAAACCTGTTCCCTGTTGTTTGCACTAACAACGTGTGTGTGTGTGTGTTCCTCCAGGGACAGGCATCTGGATGTAATAGGCAGGGTCCTGGCAGCAGGGAAATCCGGTTCAGGGAGAGACGCCAAGCTCCTCTTGTTGGGCAATTTGCTCTCTGACTAATTCCCACGCAGTATTGGCTTAGGGTTGGTTTTCTGTAGTTTTTCTCTTATTGACAAAGCATGTTTGATTTGCAGCGTTGCAGCAGGGAAGCTTTCTACACTGAGCAGTGGGGCTTTAAAGAATGACCAAGCTGAGGAACTCAGTGTCCAAAATGCGGGGGTGGGATACCGAGTCAGCATGTCTGAGGCAGTGTCACATGACCACACAGGAAGAAGGCCTGTCTGAACCATCCATCTGCTGGGCAGTCACTTCCTGTTTACTGTCGTGAGACTGCTCTCTCTCTGGCTGCCTTGACCCCTGGAGGTCAGCTACAGAGAACACTGTCATCAAAATGTTCAAGTTCCCCCATTTATTCTAGTTCTCTCTCTCTCTCTCTCTCCCCCCCTCCTCTATTTTCTCTCTCTCCCCCTGCTCCCCCCCAGGTTGCCCTATAAGCAGTTCTTTGGGGGAGTGTCCTCCATGAGTAAGGAGCAGTTCCTGAAGATCAACGGCTTCCCCAACAACTACTGGGGCTGGGGAGGAGAGGACGACGACATCTTCAACAGGTCAGACACACACACACACACACACACCCCTAGTCCTTCCTTCCTTGCCACTCCTGTAGATCTGAACAACAACAACAACAACTAACAAAAGAAAAACAATGACTACTCAGCCCATGAGAGGGGACTGGACAGATGGAAACAAAATGGAGGGCAGAGAACAGACACCAGCAGGCCAGAATAAAACACCCCGAACCCACCAACCACCAAAGAGTTCCGGAACACTCACCACCAAGTGTTTTATGTGATGTTTACCTAGCAACAACACTTTTATTGCCTACAAAAATGAAGCATATTGTATGCATTTTTGGTGAATAAAGTCACTCTTGGCACCAGTGTATAAAATCTACTTTTTGGTCTACCAGCCAAAGGTGTCTGGTGGAGAAGAAAATTCAACAGCCACTCAGATTTTTTAAAACCAATATTAAGGCAAAGATCACAAAAAACACATTGGCATGACTGCTGATGCATTGAAAATGAGGTGAAGGGCAGCACAGGCAAATCAGGCAAAATTCATCACTATTTGCATTTCTTGGGGAAGGTGTGAACCAACATTTTGCATGAGCGTTTTTTTTTAGTTTTTTTTGTTTTGCATGACTGAGGAAATGCTGCACACAGGTCGTCGTGGAAACCCCTCTGAAACATCTCAGCGATTGCACCCCTCCCCCTCCCCCTCTCCTCCTCTCCTCTCCAATAGTGCTGTCTGTAGCTGCCAGGCTGTTTATGTGTTGAGGGTGAATTCCAGCTGTCTGACAGCTTGTTTCTGTCTCAGATAGACGGCCGGCTGCTTTTATGTGTTTGAAGGAAACAGAAGAAGAAACGGAGCAGAATAAAGCTTTGTGGCTTCTCCTCCAGACCCCGTCTCTGCCTCCTGTCCTTTCTGATAAAATATGTCTTTCTCTTTTCCTGGAGATTGTTGCGTAACTTTGGCCACATCTCTTGGTTGTCTTTCTGTGTAGAGATGAGTCAGGTTTAATCAGCGTGTAAATGCTCTGTAAATGTACACTAAACCCTGCCTTGTTAGAACACATGGTAGTCTAGTCAAACTGTACCCTGCCTTGTTAGAACACATGAGCCAAGCTTTACCCATACAACAAAACAACTTAGTTTTTGAGCTGAAATGCTCTCTATAATAATAATAATAATAATTTGTTATAATAATAACTTATTTTTAATAAGAATTTATTTTGTATAGCTCTTGTCTCAGTACTCAAAGACAACAACAACATATACAGTAACAATAACAATAGTTAAAGTAATAAAAGCAAGTTTATAAAGCAGGATTTTGAGGGATGGCTTGAAGGAGGAGAGCGTGCTGGACTCTGTGGTTTGGGAGAGTGTTCCAAAGAGTGGGGGGGGGGGGGTCCCCCCAGGTGGTCCTCTGTGGCTCAGTTGGTAGAGCACGGCGCTAACAATGCTTAGGTTGTGGATCAGATTCCCGCTGGGACCATATATACTGAAATGTATGCACTCACTGCAATGTAAGTCACTTTGGATAAAAGCGTCAGCTAAATGGCATATATTATATTATATATTATAGGTGTTTAGTCCTGGTGATGGGATGTCTATATGTACAGTTGTGTTCAAAATAATAACAGTCCAACATCACTAACCAGATCAATCACCGTTTTTGGTAGAAATTATATTTCTACATGGCAAATAATTTACTAGTAGGTGTAGTAGAATAATAGAAAACCAACAGACCCAACAGTCATGACATGCATGCTGCTGATTCTGTGTAATTGAATCATTAATTGAAAAGGACGTGTTCAAAATAATAGCAGTGTGGAGTTCATTTAGTGAGGTCATTCATTCTGTGAAAAAACAGATGTCACACAGGTGGCCCTTATTTAAGGACGAAGGCAGCAAATGTTGTACATGCTGGTTATAGTGCATTTCTCTCTGAAAATCTGAGTAAAATGGGTCGTTCCAGACATTGTTCAGAAAAACAGCGTACTTCGATGAAAAAGTTGATTGGAGAGGGGAAAACATATGAAGAAGTGCAGAAAATGATAGGCTGCTCAGCTAAAATGATCTCAGATGCTTTAAAATGGCAACCAAAACCAGAAAGACATGGAAGAAAACGGAAAACTACCATTCGAATGGATCGAAGAATAGCCAAAATGGCAAAGACTCAGCCAATGATCAGCTCCAGGGTGATCAAAGAAGGTCTGAAGTTACCTGTGAGTACTGTAACAATTAGAAGACGCCTATGTGAAGCTGAGCTATCGGCAAGAAGCCCCCGTTGAAAAACACGTCCCATTGTTGAAAAAACGACGTGCTGAAGAGGTTACAATTTGCCAAAGAACACATTGACTGGCCTAAAGAGAAATGGTGCAACATTTTGTGGACTGATGAAAGCAAGATTGTTCTTTTTGGGTCTAGGGGCCGCAGACAGTTTGTCAGACGACCCCCAAACACTGAATTCAAGCCACAGTACACTGTGAAGACAGTGAAGCATGGTGGCGCAAGCATCATGATATGGGGATGTTTCTCATACTATGGTGTCAGGCCTATTTATCGCATACCAGGGATCATGGAGCAGTTTGGATACATCAAAATACTTGAAGAGGTCATGTTGCCTTATGCCGAAGAGGAAATGCCCTTGAAATGGGTGTTTCAACAAGACAACGACCCCAAACACACCAGTAAGCGAGCAGCATCTTGGTTCCAGACCAACAAGATTAACGTTATGGAGTGGCCAGCCCAATCCCCGGACCTTAATCCAATAGAAAACTTGTGAGGTGACATCAAAAATGCTGTTTCTGAGGCAAAACCAAGAAATGCAGAGGAATTGTGGAATGTAGTCCAATCGTCCTGGGCTGGAATACCTGTTCACAGGTGCCAGAAGTTGGTCGACTCCATGCAACACAGATGTGCAGCAGTTCTCAGAAACAGAGGTTATACAACTAAATATTAAATATATATTCACAGGAAAGCTAAATCTTCAAGCATTTTTCAGTTTATACAGTAAATGTTTGAGTTTGTAAAGAAAAATGCAGACACTGCTATTTTTTTTCTTCACTTTCTGTAAAGTAATAACAAATTTGATAAATTTTTCTTCATGTTTTGATTTGGAATAGAATGTGCGGTGTTCCCAATGCATTTGCGTGTATGGAAATAAAAGCTATTATAAGGATTTTGCGCTTTACTCACTTTTTTAATCACACTGCTATTATTTTGAACACAACTGTATACATGTTAGCTTAAATGCTATCTGTTGAGATGTCCTTGGCCTGTACCATGTTGGTGAATGATCCACGCTTTAACTCACCCACTGCCAAATCATTCCGGAACACTCCCCACCTAGAGGGCCAAGTGTTCTATGTGGTGTCTACCTAGCAACAACACTCTGATTGGCTACAGAATGAAGCATCATCATTGATGCATTTCTGGTGAATAAAGTCACCCTTGGCGCTCTAGAACGTTGACAGTTTGGGGACTTTATTCACCCTCAGCCCTGAACCAGTGAATGGAACTGGAGAGTTGTTGACATCTGAGCTGGACTTCCTCTCCCCTGAAGGACTGCATTATTAATGGCCGCCACACAGTGGTAATTGCACGGGGTGTTAGAATGTGTTTTTGGCACCAGCGTGGAGGCGAGGGGAGGCGGGCCAGCTGGTTGTTTTCACAGAGACAACATGTTACTGTCGGGAATCTCTTATCAGGCGTGTTGTTGAACCCTGCTACACACACGGTGTGTGTATGTGCGTGTCTGCGTGTGTGTGTCAGCCATGCTGTTGAACCCTGCTACACAGACACGGATCACGTGGCGTTATGTGTCCTGTAACATTCCTGATTCCATTACACGCATTACAATGAGCCCGTCCTCTGATTTCTACCTCCCCCAGCCTCCCCTGGTGTTCTACCTCCCCCAGCCTCCCCTGGTGTTCTACCTCCACCAGCCTCCCCTGGTGTTCTACCTTCCCCAGCCTCTACCAGCCTCCCCTGGTGTTCTACCTCCACCAGCCTCCCCTGGTGTTCTACCTCCCCCAGCCTCTACCAGCCTCCCCTGGTGTGGGGATGCTGTTGTATGTCTGTCCCTTCCACTAGACAATAGTGAAGGAAACAAATAACAGGTGCAGATTTGTGTGGGTGTGGTGAGTAACGCTGTGGTACTGTGTGTGTGTGTGTGTGTGTGTGTGCAGGCTGAGCTCCATGGGGATGTCTATCTCGCGGCCCAGTGGAGCCGTGGGGAAGTGCAGGATGATCCGGCACAGCAGAGACAAGGACAACGAACCCAACCCACAGAGGTGACTCTCCTCTCCCTCTCCTTCTCACTCCTCCCCTCCTCCTCTCCTCTCCCCTCTCCCTCTCCCTCTCCTCCTCTCCTCTCCTCTCCTCTCCTCCCCTTCCTCCTCTCCTCCCTTCCTTCTCTCCTCTCCTCTCTAATCTCCCCTCTCCTCCTCACTCCTCTCCTCTCCTCCCTCTCCTTCTCGACTGGACAGGCACACCCTGGAGGGGGCATGGCAATAGTGGAGGGGATCGGGTGGGGGTGGGGAGAGAGACACACATGTTGTTGTGCTGATTGTACTGTGTGTTTTAAATGTTGTAATGTCATATTGACTGCTGCTGCTTTCTTGGCCAGCCTTGCAAAAATAGATTTTGTGTCTCAATGGGATTTTCCTGGTTAAATACAGGTTAATAATGATAGTAGTAATAATAATAATAATATCTGTCTCCCTCCAGGTTCGACCTCATCTCCCACACCAGGGACACCATGTTGAAAGACGGCATCCAGTCTCTGGAGTACGAGGTGGTCAATGTGGAGAAGGACCAGCTGTTCACCAAGATCACTGTGGCCGTGGGCAAGCCAACCAAAAGACACATATAACACACACACACACACACACACACACCCTGGCCTGGTGGAGAGACTCTCCTCTGTGGAGTGTTTGATGCAGTAACCAAACGTGCCTTATTGACACTCTCTGAATGATGAATGATACTTCTGGTCTCCCTCCTGGATCGCCGGAGAAAGACTGATCTGATCAGCAGACATCTTGAATCTTGATATTCCCTACTTTGTTATTCGGCCTTTGCACAACCGATGCTGAACTGAACTGAACTGAACTGGACTGAACTGAACTGGGACTCTCAGTGTTCGTTCTTCCTCTGCAGGACTCCTTCAACTGAATGGATGTTGACACCAGGAGAGTTAGCATAGAGGACCTTGACATGGAGGACCGGACACTGCACTGCCTGTGTGTCTCTCCTCCTCCCTCTCTCTCCCTCTCGCTCTCTCTCTTTCTCTCTCTCTCTCTGTGTTTCTCGGTCTCTCTCTTTCTTTCTCTCTCTCTCTCTCTGTCAGAGGACAGCTGCTGAGAGACAGGTCCTTTGTGAGCCATGTTGTCTTAAAGCAGACGTTGTGAAATAGCAAATGAACAGTCCTTTATATCAGGACTCAAAGAATGAATTATGTATTGTTTATTTTGGGGGTGTGTATGTAAGTCTATCTCTTTGCAATAATGTTGACATAGTCTTTTTTGGGGTTCTTCAATCGGGGTTTGATTTTGATAATCTGTCACTTTTGGGGGTTTGTGGGGAGTTACAGAGCATTCGGAAAGTATTCAGACCCCTTAACTTTTTCCACATTTAGTTATGTTACAGCCTTACTCTAAAATGGATTAAATTCATTTTTTCCCTCATCAATCTACACACAATACCCCATAATGACAAAGCCAAAACAGGTTTTTAGAAATGTTTGCTAATTTATTAAAAATAAAAAACTGAAATGTCACATTTACATAAATATTCAGACCCTTTGCTATGACACTCGAAATTGAGCTCAGGTGCATCCTGTTTCCATTGGTCATCAACAGATCCTGGAGAAGGGTACAAAAACATTTCTGCAGTATTGAAGGTCCCCAAGAACACAGTAGCCTCCATCATTCTTAAATGGAAGAAGTTTGGAACCACCAAGACTCTTCCTAGAGCTGGCCGTCCGGCCAAACTGAGCAATAGGGGGATAAGGGCCATCGTCAGGGAGGTGACCAAGAACCCAAAGGTCAATCTGACAGAGCTCCAGAGTTCCTCTGTGGAGATGGGAGAACCTTCCAGAAGGACAACCATCACTGCCGCACTCCACCAATCAGGCCTTTATGGTAGAGTGGCCAGACATTTTTATTTTTTTTATTTTTAATAAATTAGCAAACATTTCTAAAAACCTGTTTTGGCTTTGTCATTATGGGCTATTGTGTGTAGATTGATGAGGGGGAAAAAATGAATTTAATCCATTTTAGAATACGGCTGTAACATAACAAGATGTGGAAAAAGTGAAGGGGTCTGAATACTTTCTGAATGCACTGTATGTTGTTGTAGCTCGACCATCAAAGCAGGGTTTCAAGTCCAATGCAAAGCTCAGCCAGGGCCTAGCGTGGGTCTGTGTCTGAGGCTCATACCCAATCAAGCCAAATCCTGTAGATCGTTAAGATCCAGCTGAATAGTAATGACTCCACTGGTCCTGTTTGCTCGATTGAAAAGCTCTCAGACTTCACCTCAAAGGTCTGGAGTTCCAAACGAGTATGAAAAAGGTCAATCATGTTACTGTGTTCAGCTTTGGCATTCTAATTTCTCACAGCTAAGTGTCCTTATCAGAGTGTCTAAAGCTCGTATCTTGAAAGTCTCTCAGACTCTCCAAATCTGATGCTGACTGTCCCAATTCTCCACCTTTGCGTGAAGTGTGCTCTTGTGTACTTTCATGTGGGGAGTACACACTTGTAGTTCACCCTTCAGGAGAAGTGTATGTCTGCGTGTGTGCGTGTGTGCGTGTGTGTGTGCGTGTGCGCGTGTGTGTGTGTGTGTGTGTGTGTGTGTGTGGAGAGTTAGGACGCAGTTTTTTCTCTCCCTCTTCCCTGTGTGAGGAGCAGCGGTCCAGGTATCTTGTACGGATGTCTCTCCCTGGAGGAATACAGGGGCACCTGAATGTATTTACCTGGTGTGTGAGCGTGTGTGTGTCTGCGAGCGTGTGTGTGTCTGCGAGCGTGTGTGTGTGTGTGTGTGTGTGTGTGTGTGTGTGTGTGTCCTTTACAGTGATAAAATGCTATGGCGCTGTAGTCCTACCATGACAAGTGTCTGAAGATGATTTAAACTGTTAGATTAGTTTAGAAATGTGTTGGGCTGAGGTTCTGGTTCTGTTCTGAAGAGAGAGATCCCTCTGGTTAACGTGGTTACATGTCTGTCTTCAAGGGGGTGTGAGAGAATGGAAACTCGCCCTGGGACTCTCACTGCCGCCAAGAGAGCCTTCCAGCTCCTGAGACGGTGTGAGTGGAACGTGTTGAGTTGACTAGGAGTCCAGTCAGCGAAATGAGTGAATTAAATGGCTTTAAGGTAATGATTAACCAAACACTTCAGAGACCTCAGCTTTAGTGAGTTCATGTGGTCTCTCCCTGTCTGTGGGCTTTGCCTTCCCTCTGTGTTCCTCCTGTTGAGGTGAATGTTACTGGAGAGCACTCGGAGATGTAGCGTGTCCTTGCACAGATGTACAACTCAATCTTGTTGAGGAGAAAAAGCCATTGAGATTTGTGACTGGGGGGGGGGTGATTATAAATTAACTGTATTGTCCAGAGCCAGATAGATATATATATATATATATATATATATATGTGAACAGAATATATATCTAATTCTGGTCCATAGTTATATTTTAGCTAGTCCAGACTACCTACTCTGATTATGTTTTCTAGTTCTGCCAGATGAAGAGCATGACCATCACGCCTTAACCAAAATAAACTTGAAAGTGTCAGTCGATTGGTCAACATAATAGGTCATGTACTGCATCTTGTATCTTGACATACAGAATTATGGACAGCATGGGTGTGCAATATCAGGGGAGGCTGGTGGAGGTAGAAATTGGAGGACAGGCTCATTGTGATGCATGGAAACGGAATGAGGAACGGTATCAAACATGAATCCATGCATTACAATGAGCCGGTCCTCCGATTTCTACCTCTGCCAGCCTCCCCTGATCGACGCTAGAACCTGTACCTCCCCGAGCGGTTCCTCTTCTATTAAACAAGTGGAAGCGTGTTTTCCAAGATGCTGGACAATAGTTGGCTGCTTGCTGTTGGCACACAGTGTACTGAATGTCAGAGACCCAGCCAAGCCATATATACATGCATATAGAGGTCAGGGGAGGCTGGGGGAGGTAGGAATCAGAGGACGGGCTCATTGTAATGCATGGGACGGAACAGGGAATGGTATCAAACACATGCATTCCTCATTCCGTTCCATGCATTACAATGAGCTTGTCCTCTGATTTCTACCTCCACCAGTCTATATACATATTTTTCCACTGTAGAGCAGAGAATGGTGATGATGACATGCAGGGTTTCCTTCCAACCGTAACCCCTGTGGGACTGTTCAGGAAACCCCACACATGCACATACCAGGGCTTTCGTTCAAGAGCAAAGAAACGTTGCACAATATCGAAACGTGTTGCACAGCATGAACACTGCTCGCAATCGTCAGGAAGGGCAGATTGATTCAGCTCTACGCAACACTTTTATACGTGCAGCTGTGTGTTTTGCGGCATTGAACACACACAAGGTCTCACCAACCCCCTACCTCTTCACTATGTTAGGAAGCGATGTTCAAGAACTCAAAACACACATGGGAAACAGCAGTCCCCCTTATATGCAGTGGTGTCATGACAGCGTGTTCTCGATCCACCCAAATCCTCTTTCTGGGTCGAGAACCAGCGGTGTCTCTCCTGCGCGCCGGCTGAAGGCAGGTTCAGCGCCCCTGCAGCCACCTCATAGACAATGGCCTTTGTACAGGAAAGCCAGCGTTTGAATTTTAGTGTGAATTCCGTTTGTTGTATGGATATTAGCTGGCTAATCTGTTCGGCTTTCACAATCCTGTTCCTTTTCCTTCCCATTTTGTTTTATTGTGTGGTATCTGACTGTGGGTGTGCTTCAGCGCGTGTCTGTGCTGGGAGCATGTTCAGTGTGTGTATGCTTGTGATTTCTACAAATGCACGATGAGTGTTTGATATGAGTTGTTTTAACGGCTTTCTCTGCTTTTCCTCAAAGATGTATTACCATGCCTTCTCTTATTTGTGGCACTTTTTGGGTGAAGATGAAACCAATCATGTTTAGACGATTTATTAAATTCTTTGATTCAAGTTGTGATTTCAAGTTTCTTTCCTCATTCCTCACACAGCAGAGGCATCTCCTTCCTTGAGCTGGGGGTAATGTGACCGGGCTGGGGGTCACACAGGGTTGTTTGGGTTACTCATTGCCTCTCATAGATGAACTGTAGGCCTGTATGACTCAACACCTGTAATCCTGTCCAGTTAAGACCTGTTTATTCAGTTCACATTTCTACACACAGGATTTACAGTTTCATATGACAGTCAGGGGAGACTGGTGGAGGTAGACAGGCTCATTGTAATGCATGAGTGGAGAGGGTGAAAGGAGAGGAGGGGAGGAGAGAGGAGGGAAGGAGAGGAGGGGAAGAGAGGAGAGGAGGGAAGGAGGATAGTAACACACAGTCGTGTTTTCTCTCTAACATACAGAGGTTAATGCATTTAACCCCCCCCCCCCACACACACACACACACACACCTCACGCTACAGTGATTTGCTATGGCCCCAATACTCATGACATATTTACACTCCAACATTTCACATTTCCATGTCACCCTCCTCCTCCCCTCTCCTCCTTTCCTCCTCCCCCTGTCCTCCTCTCCTCCTCCCCTCCGTCCCCCCCTGATTAGAGTGTTGGTATGGGGCCTCAAAAACATGGTCTTGTTTCTGGAGAGGTGAGAAGCTGGTGCTAGGCTAAAGCTAATGCTAATCCTTCACATGTTGTCTTTGGCCCTGAGCGTAGCCTAGCCTACGTAGCTTCCGGCCCACAATGCACTGCTCTGCACTGGCCCCGGACCCAGACGGTCCCGCAGGGAGACATAAACACAGGATAGTAGACAGGGACGGGTGGAATGGAATGGAAAGGAATATAACTTAATTGTCCACCTGAGGTTGGAGGCCTCTGGCCTCATCTGATGAGAATTCCAAACTCCCACAGTGCTTCGAGGGCAGCAGCGTTGCTAATGGCAACCGTAGACAGCAGCGCTTCTGCCAGACCTAGTGGAGTTGATCTTGGCTTCTCACCCTGTAACATTCTCTCCATCTCTCCCTCCTTCCCCCTGTTCTCTCCATCTCTCCCTCCTTCCCTCTGTTCTCTCCCTCCTTCCCTCTGTTCTCTCCCTCCTTCCCCCTGTTCTCTCCCTCCTTCCCTCTGTTCTCTCCATCTCTCCCTCTGTTCTCTCCCTCCTTCCCTCTGTTCTCTCCCTCCTTCCCCCTGTTCTCTCCATCTCTCCCCCTGTTCTCTCCATCTCTCCCTCTGTTCTCTCCATCTCTCCCTCTGTTCTCTCCCTCCTTCCCTGTTCTCTCCATCTCTCCCTCTGTTCTCTCCCTCCTTCCCCGTTCTCTCCATCTCTCCCTCTGTTCTCTCCCTCCTTCCCTCTGTTCTCTCCCTCCTTCCCCCTGTTCTCTCCATCTCTCCCCCTGTTCTCTCCATCTCTCCCTCTGTTCTCTCCCTCCTTCCCTCTGTTCTCTCCCTCCTTCCCTCTGTTCTCTCCATCTCTCCCCCTGTTCTCTCCATCTCTCCCTCTGTTCTCTCCATCTCTCCCTGTTCTCTCCCTCCTTCCCTCTGTTCTCTCCCTCCTTCTCCCTGTTCTCTCCATCTCTCCCTCTGTTCTCTTCTCCTCCTAGTCTCTCCATTCTGAGGATCAGTGATCCCTGGCCGTCAGCGTCTTGTTCCCTGGCACTGTCAGCTGACTTCCTCTCTGTCCTGGCCTGGCAGTGTGCCCTCTTCTTATTGGCTGCAGTGGCCAGTGTGCCCTCTTCTTATTGGCTGCAGTGGGCAGTGTGCCCTCTTCCTATTGGTTGCAGCTGGGCGCTGGATGCTCAACCCCACGTGCCCTGGCTGTTTCAGTCTGTCTGGTGCCACACACACACACACACACACACACACACACACATATTAGAAAAGTATTGAGTGGCACAGAAACCGCTACCACACACACACACACACACACACACACGTACACACACGTTAGAGAAGTCTTCACTGGCACAGAGATTCTAAAGATCTGGACTCAGAGGAGCTGGAAACTCTCCTCCTGGCTCTCTCTCTCTCTCGCACACACACGCACACGCACACACATGCAGCCACCCACCCACGCACGCACACACACACATTCTCTCTCTCTCTCTCTCTCTCTCTCTCTCTTTCTAATATATATATATATATTATAGAGGTATAATGATTGTGTGTCAGGAGGTTTTTCCGTTG
This sequence comes from Argentina silus, assembly GCF_951799395.1. Taxonomy (NCBI): domain Eukaryota; kingdom Metazoa; phylum Chordata; class Actinopteri; order Argentiniformes; family Argentinidae; genus Argentina; species Argentina silus. The sequence goes on from NC_139669.1 coordinate 8,725,941, forward strand.
CTGTCATCACCAAACCAGAGCTCTCTGCCTGCCTGTCTGTCTGTCTGTCTGTCTGCCTGTCTGCCTGTACTGTATTGTATCTATGTATGTATGTGATGAGGACTGTCTATGTAGAACAGCTGTAGCAGCAGCTGACCCAGAGAAGCTGAGGACAGACACAGACCCAGGCCAGCACAACGTCAAGGGGCTTATTGAGAGGCTTTACACACTCCAGGGCCAACCCTGCTCCAGGGCCAACCCTGGCTGGACTGGACTGGATCCCATATTCGTCCCCACACTGTCCTTTCTAGCACTGTTCCAGCGCCTATGGTGCCTAGGCCAGCCTGGCTCAGCTTGGCTTAGTTGGCCTGGCCTGGCCTGGCTTGGCTTGCATCTCAGTAGTATATACAGTTGAGTACATGTCGCCGTGCGATGCCTGGGGATGATGCAATCCCTCGTTCTCTCCGTGGTGCAGCTCTGCCAAAACTCAGCATGCTGATTGTTACTCTAACTCAACACAGATTTGCTCTGTTCTGTTCTGTGTGTGTGTGTGTGTGTGTGTGTGTGTGTGTGTGTGCGCGTCTGTGTGTGCCTGCCTGTCTGTCTGTCTACCTGTCTGTCTGCCTGCCTGTCTGTCTGTAGGTTGTAATGTCTCTAATACAGTTCTGAAGCATCTGTCATCAGAAACAGCTGGTCTGAGTCTCATCTGACTCAAAAGAAAAAATCAATAAAAGAAAAAGTTTATACAGTCTCCAGGGATGATTGCTAAACCATATGAATAGTGTCTATGATAGTTCATATTTTGATCAAATCAGCAATCAAAGTATATAAATCACTTTAAACCACAGACAGAAGCCAGTTCAGTGTAATAATCTAGAATGTGTGTATGTGGTTGTGTGTACGTGTTTGTGCTTGTGTGTACGTGGTTGTGTGTGTTTGTGGTTGTGTATATGTGGTTGTGTGTTTGTGGTTGTGTGTATGTATGGTTGTGTGTATGTGGTTGTGTGTATCTGGTTCCCGGAGGCAGTGTGACCTGACTCTAACTAAGTAGACAGTTGTTTGTTCTAAGAATCGTCCACCGAATCAAACACACGTTGTGGTATGTGGTATTTACCTAAGAACAATACTTTGATTGGCTATAAAAACGAAGAGTCATAATGGCTACGAAATGAAGCATCGTCATTGATGCATTTCTGGTGAATAAAGTCACCCTCGGCACTCTGGAATGTTGACAGTTTGGGCGACTTTATTCCCCCTCGGCGCTGAAGGAGTTAAATCAGAAATCACAACATCAATACTGAAATTCCAAATGTTATTGGCTGTTTGTTATCCCAAGCTAACTCAGGTAACTTCAGAGTTGCTTCACTTTGGGAAAAACATACAAGATGGTGGATGTCATAGCCCCTTTATAATGGAGGCCTTGCTCTGGTAAAAGCCCAAAACACCAAGACCTTCACCATGCGTGTCCTGTATGCGGTCTCGGTCTCTGTCCTCGCCGCTCTGTTGACTGAATGCACCGGTACCGGTAGCACGGGCCAAAGATGATTCTGGTGACACCTCTGGATCCTGAAGACCATCACATGGTGAGAAGGTCCTACCTGCTGCTTCACTACTGGGCTGGATGGGTCCACCAGGGGAGGCTGGCCTGTCCTCCAATTTCTACCTCCGCCAGCCTCCCCTGGACAGATCAGTGTGGATGTGTCCCTCACTATGACTGCATCTTTGTTGACCATGTGGAGAGGTGCCGAGGACATGGTCCATGTTGAACTGAAGCTGAACTGGAGAGTTCGTGGGGGGTGTGGGTGGGTGGGTGTGGGTGTGGGTGTGGGTGTGGGTGGGTGTGTTCTGTTCTAGGTAGGGGCAACAGTGTGTTTCCCTCCCAGATGCAAATGTGACTTCCACAGGAACCTTCCTGCAGACCTGCCCTGGTTGTCTCATCATGAACGTCAATAGCACCATCAGCAGAGTGTCTGTCCGCATTCTCTATATCTTTGGTAGGCTGTGTGTGTGTGCGTGTGTGCGTTTGTGTCTGCCTGTCTGTTTGTGTCTGTGCATGTGTGTGTTTGTGTCTGTCTGTCTGTTCGTGCGTGCGCGTGTGTGTGCGTGCATGCATGTATGTGCGCGTCCGTGCATTTTCAAGACTAACTATGTGTTTCATGTCCATTCTGCCAGGGAAGACCAGGACACTGGAGGCTTCAGATCGGGGGCATTCCACAAGCAAGCAGAATGTCTTCAGTATCCTCAGCCGGCACAGTTCTCATACGACAGAGCAGCTGGTGATTA
>NC_139669.1:8733202-8795702 GCF_951799395.1 Argentina silus
GGCTGACCTCCTGTGGTCAAAGATGATACTTGGACAAATGTTACAATCGTGTTTGTTTTTTTTCTTCTTCTTGATAATCAAATGTATGTTGACCACTTAGATAAAACAGTTACAGTTATATCCAGGTCAAATAGTAAATACAGTATATAAACTGTATACTATAGTAGCTAGAAATCAAATAGGGCTGTACGACCTCTCTAGGAAGTAGCTCATATCATAATTGCTGCATCCATTGGTCGATTGTATGCCTTTCAAAAGGCCACACCGGCAAATTGAGAGATGTTTATTGGATGAGACTTCTATCGGTCAGCCGACAAACACCAAAAGGGGCGGGAATTTTGGTACTGGAGCTTCTCCTCGGCGGCGTTCAGCAGGGGATTGATAAACAGAATTGATGATAGACTACCTACTTATTTTTTCTTTTTACGCACAGACAGCTTGCAAGTAATTAACATGTTGTGAAGAATTGAAATGGTCGCCATAGGGTTGATGGAAACGTACGAAAGTTGTATAGGTTGATAATCCTCTGACATGGTAATGTATGGTAGCTAACTTTAATTCTAGCATAGCATCATCAGCATTTCTAACCAGCTAGCTAGCTAGCTTGTGTGTTAGCCAGTTGGCTTGATATCCTATCCGGGCTAGCTGTGGCTGCTAGGGCTATACCATGCAATATGAAGAATGCTTGATGTTCCAAGAATTACATGTTTATGTTAAATTGTGTTGCAGCCAACTGTTACTTGTTGTCGTTTCAATTATCGACGTGATTTAATTTGATAAATATGTCTTGGGTAAAAGTGACCCATTTAGTGATCTAGCTAGCTAACCCATCCCTGTCTGCCTGCTTGCTTGGAGACTCTCCAGCTAGCTAGCTAACGTTAGCGAGTGGGCATTGTGTGTGCTGAAGCTAGCAATACAATGCTAGGTTGCTAAAAGATCACCCCACAGCAGGCCAGCCCATTTGGATGAGCTGAGTGATTTGGGATCGAACGTTAGATGGAAATAGATCAACACTGCGCGAGCCTAAATAAACAAAGTAATGTTTGGGGACGCACTGGCTAACCATTTCAATCCATGTCAATATTTTTGCAGATCTGTCAAGCAGCAGTGTTGTAGCTACATAGAACATTAGCTACTTTGAATCATGTAGGTAGATTGGTAGCCTGGAACGTTGCAGGCGTTTCTGAAGACACATCGAGCTGGCTACAAGAGAGGACGGTGATGAACAATCAAGGAATCATGTCGCAAGAGAAGATGGAACTGGACCTCGAAATCCCATCGGCACTAGTTCAGAGCGACGGTCAATTGAGACGATCGAACAGCGCCCCAATGATAAATGGCTTAAGGTTTCTATAAAATGTCTTTTTCTTAATTTACCCTGTACAACTTTCACAATGCACATGGGTAAACAACCATTTTGCTGACTTGAGCATTCTATAGGCCTACCCACTCTGCAGTGAGAAGTGTTGACAGTGTAGTCATGCAACAGTTGACCAGTAGTTATTAGGGGAACCTGTATCTCAAGATCAGAACGAGTTGGAAGTTTAAAACTCCAAATAAATGAATTAATTTGTCTTTTTCTTTGTAGTGACAACTCTCAGGTGTTCCAGAGAGAGGTACTACGCAGCAGGCGCAACAGCACCACTGTTGTCAACCGCCCTAACATGGTATCAGATTAGAACCAATTAGAATTAAATGGATTTTCCATCACCCCTCTTTGATTGAGTCATGAAAGAAATTTAGTCTATAGAAGACCATCAATAAGTGTGAATGATCAATGTCTGTCCCTCACATGTCTTTCTGCAGGTCTCTTCATCGCCCATCCGGGTCCCCAGCACCAGGCTTCATCAGATCAAACAGGTGAGTAAAACAGACACGTTAACCATACCTCCAAGCTGGGTTTTTTTAGGTCTGCATGTCAGACCACCGTCCCGCTCTCCGACCATGGGGGATATTGGTGACTCAGAATAATGCTAGAGCCACAGTCATTGGGGTTAACGGGGCCAATGGTCTCCCAGAGCAGACTGTTTGGTAGTATCAGACTCCAACACTGCACTCTTTACTACAGACCACTTTTAGCTAGATTCACCCATAGCAGGAATAGTATGAAACAGCTACACTATCCTAATGCATGTCTTCCCTGTGTGTGGTCCTGCAGGAGGAGGGTGTGGATGTGATGAACAGGGAGACGGCCCATGAACGGTAAGAGACACTCCTGTAACAAGAACACCAAGTGGGTGACAGAATTCAAATTTAAGGGCTTTGACACTTGTAGTGTTATTATATGCTATTGCATACTGCAGAGCCCAAGAGCCCAGTAATAACAGAATTTGAATGTTGTGGTTTCTGCCCTTGGTCGGTGTGTGTGTGTGTGTGTTCATCATTGTTTTGAATATAATTTTGAATATATTTTTTTCTCTCGTGTCTACTGCAGGGAGGTTCAAGCAGCCATGCAGATGAGCCAGTCCTGGGAGGAGAGTCTGAGTCTGGTGAGGAATGAAAGATATTTCCTCTCACAGCACAGTAGGTGGGGGCACTTATGCCCAGGTTTCATGGTTTGCTTCAACGGTGCGTGTCATTGGCCTTGGCCATCCTTGGCCCCTCTCTTTGTAGGGAGTGTGGACAAATACAGACATGCTAGATTAAATCACAAGGAGTTAACAGGGCCACCAGTCTCTCAAGGACAGACTGAGTCGGTAGTATAATACTCCCACAATCATATCAATAGAATTTGAATGTACAAACTACTACCCCCTGTAGTAGAGTGATGTATAGTTTCATTGTATACGTTTAATAGATGTGTTTGCTATTTCACACAGAGCGACAACGACTTGGAGAAACCGGTGTCGGTGTCGTCATCCCCAAAACGCATCGACTTTGTGCCTGTGTCTCCAGCCCCATCTCCAACCAGAGGGATTGGGAAGAAGGCATGTCCATCCACCTGTACTGTTACAGCCGTTCTTTCACTCATGGCTGTAAAGCCAGAAGTGGAGCCGTCTCTCTGTTGGCGTGTCCTCCTGTCTTATACCGTTTTCCTTTTCTCTCTCCAACGAGCAGCAGTGTTTCTCCCCCTCACTGCAAATCCTTGTGAGCAGCAATGGCCTAACTCCCAGCCCAGTACCCAGCCCAACGCGACGCTTCAGGTGAGCATTCGCACTCGGAGTTGCCAACCTCTTCACCAAGATCTCTCCCATTTACTCATTATTGTCGTGTAGTGGAAAAAAGTTTCACAAAACTTATCAAACAGTTGATGTTTGTCTAATCTGTCAATATGTGCCCTATTATTGACAATTATTATTAGGTAGGAAACTCCAAATGAACCAATATCAGTGCAGTGTAATATACTTCAAAGCTGAACATTCTCTTTCTGCCTCATCTTGTCTTCAGCCGACGGAGCCAAAGCCCCATCAACTGCATCAGACCAAGCACACTGGGGCCAATCAAACGCAAAGGTGGGTTACTGCCTCCATGTTTCCACCCACTCTTACTCCTTCTCTCCCCGTCACCCAAACACTACTTAAGCGACTAGACCCTTCAAGTATTTGAAATCCTGTTTGTAGCTGAATGTGCGTTGCGTATGTGTTGGTGTTTTTTCAGTTTGTGTTAGTATGGTGGATTTTTCTTTCATCTATGTAGGGGAGAGGGACATGGAGATAGAGAGCCAGCCTAAGAGGCTCTTCCAGGGGACCACAACCATGCTGTCATCTGATGTGCCCCAACTGCCAGACCTCAACTCCTGGTGAGGCGTAGCCAAGTCTGCTCATGTTCTCTTAGTAACACCAGAGATTGTAAACACCAAAGATGTGCCATTCCTTTGAGTTACTATTGGTTTTTCCAAAGATATGGGGAAGATGGCACCAGTCCCACGTGGGGATACTTCTCCGACCAATTACCACGCAGTTATAGATTAGCGTTACTGACCAATGTTATTGCTAGAATCGTGTTGCTAGGATCATGTCGTTCTCATTCCCGTTTCCCCTAGCAACGTGTGTGTAAGACTAGAGTGGGAGGCTAGGAAGGCTAGGACTGAGCCAAATAAAGTGTCTTTAAGCCTGTACAACTACTTTTTAATGACCAAATGACTGCACAAAATGTTTCTACACACTTTAGTGACATGAAAAACTGAAAAGAAAAGTTTCTAATCTGTATCATTTTGGTGTGAGTAGAGATTTTGTCCTGCTCTCCAACAAATTTGGCCTTCAACCTGAACATTTCAGGGCCATCTGCCTCTTGACTTCAACCATGCATGTTGTTGGCCCTTGGCCATCCTTGGCCCCTCTCTTTGTAGGGAGTGTGGACAAATACAGACATGCTAGATTAAATCACAAGGAGTTAACAGGGCCACCAGTCTCTCAAGGACAGACTGAGTCGGTAGTATAATACTCCCACAATTATATCAATAGAATTTGTATGTACATAACCCCCAGTCTTAGAATGTGTGAATGGTGTATATAGTTTCATTGTATTCTTAAGGTATTTGATGGACCCAAATGTGAACATGGTGTGGATGTTCACTGTTTAGTACAAGGAACAAAGGTGAACGACTGTACAACAGACACATATGAAGCTGTCTTTGAATGCTTAACAGTTTGCAGCATCAATGAAATGGTCCTCCCCTGTCAGTCTCCCCCCAGACTTGCTGGATGGCAGCCTCAGCAGTGTGGGCTCTTCCACTGGGTCCCCAGGCAAGATGGAGGGAGTCTCCCCTTCCCCCGGCAACTCACCCTTCACCCCCCTCCAAGACCGGTCCCCAAAGTGAATTTGAGAGAACGTGAGACACTAAAGGAGGGCAAATATGGGCACAAAAACCCCTGCCCCACCCCCACCCTCAGCTGTATGAGTTTCCTTCTCAGACCCACCACCTCCCCATCATTTTTGCTTTAAAAGTGGGACTTCCATGCTGTTTGCTTTTGCTAGGCTGTGTGCTAGGCTGCTTGGGGAGAGTCTAGGAGTGTGTTGGTAATAAAGGAAACCAAAGCCCTGGACGTGTGCTGTGATGTGGAGGCACGGGTAGGCTTAGTAAGATAAGGAGTGACTGTGGACGTTACGAGCACCAGCTGCTAGATATGGATCATTACATGGTGTTTAGCCCCCACAGTGATCTGATTGGCCAGGAATGTCTACCCTGCATCGCATCATCACATCAATTTTAGCTCACTGGAGGGACTGAAGCACTGGACTAAACATGACTGTATGGACATGGAGAAGATCCTCCAATGAGTCCCTTATTTGTTTTTCCCTTTTTTTTTGGAAAACAGATCTCCAGGCCTTTGGTGTATGTGCACAAATTGTCAGCAAGTATTGTATGAAAGGATTTAACTTATTGTTTCCTGCTTTATTGTTTGTAAGTATGTACATAGTTTTGTCCAAAAGAAAATTGTATGTTTTTAGTTTTGTCTTTGGCTGTGAGGTAAATGCAGGCACAGGGCTTCGGCAGCAAATTGACAATTCTCTCTCTTAAGGATGGAATTAGACATTTAATGTTACTTCTCTTCCAGGGATACAAGTATGGTGGTTGTTTAGTCATGTGTGTACTGTAAGAGAAGTGAAGAGTTTTTAGTTGGCAATATCCTAAATACCTTGATGCAGGGGATGTAGAATTGTCATTCTGGTCGATTTTTCTACCTTTGGCACTTAGTCTGGCCCCTCCTCTGGCTTGCTGCAACTGGAGTCACCTATCGTTTGGGTAACAGACAGATGCATTGTCATCAAGATTCTCATACTGCATTCATGACCAGTCGGAAACTCTGAACCTCTGAGTTACATTTAACATAAGTGGTTTGCTAAAGCTTCCTATTGGTTGATTCTGATACTAGTGAAAGACTCGGGTATCGTCTTTCTACAACGAGTTTCCTAGTTCCGACATGTCATGAATGCAGCGTCATACTAGAACAGAATGACGCTTGGTGGTCACCACTGTCAGGATTTGAACACTACAGACTAACATTGAATCCTGTGTCACTGTCTTTGCCTGGGCATAACTGTGTAAACATGCAGTACATCTAAGATGTGCAGCCAAATGTGTTTTTATTTCTGAAGCTTTTAGGGAAAGATCTGTTTTCTTGTTTATTGGAGCCACTTCTGTATATGTAAACTGAACTGTGACGAACAGTTTTTTTCTAGCTTACATTATCACATTTGTTGATACTTAAAATGAGAATAGGCATCATCCAACTTTCAATTTTGAGCTGGAAATCAATGGTTTGGTTTAGGTTGAGCACACTTATGTAGTGGACAACAGAATGGTGCCATCGCATTTGAAACTCATGCCCAGTTCAAAATAAACCTCTACTCTAATGCAGATCTCAGGGGATTTGGTAGGCTTGGTGGAGTTTTTGCCATATTGCTTACACCTGTCCAATCTCCTCAGATCTCCAAGTGCACAGCGGTAATTTGGGACTGGTCATCGGAGTAACATTTTATTTTTTTTCTGCTGTGTTCAAACATTTGTCATACTAGCTTTTAGTGTAAAGTGTCTCACTGGATTGGTTATGAATTTAATTGACAAGGAACAAATGATCTAAAAGACTGCAGGGAAGCTAGCAAGGACCTTGTGTAAACGTCTCTTCAAAAATCCAGTTGTACACTGATTCACAAATGCAATGTGTGACTGTTAATTATTTGTGCTGAATCCTCTCAGTTCAACTTTTTCAAAAGATGTGTCTCATGTATTTCAGTTATTTCATCATTATTATTTCCCCCTCACGCAATGTATGATATTTCACAATTTCAAACCCATCTTTCTCATGAAAAAGCAAGGAAGTGATTGTAAATCTTTTATATAGAAGTAAGTCATTGATTTATTTTTGGAGATGAAACAGTGCCGTTGCAGTTTTAAGTACTGAATGTCTTTTTCTTTGTATAAATAATAAGAGAAAAACAAGCAGATCAATCAGATCAGCTTGACCTGCTATCAACATAACTGGTGTGTTGTGGTTTGTTTTTGCTCTGCATCTTTCAATGTATCCTCTTCTAAGGCATGAGATGGGCATAATATATGCCATTTAGCTGATGTTGTTTTTATCCAAAGCAATTTACATTACAGTGAGTGCATACATTTCAGTATATATGGTCCCAGCAGGAATCAAACCCACAACCTAAGCATTGTTAGCTCCATGCTCTACCAACTGGGCAGAGTACATTATGCGTGTGGAGTGTTAGGGGAATGGTAGATGTCTTAAGACTACATTTCTCTTTACTTGTGTCCATCCCTGGACCTTAAAGTTTACCTCCTGAAACCCATCATCTAGACCTGAAGGGGTAACTGGTCTGGTGGTATGCATTGTGAACCTTGTTCAATGCTTCAATAGGACTTTTTGTTTGTTCTTAATCTTGAGCTTTTCCACACCTTAGAAAAAAGCCTGGACAGGTGGGTAGGGGATGAAACAAACTTGTAGATAGAAAGTAGAATAACTCTGCTCTAATAAGTCCCTGCTTGCTAAGTATACATATACTGGTCACAGACCTTCGTCTGGCATGAATTCATTTTGCCGTTATGTCTGGCGAATGTTAAGAGTTGTCTTTATTCAACGTATACTGTATGAGACGCTGAAAAGAGTGAGAGTTTATTAAGCATTTGATGGAACAATATTGACATTGTACAGCAAGTAAACCATTGTCTTTCATAGGAAGAAGATATTTCCTTTGGTCACATGACAAACCTTTTTGTATTATATTGCTGGAGAAAAAGTAACACTCCCATTCATATACGTATCCACACATGCATGTAACTGCACTTAGTCAGAAGAGATTGAGTAGAGACTAAAAAAAAAACAGTAAAATTGGTTTATTCTAAGTGGACAACAACAATATTAAGGAGAATATGTAGTTACAGGTGAAGAACAAAACAAAAGCTTAGCTAATGGCTTTATATGTACATAAATCACGTAGGTTTGCCCTTGTGTGTAACAGCAAATTACTCTCATACTGAAGTTCACAATTTTCTGTTATAATGGCCATGGCAATCCACATCGACAAACACGGGATATGAAGTCAAACACCATTTTTTTTTTTTTTTAATTTTACAAAGCCCCCGCCTCTCCCCCCCCCCCCCCCCTTGTTTATAGACAAACCCTTCCCACAGCCCCAGACGAGCCTACGAGCAGCTCACGCTTGTGCCCTGGCATTGGAGGTCTTTATTCTTTGCATCAGTTCAATATTTTGTTTTTTTATTTTAAAACAGTTACAATATATGTTTTTGGGGTGAGGGGGGGTGAATTGACTTGATACCCCGCCCCCTCATCCCCAGCATCAACACTGCCCTTTCAAGCATGTAGTAGGCTTGGGTGTGTGAATGTCCTCTTCTCCTTCTCTTTTGCATCATCTTTTTGCCTCCTCTTCCTCATTCTTGACCTCTCTAGAGAGTTGTGAATGACCCTGTAACACTTCATGTACGCAGGATGACCATTGTGAGAAGACCTGTAATAGAAATGAGACAACTGAATCAAGCACAGTTCAACCAGCATTGCCATACACATACTGGGTAAAAGAGAGTAATAATTAATGCATACCCATTTGTTGTATTTAGAGCTTCTTATTAGTTTATTAATTAAATTTACAATGTCAGAAGTCTGAAAATTACCATCATATCAATTGCTTAAAGAGTCAAATCTCATTACCACAGTTTGCAATTGCTCAATAAGTGTTTCCCCTTGCCTACTCACCTAGAACGTAAGCAGCTACAAGTTTCTTGTTAACACTTAAATGGAGGTAGAGAGGCACCGTGGATTCCTGTTCTTGTTCCCCCAGGGTGGGGAGCATTAGGGCGGCCATACACACCAGGCCCAGCAGCACCGTCAGCAGACTGGGGCCCCCGGACACGGTGTGGCTCTCTGTCAAACAGAAGCACACACATGGGATCCTCAACACCAGAATCCAATGACGACTTGGTGTTTGGCGCCATCTAGTGACAGAAGTTGTACACTGTTCCCTCCAAGCCATTCACCGAAACAAGACTCCATTTGAATCCTGAGACATTTATAGTTGCCTACTCTCTTTGTTGTCACATGGCACAGTTAGATATCATCACAACACACAGAGCCGGCCAGTCATACCTGTCTGAAATGCTGTCTGTTCAAAGAACACGCTGTCCGCCAGCTGCTCCTTCATCCTACGCTCCTCCTCCTGAGGCCGGGGGCTGGGCGGCTCCTGGGCAGCCGAGGGACGCAGCGTGGCTGTCACCTCTTTGCGTCCCAGGGCCTTTCTCTGGCTCTGCTCCGACACCTGTAGCCGGAACTTATCATACACCCCATAGTGGCAGGCCCGCACATCTCTGTGTCTAATCACTCTGAGCACACAGACACAGGGGAAACACACATCAATATACCTGGGGGGGCAGAGAGGATGGAAGGTTCTATTTGAGACATTCAACAGTCACATTACTCACATGTCAACACAGCACTGTGGCTTGACTGCTCCAGTGGCATCCACCACAGTATACTTGTTTGGCGCTGTGCACAGCACTGACAGAGAGATGACATACAGCCAGTGAGTAAATGATGACACCTCTCATCATGACAACATGACCGTGTATTGAAACAAAAACACCAGTTATGGTGTGATCCCACTAACCTTTGAACTTGAGAGCGAACTCATAGGGGTTGTAGAGGGTGAGCACCTGCTTGTGGGAGGTTTGCTCGTCCGCGTAGAAGACAAGCTCTGTGGGGAACACGAACACGGGAAGGCTTCCTTCCACAAGCTCAGGCTGTCGACTCTGCTGCTGCTGCATTGGCTCCAGCTGAGCTCCCCCTTCCTCTTCTCTCGTCCTCTCTGTCTGGCAGGGCCCTCTCTCCTGGAAGCTCGACAGGTGTGTAACCTCCCCCTCAGGTGCAGATGGGCATTCCCAATCTCAACTCCTTAATAGCATGACATGGTACTGTATCCTGGTGTAAAGACAAATGAGAGATTCTGAGTTGCTATTTTATTTCAACTAAATGCACTGATGACTTTTGACCTACGCCATATACTATCACATTGATAAATAAAATATCAGTTATTGACATAGTATTAGTGAATGTAAATAAAGAATTTCTGCTTTGTTCAATGGTATCCTATTTTAGTAGCAAGATTTCTTTTCATAACCTGGGCACATACATTACATTAAAGTAATGTCGAATATGAAAATAATTTGTTATGCATTTGAAATGGAAACTCTGATCAATGAGCAGTATGTCTGTGCACCAACACTTATGACACATGGAGGATTTATCCTGGCCAAATTCTATTTATTCTTGGGGCGTATGAGACAAATAGATAAACAAAAATTGTGAATTAATGTTGTATGCTACAGAGAAAATAATGGCCACATATGGGTCTGTCTATGTGACTCATGTCATTCTTCAGTTCGATTCCGGCTCCACGTGGCTAGTCACGTGTACATGTTTACTTGGCTGGGACAGCATCAGATCTCGACGAAACCAAACTAGTCCTAGTCGGTGATGTCGCAATACTTTTGTAAACTGTGAACAACAGAGCGTCAGATGACAATGTAACAACGCAATACATGAATTTAAGTGTCCTACTGCGAATATAATCGTTGAAGGTGTACAACTGAGGTGTTAGCCCTTTAAGTTATAAATGTTACTAGATGCAAATACAATTGTTCAGAGATGCGATTTATCCAAAGAAGCAAGGAATAACGCATTTCAGACTACCTATAACGTTAAAGCTGGTACTGGCTGACACTATCCCGCACTCGGTGACCTCGCAAAAAGTGTGCCAAGCTATCTAGATTCTACTCATTCCACCATCGGTGGTTAACGAATTGTCGCTTTCGCCGGAGCTTGCCCGTTCTATTTGGCTTGTTTGTGTAAGCTAGCTAGCTTAGTTAAAACATTGTTGGCTTGACAGACAGCTGGCTAGCTAATGTTAGCTGACAACGTAGCTCAGGTGAACCAGTAAATTTAGTCAATGTCAATACATGCACCTTTCTCAGAAAATTGCTACACAATAACATATTTCAAGAGATCTGACAAATACATCAAAACAAAGACGGGCTAGCGTAACAAGCTAACCATCTCTTCGGTGGCAACAATATATTTTTGCTGACAAGCTAGCTAACAGGCAACTGATTGATCTGCATGCCATGTCACCCTAAAACATGTCAGTAATAGCTGAATAACCATTGGGGTTAACCAAAATAAGAGCGTTTTACCTTATTACCGTCAATTTGTGTGGGGTATTTTGTGTTATTGTTTTGTAGATCCCACCCTGTTTTCTCTCGTTCTTTCTTTGTTTTTACTGCAGATCACGCGTTGAATGCTGGGATATCGGAGGGCGAAGGAATTCCGCCCGAGTAGATTCATTACGTCATTAATGTTCCTGCAATGACATTTATGGACACACTGTACTTTTTATGCTGTTTAGAGTCACTTGAATCATTTGGGCAAGAGTTCAACATTGAAACCTTGGCGTCGATCATGTCAACCACGGGTTTTTCTGATTGATTTTATTTGTTTCTTGACAGAGGCTATTGCTGATACTGACCACATGGGCAACTACACGTACGGCCTAAATGCCAGGAGTAACAACATACTTACATTCAGTAGAAAGCACCCGAGAAACCCGAGAGATTACTAGACCGTCACAATGAAATTACAGACACTGCAAGAGGTTCATTTCATAATAACAACCTTTACCTTATTATCAATCTAGGCAGCTGACGGTCCCTGCACCTGCCACAAGAGTATAGTACATCTTCAGCACTATAGCGTAGTTTATCTGTACATTGCAGAGACAAAAGTGAATAAAGGCCGGAATGTATAAAAACTAATACGATCAAAATAAGAGAACAGTTAGACCTTCTTTAAGGCTTCCAGATCGGACGGCGACCAGCAACACATGAGCAAAGGGACAAAAGATCAGTGAGAGCCGGCTGGAAATGCAGCAGGGCAAGAGCTACTTGGCATTGGGGACCATGAGGACCATAGACCTATATTTCCAAGCATAGCTCTGAGGGCCAGATGATAGCTGTTGGTAGCCTTTATAACCTCCACTTCATCTTATTGTAGTCTTACTGTACAAATAGGCCATGACACATCATACATTTGATCAATATGTCAGGATTAGGAATGAGCACATGTGACTGGGAATGGCAGCCGCCCTATCAATGTTATGTCGTGTAGTCTGCAATGATGTTATGAACAAAGTAAAGGAAAGGATATAAAGTAAAAAGAAAAATACACTTAATTAACATAATACTATAATTGAAATAAGCTCATAACATGTTAAACTCGCTCTGTCGTAGATTAGTCTACTATAATAATAATAATACTCATAATAATGCATTGGCGCGACATGGTGTGCGTATAAGGTTTGTTTGTGTCATCAGTGATTTGTTATACAACCTAACCGTCTCTTACCTATTCAAATATCTGCCGTAAACGTGCATGTAAATGAACTGGCAGCACACATAGGCTAGGCTACAGCAATAGACAATCCCTCATACTGTCATGTTCGGCCAAGTACAAAACCACTGGCAGAGGGCGGGCGTTGTATGATGTCTCGTAAAGAAAACAGACTTTCCTTAAATACAATGGTTATGATCAACGGATTGGCCAAATCGTTAAGCATGCACTCCTACAGAAATTACACAACGATTCTCTCGTAACTGCAAAGCCCTACAGAAGCCCTGCTCGCGCGGCGCATATTTGCCGTTTCGAGGACGAGCAGGGCAGGCACGCACTCGCCGTCGAGCTTTTGCATGAATATGGCGCTTCGAGGTGCTTGCAGAGGAGATAATCAACGGGGAGGGGAAGGTTGAAGGGAAGGCACGATTATTATAAAAATCGTACGGTGAGGCGACTCTCCCCCACCCCCACTAAGACAGCCACACGGGAAAGGATGAAGGGGGTCGTCCTTTATGTTCAACTATCCATAATCTAACATATGAGGTCACGCCTTTAATAGCCTGTTTTCTATAAATACGGGACATTCATACATATTCTATTATATGCCGTGTATTATATGGGGACGGCCGCATCAATATTGGAAGAGGTA
This sequence comes from Argentina silus, assembly GCF_951799395.1. Classification (NCBI taxonomy): domain Eukaryota; kingdom Metazoa; phylum Chordata; class Actinopteri; order Argentiniformes; family Argentinidae; genus Argentina; species Argentina silus. Next base: position 8,746,199 of record NC_139669.1, read on the forward strand.
GCAGATAAATATCCGTACTGTAGCTACAGTACATGGCTCAACATGATCATCTGCTTAGCCTTAGCAGAACAGAAGTGAGTGGTAGGCGGATGAGAAAACCGTCTCGACCTCATTACATATTTATGCACAGCTGGGAGTGGCCACTGTGGCCAGGCTCAACCAATGCCATAGTGGCGGTGGAACGAAGGCGTTTCGCTCTGTTCGGAAGAGAACTTCTCTAACAGCGCGAGCCCAGCAGTGCTTAGGAAAGACAGATAGAGAGTCAGGCAGCGGCAAGGGGTGGCTGTACGACCCTCTTTTGGGGGGGGGTCTGATTATAACAAAAATATATACACACATATGTGCATGCCCCGGCCGCAAGATAGGTCATATGACGATATTAGGTATTTTAGAAAGCATATAGCTGTATAACTATACATTTAAGATGCCTATTTTACTTTTCCTGATAGACACGTCCGCTTCTATGAATCAGCGCACTTATTTGGGTACGACGTATCTGGACATTGCTAAAGGCGCGGTTGAGATCTTTATGAAGGTAAAGAATAATTTTACCCCGACTTTTTTCAGCTTACTATTTGCCTTGGTGGAGTTGAGGGTCCCTTTGGCATAATCAGTCGAAATTAACATGTATTGTTTCGTTTTCTTTAACAGCTGCGTGCCCGAGACCCGGCTAGTAGAGGCGACAGGTACATGCTAGTTACATTCGATGAGCCACCATACGGAGTTAAGGTAAATAAATACTGTTGAATTGTTTATATATGTGATTAAGGCGCATCTATATCTGACAGTGAGACTTTACTGTCCCTCTGGTTTGTAGCTGCGGGTTGGGCGGCCTCCCGGTGGCGAAAACGGCTAATTTTTGTAAAAATACCCGCAGACCGGAGCAGCGATGCCTCTGAACATGGCGGACATTTTGCTTTTGTGTTGGGAAAGCTCTCGGGCGCTGAGATGGAGGCGGAGAGATTTATTATCTGCTGTGACGTCTCTGTTTCAGTGGGCTAACTCTGTCTGGATTGGTTAAGTGGCCTGCACTTCATCTCGTGTCCTCTCCTTGCATCCGCTCTGTGGCTGACCTCTATGCGCTCCCATTGGTCAATCTCGACTGGGCAACTCAAACTTATTTGATTTGTCAAACCCCCTTTTCTTTACTCAAAGAAAATATTCATGTTCACAACACACGGCACCTCATATTTAATCTAGTTTACATGTGCCATTTTGTGACTCATTATGAGCATTATGACAAAATGTCCTTATGAAGAACTTTCTCCACCATACCCCCTCCTCCTTCCCTCCCTCCCTCCCTCCCTCTCTCTCTCTCTCTCTCTCTCTCTCTTACACACACACACACACACACACACACACACACACACTCACTCTCTCTCTCTCTCTCTCTCTCTCTCTCTCTCTCTCTCTCTCTCACACACACACACACACACACACACACACACACTTCCCATGGCCCCACCCTCAGCTTTTTGTGAGTTGGTAAACAGTGATCCTTGAAAAGGAATAGCCCACAGAATCATAACCCAGTATAACCCATAATAACAATATTAAGCCAGAAAGGGAAAGGCTAGCAATTATGTTAATTTGGTCATCCATCAATATAATGTTGATGCATATGGCATTAAGATGTTGAAAGCACATAAGACTGATTTCTTAGGCAATATAAAGTAATAGTAATATATTCTTGTCCAAACAATGGCATCAGGCAGGGTGGAAAAACAAAACAATTTGGTACATTGCAAGCAATTTCACCTCATAACCAGGGATAGAGACCACCAGTGACCATAATGTAATGTGAAGACCTATCACCAGGCTTACCCCATGACCCCCATGTATACTTTTCAGTGATTTCAATTCATTTTGATTACTAATACAACTATTTAGATGTGGCATTTTCTTGAGAATTTACACTTCCCATATTAGCACCTCATGTAGCTAGCTTTACATCAACTGGAGGTCAATGCATATAGGCTAAGGTGGTTAGCCTACATTAGTATTAATTAGGTCTAGGCCTAGATAGAAAAAAGGCCTCATTCTTTGAAATGTATTCAACACAGTCATCTACAAATGTTGTGCAATGTGTCATCTACAAATGTTGTGCAATCACATGTTGGGGATTTGCACATCTCGTAGGCTGTAGTAGCCCTGTGTCAAAACATGGTGGACTGTATGTCACATTGATGTGATGAATGTAGTTATGTACAAGTATTATGAATGTATGTAGGCCCATGTGCAACTGCGTTGTTGCTGCTTGTCTGTTGCTGAGGCACATGGCTCACAGCTGGATGTCGCTTGTGTGTGCTGTGTTTGTGGTTTGACTTTGACAGTGTGAGTGGCTTATTCTCTGATAGTTCATTAGCTTTGTCTCTCTGGCAGGTGGCCAGACATCTTCCCAGGAGATTTTCTGTGCTCCCACCCCTCCTCGTAGAGCCTCTCCTCTTCTAAATACTATTTCTCCCACTCTTTTCAAGGAGATAGGACACATTAGCAATGCCATTTTCATCCTTCTTGTTCAGTGAGTTTCTTCTTTTCATTTTCTTGAAGGGCTTTGATGCATATTGAGGTGACCACCCACTGTCACAGTATTGATGAACCTATTCACATGCAGAAGAGTTCTGAACTACATAAAGCTGTGTCTGCATTGCTACTGAAATGTCTCTTCTCATCTCTACATGGTAGAGAAAGCACCCCCCTGGATGTTGACTTCCAGTCCCAGACTAGAGTTCTCACAACAATAATGCCTGCAATGTCTTGCCTGGTGAGATGGAATCTGACTGACTACTGGATTTGTTCCACTGAGTAGCTTTCTATCACTGTTTCATTATTAATGACATATTCAACCGCTAATCAAAGAGGAGTTCTATGGAGACACTTGGAAAAGACAATGCTGTCTTTTCCTCACTCTGAGCTCACTTGTGGTCCCGTTCCTGGACGGGAGGAACGTCATTCTTCCTCCTGCCCTGGCGCTGACATTTTTCCACTTGATTCTTTCACACTCCTTTCCTCTTTGGCATGACATGTTATTAGGCAGATGGTGTAAGCTGTATTTGCTGGAGCAATTCATCCACTTATGAGTCAACTAGTACCCAAAAGGCATAGGGAAGTTGTTTTGGTGCTGTGAGGTTTACAACTGTGAAACATTGTGCTCTAATCATTCAGGCATATGTTTACTGCCCAGCCTGCCTCAGACTTTATCTTGCCAGGATCTTGTTCAGAGGCTGCCTTTCACATGCCTGACAGGTAGATCCAGCTACTTGTAAATCAACACCCCTGCCATTCTGGTTTAGGACCACACATCCCGTAGGTGGGGCCTGTAGCCAGGGTGTCGACTCATCTCCCATCTGTATATGATTCTGTACTGGTGTCTAGAAGACTTTGGTAGTTGTGGGAATCCCTAAAACATTCCTGTCACAGATTGGATAGCCCATCTGCACAACCCGCTCCGCTTCAGTGGCTGTGACCCCCTCCTTGTGATCACAGATCTTTGGGCTTGTTAAGCAGCCTAGCTTTCACTGCAGTGACAGGTCTGATTTCAACTGTGCTCTATCTCATGCACTCATGACCAGCACCACCCTCCAGACACACACAATAACATACTGCTTGCATTTTTTTTACATGCTGTCGTCAGTGAATGGGTGTTGGCTTGGCATCTTCTGGTGTGCCTTAGCTGTCCCTGTGAGTCAAGGATTGTCACATGCCATAAACCTGTCACATCTTGGTCATTCTCCTAAAGGACCATGGGAACTTTATTTATAAATTGGAGTCTGCTTCCTCATAACTGGGCCTTTTTGCGAGGAACAAGTTCTTATCTGTCTGTCTGTTTATGTAAAGCAGCCCCCTGTCCTGCAGTGTGTGCAGGAGCCCAGCTTGAGTTTAGCTCCCAACACCACACTGACTGACTCATAGACTACTCCTGTTTTATTAGGAGGGGGGGGGTTGCCCATATACAGGCACAATCATACAGAAATGTTTTGATAATATGATGATGTAATCACCATTCATTGTGAATTTGATGCTTTTTTTTTTAGTCTTTTTCTTGGCACTCTGAAACTGGTCTCTGGGTTGCTGAGAGACACATTTGAAGACGATGATGTTACTGCAACAAAGGATAGCTCTGCGGATTTGTGTCATGATGTAGCCATGTTTGGTGATGTTCGGTCACACAAGACACAACCTAATGTAACACCATGCCAACAATCAAGTTAATATATAGTTATATATTTATAACACACATTTACTTTCCTAGTACTGGAACACATTTTTCCTGATGCATAGCCTCAACTCCTCCTCCCTGACCCTCTTTCTCAGTTTTTTCCACGTCAAACTTCTCTGTGTTTTCTCTCCCTCTCTCTCTCTGCACTGTTGCCCAGACAAGGTTATGATGAAGGAGAGACTCTGATTGCACACTTATACACAGGCAATGAATTGTTGATGTGAAGGGAAAGAAAGAAGGTTGGGCGGGAAAAAATAGAATTACTCTGTCGCCTGAATTATTGAGTGTGAGTTAAGAGTTCCACGGCCTGAAAGTAGGGGTTTTGTCTTCGCTGAATGTAAAAAGACAAGAAAGGTAGCTCACAATCCCACTTACTGTTGCTCTGTGTGTGTGTGTGTGTGTGTGTGTGTGTGTGTGTGTGTGTGTGTGTGTGTGTGTGTGCGTGCGTGTGTGTGTTACTAGCTGTGTGTGAGTGAGTGTGTGTGTGTGCTTTCTTCGTCTTTATAGGTTGGGCCCATCAGCTCAATCAAGGAATGTCACCTTTGCTTAAGAATGGACGTGACGTTATTTTGTTTATTTTTTTGTTCTACGAAGTTCCACTTCATGCATGAATAAAGATAATAGAGTGAGTGATGTCCCACGATAGATATCTCTCCCTCTCAGTCTCTTTCTCTCTTGCTCTCTCTCCCTCTCTCTTTAGGAAACATTGCAGCGCTTACCCTAAGGCTTGTAAGCCTGCAGGTCATCCTTAGATTAAGCATAATGCTGTAACAGTTGGGTGCTTGACCTTGCTGGAAAAAAAGAGCAAGAGCAGCCACTCTCTCATGCTCTCCTACTCTCCCACGGCAAGAGATGCCTGGTCTCAGGGGACATTCAGCCGTACTGAAATCCTACTCTGAACTAGTTGTTGCTTAGTGTGTGGGTGTGAATGAGATTTCCCAATTAGGCATAAGGAGGAAATATCATCCAGAAGCTTTATGATCTCATATTATCTAGGTCATATACCATCATGTATTGTTAATATGTGACATATATTGTGATGATGCAACCAAGTATGGAGATTTTACTGCACCTAAACCCGTAGTCGTTTGCTTTCTCTGAGTGAGTGTGGTGCAATCATATCTCGGTGATCTGGGGTCAATGTAATTGAATACTGTGTGTGTGTGTGTGTGTGTGTGTGTGTGTGTGTGTGTGTGTGTGTGTGTGTGTGTGTGTGTGTGTGTGTGTGTGTGTGTGTGTGTGTGTGTGTGTGTGTGTGTGTGTGTGTGTGTGTGTGTGTGTGTGTGTGTGTGTGTGTGTGTGTGTCTCTGTTTGCATGGCAGGGTTTATGCAGGTTCATCATGCAGTGTGACGTAGGGCTCCTTCTGACTGTGTGTGTATTGCTTTCTGTGTGGTGTGATACAATGTGTGTGTGTGTGTGTGTGTGTTCCAGGCGGGCTGGAAGGAGAATCATGCCACGTTTATGACTGAGCTGAAGAACCTGCAGGCATCAGGGCTAACCACACTGGGCCATGCCCTCCGAGCAGCCTTTGACCTGCTCAACCTCAACCGCCTTGTCTCAGGCATAGACAATTATGGACAGGTAACAGACGCATCAACACAGACTGTTTATCTGTTGTGGTCAATTTAGCCATACATGGTTGGCCATAAAGTCCCTATGAAATCATAAGAAATATCTGACGAACAACACATGGCTACCACTAGCTTTTCCAGAATATCAGGCATACAGTACATGAAATATATGATATTTTTCTGACATTTCTGACATTCATTTCATCTGTATCAGCTTCCTATATTCACCGTCTCATCCATTGTTTCTCCTAACCTCTGGAAGCAGTGATGGATTAACACACTCAAGAGGGTTAGCCTACTAGTGCTGTGCATCGGAAGTGTGTAAATCTACTTAGGCAGTGTGTGTGTGTGTGTGTGTGTGTGTGTGTGTGTGTGTGTGTGTGTGTGTGTGTGTGTGTGTGTGTGTGTGTGTGTGTGTGTGTGTGTGTGTGTGTGTGTGTGTGTGTGTGTGTGTGTGTGTGTGTGTGTGTGTGTGTGTGTGTGTACGCTGACCCCTACAGTACAGAGGGAGAGCTAGCCTCTGTCCTCAAACAATAGCACAAGGACACTCTTCTCTCAGCAGAAAACACTGCACCACAGACTTCACTCCACAATTCCTCCAGGATATATAGGCCTACATTTTCAGTTCACAATTGAATTATTTGAACATTTGAATTATGTATAGGACTTTGTCATCATCATTATAGAGCATAATATAGAGAACTGAAAACCAAGTTATTGGCGACGATAGCAAATAAATATTACCCCATGCAGACAAGCCTTGGGAGAACTGAGAGTGTCAAGGGAGGATGGGGGTTGTTGTTCAGTCCACTGGGTCAGGGCTGTAGTCAGGGACAGCCCTGTTTAGCCAGACTAGTGGAGGGTCAATGAGTGTACAGTATGTCAACTTATTTGTAATCCGTGATCTTTCCCGTTTCTCCCCAGGGCCGTAACCCGTTCTTTCTGGAGCCGTCGGTGATCATCACCATCACAGATGGTAACAAGCTGACACACACCTCTGGGGTGCCAGATGAGGTGAGAGCACAGCCCTGTCCTCTGACTATGTACACACACAGCCCCAGGTCTAGCAGCAGGGTTCTGTGGTGCAGGGACTAGTGATTTAGGAACAAGGAAGGGGCTGTCTCACTCTCCAGCCATTAGAGTTGTAGGCTTGGACAGAGGCAGAGGAAGGAGGGCCCACATTAGCTTCAGGGAGGTCCAGCATCATTGATCCCTCTTGAGCAGCAGGTTACTTTAATGGGTCATTATATTCTGTATTTTTCTGCATTTTTCCACAAATAGACTGAAAGGCGTTTTATGTTATGCATCAAAAAACATCTTCTAAGGCAAGTAAAAAGCATTGAATGCTTATTCATTTCCATATCTACCCCACTCCCCCCATCTCTCTCTCTCTCTTTCTAGCTGCACTTGCCCTTGAACTCTCCCCTGCCAGGCAGTGAGCTGACCAAGGAGCCCTTCCGCTGGGACCAGCGCCTCTTCGCCCTGGTGCTGCGCCTCCCTGGGGCATCCACGCCCGACAGCGAGCAGCTGGGCAGTGTCCCCACCGACGAATCAGCTATCACCCAGATGTGTGAGGTCACTGGAGGTAGGACACTCCCATTGGCTCTGGCGTGGGCCCCTGGTTCCCCTGGTTTTATTAAGCAATTGGTGATGCTAGGTTTTTAATACCGTCTTTCCTTTTTTTTAAATTTATTTATTTATTTATTTTTATAGGACGATCATACTGTGTGCGGACTCAGAGGATGTTAAATCAGTGTTTGGAGTCTCTGGTCCAGAAGGTTCTGAGTGGTGTAGTCATTAACTTTGAGAAGACAGGCCCAGATCCGCCTCTGGTAGGCGAAGGTAAGGTGTGTGTGTGTGTGTGTGTGTGTGTGTGTGTGTGTCTGTGTGTATTTGTGTGTTTGTGTGTGTCTGTGTGTGTGTTCCTGTGTGTGTTCCTGTGTGTGTTCCTGTGTGTGTTCCTGTGTGTGTGTGTGTGTCTGATGAAGTATCTACTGATTGTCTCAAGGTTACTCTGACAGTATTTGACAGATGTGAACCACACACACAGCTGGTTCCAGCCTGTGGCTGTTCCTCCATCAGAGAGAATGAGTCTGTGTGTGTTTGGTTGAGACATGGCCCTCTTAGAGTGTTTTGTTTTGTTCCTCAGATGGTGTGGTTGACCCCAGTCGGCCCGTGTCCTCCTTCAGCCCACAGCCCTGGCACAGCTGCCACAAGCTCATCTATGTGCGGCCCAACCCTAAGACGGGGGTGCCTGTCGGCCACTGGCCCATCCCTGAGTCCTTCTGGCCGGACCAGAACTCGCCCACTCTGGTGAATGAATGCCATTTCCCCACAGAAAGGCCTTATGATATATGTGTTTATGTACAATAATAAGACATGTGCATATACCTCTGTGTGACTAGTACAATCAGCTATGGGTTTAATTAAATAAATGAGGGAGGGAGACCATTAAGATACAGATGACCAGTTTGCTGCTTTTAAATCTTATAGCTTGGGTTAAAGGTGGCTCTGCACTAGTGCCCTCTGGGACCTGTAGTTTTCCTGGCCCTTTGCACCCTCAAAGTGACTGCCCCTCATTGCATCTTCACGGCCAAGTGCTGAGAGGGCAGTTTGCCTAGGAATCTTTCTCTCTCTCTCTCTCTCTCTCTCTCTCTCTCTCTCTCTCTCTCTCTCCTGTTTCATATTGACTAGCTGGGGTGTTACTGGTGCCTTGCCAAGGTGCCGCTGCTTTCTTTTTGGCCAGAGGGCCAAGCTGAGTGCCAGCTGACCGAGGGCTCTGGTTATGCCAGGCCAATCCTAGTGTATTGTGGACTGCTCTCTTTTTCATTTAACGATTTTAGTTTATATTTTCACTTCCCTGTTCATGAGCCCTGTGGTGCCATGCTATGGAATGTGTGTATAATGTGTATTTTCAGGAGTTTATTTCTGTGCGGTGGAAACATTGTATGAAATTCTCCATTCTTCTTCCCCCCTCTCCCTCCCTCCGTCCTGCCCCTAGCCCCCTCGCTCCGCCCACCCTGTGGTTCGCTTCTCTTGTGCCGACTGTGAGCCTATGGTGATTGACAAGCTGCCTTTTGACAAGTATGAACTGGAGCCCTCGCCACTCACCCAGTACATACTAGAGAGGAAATCTCCGCACATGTGCTGGCAGGTAGGATAAACACACTGTTGGTGTGTCTGTATTGTCAGAAATGCTGTCTAGCTGGTGGTGGTGGTTGTGCTCAGCCTTTTCCTCCTGTCTCCTTCAGGTGTTTGTGAACAGCAGTGCGAAGCACAGCGACCTGGGCCAGCCCTTTGGCTATCTGAAAGCCAGCACCACTCTCACCTGCGTTAACCTCTTTGTTATGCCTTTCAACTATCCAGTTCTTCTCCCACTCCTTGGTAAGTTAGAGTGTGTGAGTCTGTGTGTCTTCATAACTGCGGTTGTATCATTTATACTCCTTAGAGAGGGGATGTTTGAAGGTGTATATCTGTCTATAGGAGTCAACGTTTTCTAGGTTTGGCCATTCATTGCCATTTCTTTAATTGTGCCCAAGTGGCATATCACATGTTCAGTTGTTTGATTCTGTCACTCTTTCTGTATTGGAGATATCTCCTGATTGTGAGGGATTGTGTTAATTGGATTGAATCAACATGTAACTATTTATGGGGTTTGGCCGGGTTTCTCATGTGTCTCTGTCCTCCTCATCGTCCTCCTTATCCTCCCTCTCTTCCCACAGATGACCTGTTTAAAGTGCACAAACTGAAGCCAAACCTAAAGTGGCGGCAGTCCTTTGAAATCTACTTGAAGACCATGCCTCCTTACTTTCTCTTGGTAATGTATCTGGCCTAGTCATTCTGATATTCATTACCTGTTAGTGTATGCTTGCCAATATATAACTGTGACTTTACCATAGATTACATGCTCCTCTTCATTTCCTCTTTATCTGTTTCCCTACAGCCATTGAAGAAGGCACTGAGGATGATGGGTGCGCCCAACCTTATTTCAGACAACATGGACTGTGGCCTCAGCTACAGTGTTATTTCCTACCTAAAGAAACTTAGTCAGCAGGTGAGTCCTCCCTTCACTCAGACTCTAGAAGTATCTAAACCTCTCAATGTTGGTGATAGATTAGTGTTTAACTGACACGAGTCCTCTAAGTGCATCTGAGGACACTTGAAGAACACCTACAGTTGCCGTGAGTGAATACATCTGAATAAGTTTATCGTCATACCTTCCTTTGTCTGTAGGCGAAGATGGAGTCTGACCGACTGATAGTGTCTGTTGGGAAGAAGCCTCCCCAGGAAACAGGCATAAAGGTGAAGAGCCACTCAAACACCTTGTCCCTGGCCCACCGCCGCGACTTCAAACAGCTACTGCAGGGAATCACGGGGGAGATGCCCCTCCGCCTCGCCGACATCAACTTCAAGGAGTTTGCCGGCTTTCAAATTGCATTTCTCAATAAGGTACAGGACCAGCAGGGTCGTCATGGGATGTCTGACATAATGCTCACAGGTTGTGGTGACAAGGAAGGGGCTTTTATTGCGTCTCTTACTAAATTCACGGTCTGTCTTCAGGATCTAAAGCCTCAGGCTTATCGGAATGCCTACGACATCCCAAGGCGGAACCTCCTAGATCAGCTGACGCGTATGCGCTCCAACCTCCTGAGAACAACACAGAAACTCATCAGAGGGCAAGATGAAGGTACATTTATTTAAGAGTGGTGTTAGTTAAGTTAATTAGTACAAGTACAAACAAATAAATATGAATTTGTGAGACAAGAACAAATGTCACATGAACGAACTGGTTTTCAGACTATCTTCATAGTATACCAGTGGCTCAGATGGGGAACTATCAGGAGTACCTAAAGATGATGACGTCTCCTCTGAGGGAGATCGACCCCGACCAACCTAAACGTCTGCACACGTTTGGAAACCCCTTCAAACAGGACAAGAAGGTACAAACGTACAGAGAGAAAATAATAGTAATATACCGTACACAGTTACTGTCACTATAATAAGGGAGTTACCTTTTTTGTATGCAAGTCTCTAACCCTGAAATAAGAATGTATTTTCTTTCTCTTAGGGGATGATGATTGATGAGGCAGATGAATTTGTAACGGGTCCCCAAAACAAGAAAAGAGGAGGTACGGGGGACCCCAACTCAGGAGCAGCCATGAAGAGAAGGCGGAGCATGTCCCCTTTGTTGCGCAGGCCGCAGACTCCACCAATCATCACCAACCACGTAGTGGGGAAGGGGCCAGCTGGGGCTCTGGGCCAACCAGGCCTCATCAAGCCCATACCACTGCATAAAGGTAGGGAGCAGATCCAGCCGTGACAGGGGATAGTCAGCTGAGTGTGGATCATAGGTGTGTACAATTTAGGGAGTTCAATTTCCATGGAAAACATTGTGCTAAAGTAAATAGCATATAACGCACCCCAAACATAGCATGTATACATATTAATTCGCATAGCTATGCGTCAGGAGTTGTTACCGAACTTTGCATTGGGTAAATTAAGGTCATGTTTGGTCCACCAGACCTTCCAAGGATATTGGGAGGAAGCGTCTGAGAACGAGAATATCAACTTGGAAATGTGATGAAATGCACTCTTCTGCCCCCTACAGGAGGAGAAGGAAACAGTGTACTGGTCACTGAGAGTAATGGGGAGGGGGGTCTGGGGGCAGAGTCTGGGGATGGCTGGCCAGGAGGTGTGGACACTGTGGACACTGTGGACGGTGTGGACGGCGTGGACGGCGTGGACGGCGTGGACGGCGTGGATGGCGTGGATGGCGTGGATGGCGTGGATGGTGTAGATGGCGTGGACAGTGTGGGAGGGGGCCTCATCTTGGAGGAGGGTGCTGGGATGTGTGCAGGCGACAGTGAGGAGGACAGGGATGTGATGGAGGGGCAGCTGAGAGAGGACGGCCTGGACGAGCGGCCCTCAGAGAGGCAGCAGAACTGTGAGGGGCTGAGCCCACCGGGCCAGGAGGGGGAGCTGGAAGGAGATGGAGCAGACCCAGACCCAGACCCAGACACGCCTGAGACAGTCGTCATACTCCCACTAGATGGCAGCAACGCAGAGCTGCGCACACGGGTCATCAAGGAGGTCCGGAAACCTGGCCGCAGTGAGTATGACAGTCACATTCACTCACTGTCCAAAGCACTGTAGTGCACCATACATACATACATACATACATTTGAATTCAGATTAATTTCAGTTTAATCGTTGACCAGAGACCTCAGTCATGAATGTCACCATTGATCAGAGTAGGCCTGTTAGAGCTCCAGAACATTTCACCATGCTAATCCATCCAGTTAAGTCCCTTGTCACCATCTGTCGGACCTCAGCTGACCTCTGTCCTCTCTGCCTTGTGTCTGTGCTTGTGCTTTCCCAGACTATGCGACCATATTCAGGCTACTAGAAGAAGTGAAAGGACCTGTGACTGTACACAGGTACTTCATCCATCACGCGATCAAAGAGGCTGCCAGGTAAGCCCCACTGTCCACACGCACTGCCATAGATAAACACAAGAACCCGACCCAACCTTGAGTTGAAAGAATAGCACCCCAACTAGTAACTACACTGCTGTTACACATTGAGCTCCCTGGCTGCAATTCCTCTGCAGATTTAGTGCTGTCAGTGCACCACAGCTATAAATTATGGGACCATAAGTACACTGCAGTCATTCCGCCTCCTATAAGCAGTCGTCGTATCCGGATAACACCACCTCTGCATTGCAGTCTCAAGCTCATTGCCTTGCAATGTTTACAGACGACACAATCTCACCTCAATCTCCTCTCCCCGTCTCCATCCGTTTTTCCTATTCGCTGCTCTCTCCCTCTCTCTCTCTTTCTCTCTCTTCCTCCCACTCCCCTTCTTCCCTCTCTTTTCTCCCCCTCCCTCTCCCCTCTCCTCTTTCTCTCCCTTCCTCACCCTAACCCCCCCCCCCCCTCTCTCTCTCTTTCTCTCCCTCTCTCCCCCCTCTTCCCAGGTTTAAGAAGCGGATGCTGATCCAGCAGTTGGAGAAAGCCCTTGAGGATCTGGAGGAGAAGGAGCAGCTGCTGCTGCCTTCCCCTCTCAACAACGACCACGGCAGATAGTGAAGAGGCCCCGGCTCCCCGCTAACAAAGACAAAGTCATCGAGGGGGACAGGGAACACTCCTTCAAAAGACACGACTTAGAAACCTACAAACACCATTCTAGAGGATGGACAGTCTGGTCTTGAAGGAAGAGGAAGATGGGGTCAATAGCTTGAGGGAGAAAGGACATACAGCAGACGGCACGCTTCTCCTCATGCAGCAGGGTGATGTCCCTGTCCATGCTGTGACATTGTACCTCTCTGGATCTCACACACAGATGGAGGGGTCAGGGGTCTCACCCTTGGAGGGGGCTGGAGGCAGACCAACATGAGGATCTGTTAAGAGACTTTGAATGTAATCCGCTCCACACTGACTGATGCTATTGCTGACCATATGGCCTTAGTCTGTCCACAAACAATAATTCATATTGTACACACTCCTGTTCAACAAGGTATAGCACACAATGCATTTGTGAGGATCATTATAGGGCAGGGGACAGGATTTTTCATGTGAGGCATGTGACAGGACTATTGACATGCAGCTGCAGAACAACTGTGTTCATCGCAGTTCAGAGCAATAAGGACTTAAGAGTCCAGACCCAGGGGTGAGTTTCCCATAAGCTCAAAAGCACCAAGATCATCTTTCGCCCATCGCCAACCATTAAGATGATCTTGGTTATACAAAGCTTTCTCTAAACTCATCCCAGAAGATTTAGTGCTGACCCTACTGTATGTACAGTCATTTGGGGGCTATAGATATATTTGAGGTAAGAAACACACTGTTTACTGACTATAGAACCTGTGGCTCACATGAGAAATCTGATCTACCTCAACTCTTAGGTGTTGTGGTGTCCATGGGTATATGTGTTTCATGGGCCAGCAGGACGATACCATGTCAGTTAAATGCTGATCTAAAATGCCCTCAGTGGATCAACTGTTCCAGCACGCAAGCTGTCCTCAAAGCAATAGTACTTGTCATGTAGGTTATGCTCAGTAACATTTGTGGACTTTCGGTAAAACAGTCTTTGTGAGTGAGGATGCCAGCTGTTGGAATTCATCTTGAGGGGCTGGAGCTTAGCCTACATCACTCCCCCCCTCCCCCCTGGCACGCCTGACTGTCACAGTCTCCCCATTGATTGTCCCTGGAGGAACTGTGTAGTCAATCAAAATCTGCACCCATTCATCAGTCACCTGTTCCTGAACTGGCACAGCTGGTGAACAGCCATCTGCAACATTTCACAATAACAAACACAAGCTACCCAATTATCTTTTGTCTTTTCCCTGAGTTTGTTTTTAAAAGAAAGATGTATACTACTTTTTAATGTTCATAAAGAATATAGACTATTTTTGGATGTTGTTGTTCATACCAGAACATAAAAAATTATAATATTTTTAAAATAAAAGTTGTATAAAGCCCATTTTGTAAACTGTTATATATAAAATGGAAAATGTTATGATTCTTTTTTAAAGAAACAAAAAATAAACAAATTACAATGGAGTTTCTTATTGAATGTATGTCTAATTGCTCAACACCATCATGGAGACATTTTGGGCCATTTGCTGCCAACTTTTGACTTTGCTGCCAATTTTGGACTTTGAGGATGACTGGAGAATGATCACATCCCTCTGTCTAAGTTGGCAGCAATTGACCTAGCATTTTTGTAAGTGAGCAGAGAAGATGTTTCTCAACACTTCCAAATTAATTGATGCAGCTGTGATTATTATGAATGATTCATGAATGTGAAAGTTATAGACTATACTAAAAGATCACAACCTCTCATCAGAACCAAAAATAAGGGATCTTTATCTTCAGGTGTAGCCTCAGCTTTCTCACTCATAACTATTCCTGATTCTTCATTCATTCATAATTCATCACTTAAATGACTGACAAGACCCAACACACACTGCAAATGCATCCATATTTATCTGTAGACTACATTAATATGCTTAATGTTAATTTGTCCAAATACTGATTTTTATGGTGGGACTCCACACATCAAGTGCTTTTATTTATGTAGGAGGTACTTTCTATATGTTTGCCTTATTCATAATATCATCCCAAATCAAAACTGTTTAATCTAAACAGTTTAAGTATAAATCCAGGATTCCAACTCTGTCCAAAAACATATGAATGGCACTATTAAATTCATTTTATAACTGTAGACCTTTTTACTTCCAACCATTATAGGCAGAAATAAAATAGTTTCATGGAATAAAAACATGTCTGTCAGACATGTTGGTAAAATCTCAGTATGATTTTATTAAGTTAAAAACAATCTGTTGAATCTTAACAAAAGATTAAATGAAAAAAAAAAAAAAAATACATTGCCCAAACAAATGTACCATTAGTCTCTACAGTGTTCACAGTATCAATAGCAATGCTGTAACACTGCCTTAGTCTGCTTTCCATTACCCCCATAATAGGCTTGATTTGTGTGATTTCAATAACCATAACTCTTTCTTGCATATACAGAATAAGCTTTGAACCTAATTTTAAACTTCAGTAGATCAGGTCAAAACATATCTCTATCAACAAAAGTGAAGGCTTTTTACTCCATAAAACAAATCTCATTTTTGCAGAAAACATGAAATAAATAGTTTCAGACAGCTGTTCAATATGGATGGCAAATGAAATACAGCAAACGTTCTATGCCCCTGATCCAACAAAGGGTAACCATTTCCCCATTGCTATTGGAAGCAGTAGGGGTAAATCTGTCAAATCCTTAAGACTCCTAAGCAATGACAATTATATACAAACAAATCTGCCTGAAAAACTGAGGGGTTGGCACAGTCAACTGTTAAATATGGTAACAAACATGGTTTATGGAAATAGATGCACATTTGTACAGCGTATTAATATATGTAATATATGTACAAAGACAAATTAAAGTGGGGAAAAGGACTTTTCACTTTTCCCTCCATCTAACCAAGAAGCTCATCTGTGCACAGAAAAAAAGACATATGGGCAGGAAAGGCCAGTCTCAGTGCAAATTCTCCAGCTTGCGTAGCCGCAGGGGGTTGGAAGGCAGGGCCTGTGGGTTAGGGACAGTAGAGGCCTCTTGGTCTGGAGTACTGAAGAGCACCCTACCCCGGTGGTTGAACAGGTAGAAGGAGGGGTGGTTCCTCAATGTGTCAAATGTCCTG
This sequence comes from Argentina silus, assembly GCF_951799395.1. Classification (NCBI taxonomy): domain Eukaryota; kingdom Metazoa; phylum Chordata; class Actinopteri; order Argentiniformes; family Argentinidae; genus Argentina; species Argentina silus. The sequence goes on from NC_139669.1 coordinate 8,762,197, forward strand.
GAAAAAGGAAAGAAGGTAGTAAGAAAGTTTGCATTATTAGGGTCAATTGTATTCCCATACAGGGAAGACAAATGTTGGCCATTTCTGATATGATGATTGAGGCTTACTTGTTTTTCAGCTCTGAGGATGCATCCATGTCTTTGAACTCTCCAGCGATGTGGACTATGCCATAACAGGTCAAAACAAATGCTAACAAAGTCTGTAAAACAATCTGAAAAATAAAACAAGCAAATATCTTAATTACCTTGAGAAATATTTGATGTCCACATTCAAGTTGGACAATGGGCCCACATCACATAGTAGGGATAATAGGATTACAAATCAAGACAACTTACATCTATTGGTAGAGTTTCATTCTCCTTTTCTGTTAGACGCATGTATGATCGATCTGGTGGGGAAAGAGAACGGCTTTAGTCACACTTTGAATCATATATGTCAGAAAAGAGTGGGCAGCCTCAGTAACACCACCGACAGTTCTACAGCAGCTTCTTCCACCCTAACTGCAGTGTAGCTGTCAAGCTAAGGACGTTAGTAACGTTAATTGCTTACAAGCTAAGGAGTTTAGATGTTATTCTCTATAATGTTCAGGTTACTTATCACTTTATATTGATGTCAGAGTTATACAACAGACTATTAGCTAGGGTTGACAAGCAGTTATGGTTATACTGCCTTGCAATGCAATTCATTAAATGAAAAGCCGACAAGCTCTTGCAGCTTTGCTAAGCTCTGTTGAATGGTGCAGATTGAATGAAAGAGGCTAGCTAGCAAGCTACCTCGCGCTGGCAAGTTCGCGATCTAGCTGACAATGACAGGCCGCAATTTCACTGTCTTGTCGATATCTGCGTGGATTTGGTGCTTAACAGCTAAACGAATGCGAAAATACGTTCTCTCTTCTCTCCGCATTTCATACTTACGCTGTGCCGCTGAAAAGGCTGCATGAGCCAAGGCAAATAAACCAACACCAACAACACCTTTCCAAAAAGACGAAGCCATCTTCAAGAGGAGAATGATCGAATAATTAGCGTCGCGACAAAATGTCGTAAGCAATGACCACAGAAGAAGCTGATACGGAAGTTGATTGTCTAGTGATTTATTAAATTCAAAGTCCTGGTTTTTAAAATTACAACAAACGGTGCGACAGGTTTAGAATCAGACATTACTCAAATCAAAATCTTAATTATTAAGAAGGATAATATATCTTTAAAATAAGTTTCTGTTACTTCCATTTGAACGTGTACAGAATTGTATTTTAAGATGACTTTTATTGTGCCATTTCAATACAGAGTTTTGACCTGGAAGTACTCGACTCGAGTTCCTCTCCCCACTCTCCAAAAGAAGAGAGCTAGCTAAAGGAAATCAGCCTACTGTCAAATATAAATATTGCTGGATTCTATTTAAAATTTAAAAAATATACCAAAACAGCATTCTGCGGACATGGCAGAGGCAATTCAGAAGAAACTGCAATCGGAGCTAGAGAAATACCAGCAGATGCAGAAAGGTAGCTAGCTTGCCATGCCAACGTCTTTGCCTTGGCTAGCCAGTTTTATAGATACATGCATGGTCCCACTCCCAATTTAGCTAGCTAGCACACTGAACTGCCTGTCATTGCCTTCTGTTTCACTCTATCTCTCTATGTGCCAACGGTGTCATCATGTAGCTGTTGGTATTGTCGACTATATCGTGTAGCTAGTATTTGAGACCATATCATTTTATCTAGTAGTATAGACCGTAAGCTGCACATTATTCCTATTTTAACTGAGCCATTTATACCCAGCTGATGTTCCACACTCTTACTATTACATGAAAATGTACAACATGAACAAGAGAGAGCATTCCTGCCAACACTTGTTTTGTTCCCTGCAGATGTCAGTAAGAGCATGTCAGCCAGACAGAAATTGGAGGCTCAGTTGACAGAAAACAATATAGTCAAAGAGGTGAGAGCACAACATCTGCTATTTTGCCACTGTAGGTTTGGTATTTCACAACTGATTCCCAATCATGTGTGCATTTTCTATTGTTGACATCCTTTCTATCTTTCAGGAGTTGGACCTATTGGACAGTCAGAACACAGTGTACAAGCTTATTGGCCCGGTTCTTGTCAAGCAAGACATGGATGAAGCCAAAGCAACTGTGGCTAAGAGGCTAGAATACATCAATGGAGAGATGTGAGTCTTAAAAGTGTTTTAATTCATGCTAATAACAGCATGCAGAATAACTCAAATGCTCAAATGTTAACGTATTTCATCCACATTGGTAGTCATACATTTTGGAATAGTTGTCACCACATTGAAGTGTGGCAGATTTAAATTTAGCCCCCATTGGAAGTCAGATCTAATAGCCTTGATATGTTAAAAATTCTTCCAACATTCAGTTATTTTCCACCGTTTTTTGTCTGTAGTCAAAGGTATGAGACAATGCTGAAGGACATGGAGAAGAAGTCGGATCAGCATCGTGAGGTTCTGTCCAGTCTACAGCAAGAGTACCAGAGGGCACAGGGCCGGGCTGTGGGGAAAGTTTGACCAGGGGATGGCATGGACACACACGCACACGCACACGCACACACACACACACACACACACTCAAATGCTCTGAGCGACAGAACAGCAATGAATCCAGTAGGAGAGCTATTCCCGCTGTGTACCAACTGATGTCGCCAGAGATGGAATGACTTACGAATGCTCACCTTTGTACTCTGCATTATGTAGTGCTTGGTGTTAGTGTGACGTTTCTGTTGCTAAAATTATTATGAATAAAATGTTTTTCCTTGTTTGTCATTTAATGTTTTCCTCTTTCCCTTTTTTTCTTAGATTAGAAATTCAATACAGTTCATGTGATAGATATTAATATTATATGTATGGCTGTCAGGGTAATATTTACTACTTTGTCTTTATTTTCATCAATACCATATGTATGTCTTGGTTAGTTACTTTGTCAGTTTCTGGTTGAAAAAGGGATTTGGTTAGTTTGTCAGTTTCTGGCTAGTATCTGGGTAGTACATTTAAATAGACCTTCCAACTACTCCAAAGCTGCTTGGTTAGCACAATCTTTTGACTTAAGAGGCAGCACACAGCCTATCCTTGCACCCACTGTCAAGTTGCATGAATGAAGAGAAAATAGCTTCTATAACAACTGTAATCAAAATATTATAATTTAACATATACATGTAATACAATACATAGAGTACAAAGTGCTTTCACTGCTTTTGACAGGAGCTGGCTAGTTATCCTATGGACTTTCATTCAATGCCTAAAGACATTTGAGAACCTCTAACTACCTTACCACTGCACACAGAGACGGACAAATGGGATCGATGAATTCATCTGACTGGGTAAGTTGGAAAAATCAGTTGCCAAAATGTCAAACTATTCCCTGTAGTAAAATCTAATTAAAATGAATGGCAATGCAGACTTGAATTAGAAAACCCATGATGAACAATTATACTAGTAGCTCATCTGATGTTCAACCACATAATTAAGTGAAAGCCTTGTTCCTCATCATATGGTCCAACTCTCATGACAGAGGTGGAATGACAGAAGCATCATTCAAGTTATATAAGGTAATTGAGAGAAAAGAATCCACCTATCCATTCAACTCACTTATGCTTGGTTCTACTTTAGACATTGACGAGAGTGTTGGATGTTTTGTGCAGGCACTGAACATATGAAACTGCCCCACCTTATGAACAATGGGCAACCTAACTAATGTCATAGGTAGACAGTTTTGAAGAGGTGACGTACAAGACTTGGGCTATAATTAATAATAATTTATGTTATTTTATTGTGGGTTTTTTGTTTTAAACACAGTACCTTTTTATTTTGCTCATGTTTGTTTTCCTTTTTGTTTCCATGTCAGAGAATCTTGGGAAGCATCTTGTTATTTTTCGTTGTGTGTGAGTCTTCTTTTATTTGCTCCTATACTGAGCTCTAGGCTACTCCATCTCGAAGATCAAATCGATCGTAAAAACATGTATGTGAAAGATGCTTTTTGTCATGTCTTCATATTGAATAAAATCAACAGTTTCTCTTCCCCACAACATTACACAGCGCGATGTTGTGCCACGAGAGGGCTCTACTGAGAGATGTGATCCTCAGGATTAGTGATAGATAGACAGAGATAGATGGTAAAAATCCTCTATTATCTTTAGTGCGAGTTCACAGATAATTACATTAACATGTAGACTTACTAGAAAAAACACGCACATATATTTCTAACTCTTCACATATTTGAGTTCCACACAATCACATGGGCTCATCACACAATCACATAGGCTCATCACACAATCACATAGGTTAGGCTAACTGACTGAATAAACGTATAGGCAATGTGACACAAAAATGTGTGCCATAAAAGTAATTCAGTCATTCATAGAATTCGGACCCTAACCCTAACCCTGGGGTAGCCTAGGCCTACATGTCAACTTTGTTTCAAGTTCTCTTGCTATAGGGTTAGGGTTAGGGTTGCTACAATAGGCATTTGATGCTCCCGTGAAAAGGTGTTGGGCGTCCCATGGTGCTCCTCGTTGACCTAACGAATTAACGGGGTGGGGAGTCGTTTGCTGGAGCGAAACATTTGCTCTAATTACAGGGGCAGGCAAGCGGCCCATACAACCAGATGTTGACCATAGGAATCTCATTCAGACCGCACTGGTAGCATTGCGCTCGGGCAACGGGGCGTGCCCTCACCCACATAAAAGCGCGCACCCCCTGCAGCTCCGGTCCCTATTCGTATTTCAATGAAAAATCGATAGAGCACAGCGGCGACCGCATTGTGCACCGGATATCGCAATTAATATCCAGCGTAGTCCATTCCCCCTTCATCGCCCTCCTGCCGGGGATTTAGCCAGCATGAATAATCAGCAAAGTCTGAGCATTTTCAAGAATGTAGGCGCTATTAGATCTGCAAACCAATATTGCTCCACCAAACTCAACAAAAACCCATCCCAAGCAAAGTAGGTTAAATAAATGCAATAGCTTCAAGTAGCTTAAGGGAAGAAATTAAATAGAAGTATAAGAAATTGATATAGATTGAGTTCAACATCGAAATTAACCCTGGTAATTTTACAATTGAATATAGGCTATGTCATAATTGTGGGAAATGATTAATCCATCCCAGATAGCTATAGCGAATCCTCTATCTTTAAAATCACCCCTCTCTATTCTTGTGACATTTGGGCATTATCCGCATATGGGCAATTACGCAAGGCAAGCTGGCACAAATCGTTACATCTCGTTGTCAAGGATCAGAGGCTCTAACCCATGGTGAGACGTATTCTTTGTTACTCATCACTGCTTTTCTACCTCAATTATTTTCCCACATGTGATACATGGCAAGCCTATAGCTTACCCAATTTTGCGAGATTGCTGAAAGCAACAACTTGACATGAATGGTCTTGCAGCGGAAATGACACCTGCCAGTAAAGAAAATACACAGGATGTCACTATAACAAGTTGGAATTTTCTCTCAAGGGTAGAATCCCATGGGAAAGTGAAAGGAAAGGCGTGATTTACAACGCATACGTAGTCCCACTAGTTTTCAACCATTCTCACGCTCACGCTATACTTTTCCAATAAAATGTGTGTGTGTGTGTGTGTGTGTGTGTTTGCGTGTGTGTAAAAGTATCAGTGTGAGGTGAGTCACCCCAGTCATCCGGTTCAAAGCGTTCCCAAGACGCGTGAGGTCTGTGATCATTTCTCGAGTCAACTCAAAGGTGCCACCGGCAGGCAGGCGCATGCCGACGCGTGGCTTTTGCGCACCTTTTACGCACAAGGCTAAAGGAAAACATCCGCACTAAACGACAAAAACATTTACACCCGGGATCAAAGCCGTGCTAAAAGGCCAATTATCTTTTACAATACTGTTGTCCTTTCTTAATTTTGTATAACAAAGACATATTACTATATCAAGCTTGTTGAAAAAATCGAATATGAATCCAAAAGAGCAAACAACAATGAGATGATTTTACATTTATATTTTATTTCAATTATATAAAACATATAAGAATACTTTGGATCTCAGCTGTTAAAATAAAGAATATAAATAAATGTGCAAGACATACATTACTGCAAGAAAGACTCCTCTCATTTCTATGATTTTTGTGGATGTTGTCAAGGGTATCTGCATGTGTTGATGAAAATCACTCAGACTAGATCTTGAGAGCCATCTCAAAATATATGTTATCAATTGTCAATGTCAATTACAAAATATACTATTCATACATTAGATGAGTTCAATTGGATTGTGTGTTATATACTGCACCAATACTTCATAAATAGGGACATGTCTGACAGCTGAGATAACACAGCCAAATAATATACTTTGTACAAACAAATAATATAATAATATATTATAATATCTATTTACAGAATATGTACATGTATCACTTTCTTTCTGACCAAAGTCCAATAAAGCCAGTCCTAATTCGCCTGATGTATTCAGGGCCATGGCCTCCACACAGGTTGGCTGTGTGTTAAGGAAGAGGACTGGTGAGATGCAAGAGATTGTCTCTGGGCTTCTTGAACCAGAGGTTCTCTTCGGTGCAGGGGAGTGAGCACATCACCGAGGGCAACACAGAGGCGCTGCCTGCACCACTGGTTCTGCTCAGGTGACTGTACTGAAGGCATCTTCGGCTGGGTCAGGTCCAGAACTGGAATGATGGAGGATCTGGGGCTCTGGCTGGGGAGTTGATGGGAGAGCGCTGAGGCCAAAGCCCCATCCATCCTCAGTTGCTCGCCCTCGAGTCTCAGGAACTGAGTGGCCTTCTGCAGGCAGACTGAGAAGCCATCCTGAAATTGCTGCCATTCTCCCCCTTTGTCTACTTTCTCACATACTCTGTTCTTCAGGAACTGGACCGTGTGCTCCAGTATTTCTGCCTTTTCCACACGACGACTGGACAAATCCTGGAGATTGGGAGACATATTTTAATATCTCATCAACACTCCTTATAGTCTCAAAAACAGCTGTGTGAATGGAGTGGACAATCTGTTGTTGGTGTGTAGAAAGGGAGATGTGCGTACCTGATTTTGTTGCCCTTGCAGCAGAAGGGTTCTTAGTGTCTCCAGACTCCTGTTCATTCTCTCTCTGCGATGTCTCTCCACTTGTGGCTTGAGAAGCTGTCAAGAACAACATCAGATAGGTGAGAGAGAGTTCAGAATGTGAAGATTTGTGTCAATATGTCTAAATACACTGCCATGTTTGTTTATCAAACAGGCTAATATACAACAACTTCCAAAAGACAAAGGTTGTTAGACTATAAGCTTTGACCCTCCACGAACCATCCTCCCTGCAAACTAAAGATTATTCATTCTTCACCTTCATCTAATATTTCAAATGTGTCATAGGTTTCGACACGACGACGGTAAAGTTCAGAATAATAATATCTAGTTTGTCTCCTTTACCTTTCTTGTGGAATTTGCGGTGGCAGGTAGCGTAACAGAGGGCGGTTTCATCTTGCAAATCCAATTCGTTTTGTGTTCAATGTATGTCAGTCTTCTACTCTTGTGTCCGGGGCTGAATGAAGCGAAGTCACCTCTCTTCGTTTTGTAAGTGTCTCATAAATTTTATGGGGTCGAAACTGCAGGACAAATTGGCCTGACCACGCCCGCCTCATCGAATGCCCCACCCTCTAATTGACTAGGAACTTTACTTTCCTCTAAAGATTGGGCCCAGATTGGGCCCATCATGTATAAAAAGTTATTTCACTTTCCATGATAGCTCTACACTCACAAATATGGTAACGCAAAATAAACACGAAAAACTTAAGGATAAGCAATATTTGAGGAAAAGACGTTTGAAATAGAGCTAGGCCTACTGTTTGTTGAATAAAGTTCGTGCAACACTGTCTGTGCACAATATTCTGCTTTCAAACTATTGATAATAGTTTAATAGGCTATCATTTAAAATCAGCGCGTATCTTAAAATAAATCAAACAAATTTGGCTTGGGTTAGGGGTCGGCAGGCCACCATGGGGGTTGCCAGGCTACTTGGAATGTTAAGCGCACGAGCCTATACTTTTGATGTATGGAGAGAACACCTTTTGGGCTCATGGGTGCATGCAAACGTTTTAACACTTCAGGTGTTACAACGCGTGGCCGAAGGAACGTGGCAAGTCCTTTGTGCCAACTGCCCAGGTGGTAATGGAAAACTGTTTCTCTGCGTTTGGCCTGTGTTATTCTATCCATAACATATTTTACTTTCCGCTCCTTATTTTGTTGAACTAATATGTTTTATTCAATTTCGCTGGATGTCCAACTCGAACAGTGTATTTTGTGGATCTCCAATCACTCGAAACAGCCTGGGAAATGTGCGCGTAATTTAACGTGTTTCATGCACTGATGAAGTCGATGCAAGATTACCTCAAACTTTACGCACGCTTATTTCAATAGGAGTCTACAAACTGTATTACATTCTACTCGAACACATGTCAGTTGAGCAGTCCAGATCGGACTTGTTGCAATAACGAGGTTTAGCCCTAGGCCTACCTACTGTATATGTCACCAAAACGCAATATTCGTTTTTTAGACAATTAACAATATCCAGTCAGAGACAATGGAAAAGATTCGCTTGCTGTGTGTGACCGTGGGATTCGGATTCGAGAGACAAAAGCCAACCGTTTGTTACCTGATGAAACCTCGGCAGAAGCCAACAGGTGATATTTATTTCACTATATTTCTCCCCTTGTATAATTCACACGCGCCTGCCGCCGTGGGAATGACTTCAACACTACGCTCACATCACATCAAATAACCATTAATAAAGCTGTTTTCTCTAGTCTTTATATTCCCCATTACGCCCATTCGCTGAAGGGTGAATAATGAAACCCCATATGAGCATCATTGCTGAAGGCTTAAATCATTGCCAATAGCCTACCTCTTCTTATTTTCATAAACAATGTTCTAAAATTAGTGTAGTCCATGAAATCGTCATGCTATGCGTTCACACATATTCAAACCAAATAACACATTATTCTTATCTTCATATAAAGAAAGCAAATATTTACGGCACATTTGTAATTTGAGTTTGGTAAGGTCAACCAAAAATGTACGGTTATAATAATGTACGGTGAAACATCTTAGGCTGCCTGAATGTGCGTGGCCCTTATGCCAACACAGGGCGTGAACGTGGATTTGTTTTCAAGGAAAACACTATCGTACAGGCCTACAATTTCGAAAACAGATTTATCTTTAGTAGTCCTATTGTGTAGGTAGCGTATTCAAACTTCCGTTTCCTTTTGGGGTCCAATTGTTTAGTTGTGCGCTTTGAACAATTTGGACACCCATAAGTTAAAACATCCGCAGATAAACTAGAAAATAAATCCTTTGCCCCATTGAATCCATTTACTGCAAAACTGGTAAATGCGTTTTAGTGATTGGTTCGTCAATAATAACCATTTAACACGCTACTTTAGTCATCTTGGAGACAGATCCCCTTCAAATGAATCCTTAATCTGATTTCGATTTTAACCCGTTTACTTATAGGCTTATGCAGGGCCGTCAAAGCAGTCCAAAGCTTCACACAATAGCGCGCCCTGTCCAAAGCGCGCCACAGCGGGTTTAAACTCCACCTTTGATGCAAGATGTTGCTATAGACACAAGTGAGGCCTTGGAGAATGTTGGGCACAAATTATCCGATGAGATAAATAATTTAGATTTAGTTCATCTTATATTGAGTTACATTTTCGCCTGACTGAAATTTCAAATCACTTTTGCAATTGGAAACTTCCAATCATTTGTTGAGAATCAGGCTATAGGCCTAAGCAATATTGATTCAGTGTTTGACTTGGAATGAAAACTCTGCACGTGAATAGGTCTACTGTATCCAAGAGGTAGGCCTAATGTAGCCTACACATTCATTTTGAAACCCAAGAAATAACACGTGTATGTAACACCTGTTAATTGGGAGTCCCAGATAAACAGGAATAATTAATAAATAGTATGTATTTCAATAGCCTATTTGTATCAAGACAATCTTGATTAGTTATCACAAAAAACAGATGTGGCAAGAGAGAAAACCTGGCAAGAGATACGTATATATGTGTATTGGGTATTTTCTCCACTCAGTTTTTGGGGTTTAGACCAGAAAAGTGGGTTATTTAGTTGAGGAAACACACTAATACTTTGAATGAAATGTGGAAAAAACTCTTCAGAGAATACTGGCCCACTTTAGATTCAGCAATTGAGTGTAGTGACCTGGATTAAAACAGATTTGACCCCAACTCTGCTATTCAGTTATGCAAGCCTTATTGGGCATGCTAGACGCATCAACTACTTTTTAAGTTTGTTTGTTGATTGGAGATTATAGTGCCTTACACTCTTTGGATGTTGCCCATCTGATTACACTGACCATGAACAGGCCGCAAATGACCCCTGATCTGCCTTTCCACTCACAAGAAACCCTACTTGAGATCAGAGCATGTACAGGTTGCTCTGTGTTCTACATATCAATGTCCTAATTGTTGCCCATGCAGCCAATGAAAGGTGCACAATATGTGTTAACTGTGATAGTTGGTAACCAGTTGGTTACTGATCAGGCAAGTAGCAGTAGCAGTTACTACCAAGACAGAATTCAGTAAAGAAATACTTCACTACTTCAGTCATTCAGCATCCACTTTCATTTCATTTTAATATAAAAGATATAGGTCAACTTTGTTTCCCCATGTTTAACATAAACATCAGGTACAGTAGGGGTTTCCCTTCTCAACAGGATAACAATGTTAAATCTTCCATCCAAAAGTTCTCTAAGATATACAAAGTTCCAGTAAGATGTTCCCTCTGGAAAAGACAATTCATACAAATCATTTTGAGTGGAACATCTTCTCTTTTCAAAGAGAGAAGACCATCTAATACCAAAACAAAAAATATTTATCATTAAAAGCTCCCATATCTCTTTTTAAAAAAAGAGATCAAACCTGTGGTTATTGAGCCCATCAAAAAAGCAGGCAGACATGCAAAATGCAGACGCCAAAAATAATATTCTTGGGTAAAAATAATCTCCATTTGCATTCTCAAATACTAGATAAAAAATATTCCAGGATTGATATACAGTACTTACACAACAATGATCATTTGTATGGAATTATTGGCTTGCATCTATATTTCCATACACAAAAGAAAAAAATCAATCATATCTCTAAAAAAAAAGTATAAAACAATTGTGTGTCGGCACATATTTGTAATTCCACACACAAAAAATCCCAACAGTATCAATCGATATCTTGAAAAAAATAAAGTATTTGCACTGTACAAAAGAATCCATATACATGATGCATATTTACACAAATTACAGTCAGACAATCTATCGGGGGTCACCATCAGACAAAAGTTAGCCTCCACCTTTTACACCTTAATGGCAATAGGTAGTGATTGGAAACGGAGTGGACAGTTTGAGCCTTCACAAACTATTGCCAATCAACCCCTCACCATCCCTGCGGTGTAGTTGATGAGAGGGCAACTGTTAGAATGATATCTCTGGTGCCAAACTGGAAGTCCAACGGTGCAGTCCATCACAGTGTCTCTCACTACTGTGGCCATGGCCTCCACACAGAGTCACTCAGCTCCATTGTCTGGGGTGACCTGTTTGGACCATGGCCTGTGTGAGGGTGAGGGACCTGCCCAAGAGGAGGAGGTTGTCGCATGGGTAGTTGCCCGGGCAGGGGAGAGTAGTCATGGGTGGAAGCTACTGCAATTGCCCCATGGAGCTGCAGGGCAGGAGGAGGAGGATGGGTGAGGCTGGGGAGCACTGTTGATGTCTGAGGCATAGTATCAGCTGTATCACTGGTCTCCTCCAACTCCTGGCTCTTGGTGGCTATGAAGTGGCTGACTCTGAGCAGACATGACCTCATGCCCTCTCGGTAGTTCTGCTTTCGCTTGCAGGGGGACCCCTGCTCTCCCCCAATCTCTCTGGAGTGGACTCTTTTCATTGGTTGATGTTCATGTTCTTCTTCCTGCTCAGTCCTCAGGAAGTTGACAACACTCTCTAGAATTTCTGCTTTTTCCACCTTGGGATTTTTCAGTTTCTAAACAAGAAAAAAAAACAGAATATGAATATAAACTAAACTAAATTCCAATGCACGTTGTGAAAACGACGAATATGAAATACAAAATATAGGCCTAAACATTACTCATAAACATGAAGGAATACGATCTAGTTTTAGAACACAGGGCAGTAGGGAATCCACAAGAAACATACCTCATTACGAGTATTCTCCAACAACAAAAGTCGTAAAGTTTCCAGACTGTGGTTAATACGATCTCTCCTCCGTTTCTCCATTAGAGGTTTGGGGACCTGGAAGTATGGAATAGATCCGACCATTAGTTATCCGTTCATTGATTAAATGTCTTGGCTATTCTTGAGGTTCTGTGCGTAAATGTAAAGAAAATAGTTAAAGCGCCCTGATATTTGGAAACAAACTGATTTACTTCAAATTATAATTACGATTACCCTTAAGTCACTATATAGACCTCAAGTTCTATTGAGATTGCAATAGAAAATATCTGAACAAATCTATCTACAGACAATTCTAGGCCTATTCTAAATAACGAGATCTGGAGAAAATTGGTCTACTTGCCCTTCTTGCATCCTTTTGATCTGGGAAGACAGTCGCCATCGTTTTCATGACAAAATAAAGATGTTGTCTAAAAGCAGTAAAATAATTATCGAATGGCTCTGGCCTTTCGGCAATAAAATATACCTATAAAACCACGCCCCATTCATTCCCCTCCCACCACACAATCAAATCAATCTATTGGTCAATTCGAGTAAGGGCACGACCCTAATCACATATGCATTGCGCACGCTCACCCTTATCACTGAACTCTCACAAAGGTCTTTCTCTTTTTTGTTTTTAAAATTTGAGATCACCCGTGTGGGGATGAAAGGATGTTTCTATAGGCCTATATTGTAGATGATGGTTTATCCTGTATTCATATACCTATAGGATTCTAATATTCGAAATAATAATATCATTTACATCAATATTTAGCTTCTAGCCATGTGTCTTCTCCAAAGGATCATACACAAGATGCTAGGATAAAAGGTATTGGGTTTTTGATGGTGATAGGGCACTTCTCAGATATAGGCTCAATGCGACCCTAATGTCCCATTAGGCACCCCACAGAGGCTAAAGGCTCATCTCACAGGCTCGCCAGTTAAGTACAAGGAGAAGTGCGATTAATAATCATCGAAACATTGATTGTAGGAAAAGGGCAATTAGAAGGTGGTGGAAGGTGGACGATGTGTTCACCTATAGGCCTATTTCAAACTTATTTCATTCTATTGGATTACGCACATTGGACCATTTGAAATATTTTAAATCCGCCATTTATATGCATATCAATTGAATGGTCTTTTTGAGCACACTCATCTCACTGTGTGGGGTGGGCATTATACCAGAACACGTTTAACACGGATGAATTTAAGTTTTGGAAATGTATTTTGATATTTTTGAGCTAAATGGATGACCTGGCCTGTATAAGTATGCCTGTTGGTTTATCAAGGTGACAGCAAACACTGACACCCTGCTCCACGCCATTAACCGCAGTGTTTACATAAACTCTACGAACCCCTGGGACAACATACATCTCACCCTCTGTAGAAGTGAGCCATTGCGCACTGGGCGGCTGCCTCGCACCTTCGGCGATGTCACCTCGGGTTGATAGCCTACCTCCTCGCTTTTTGCTGAATTGTAACCGGATCAATCCTAAAAATGAAAAGTTTATGTTAATTGTGTAAAAAGCATAATTGTTATCAGCCAATGTAGACCATATTACTCTGGCTTCGTAGGCAGCTAAAAGGGACACGTTAGACAAGGCCTTTTCTATCTAATTTCTAACTGATTGTAATGAAAAAATGGTTGTGCTTTCTCAAATGAGTTTCACAGTGAGTTGACCAAACATTTGTGGCTGTAGCCTGATCCCCTGATTATAAGGGGATATATGGAGATAACACCGGAATGATCGGATCACGGACATCCCGTAGAGATTAGCTGGATTTAAAAAGGCATTGATAGTTCCGTTTAACAAAAAGGACAGAGCTGCGGCTTAGTCGCTGGTGAATGCTCTGAGGAACCATGAATTCTCTTAAGTCGCGTGTGTGCGTGTGCGCTTGAGGGCGCGCGCGCAATAGGTGTAGGCCTCTACAGATGGAGAAATAAATAAATACAACTGTGTTACAAAATGAAGGCCATGGCCTATAGTTATGAATACAAATCATCAACAATGTACAACTACTGAAATATCAAAAGGATATGGCAGGGTTATAGGTTTGTTTGCCCTTTGTCTGCCAACGTGTCCTTGATGGAAGGTTAATCCTTCTCTTTGATGGTTAAAAAGACTGCATGTTTTAGGTTTCAGCATAGTGCATGCACCTGCACTACAAAGGGTAAGAAAACCAAACCAATTTGAATAATATCAGGGCACGTGGACCCGCCCCATAAATGAGTCTCATTGATGGACATTAAGCGCTTGCCTGAGCCTCTGAAGGAATGCAATTAGCGACATCTGGCTTTTAATGTCGTCACGCAGACCCCTGACCATTTGAAGTAAGTCCCATCCAATATAGAAACTCGTCATGTGCATCAGTTCTTCAGACAAAAGAGACTAAACTGATTGGACTAAAAAAAAGCCTCTGGAGACACTAATATTTAAAGTTCTTATGGGAAATCGATTATGAGAAAGTTGCAGATGGTTTACTTCATATCAAATCAAACCATTAATGTTGTGGTATAAATGATCGTTAACATGGCTTGTTAACACACCAGATGTCCCGTGCTTTTATTTTCATTGATTGGACTGCGCGTAAAAAGCGCACATTCAGTAAACATTCGGCTCGAGTCCTCCCCTCCCCAAATACACAAGCGCACACTTCACACCTAGGTGTTAATGTACTTAACACCTCATTAGGCATCGGACCAAACCTGAAACCCGCCTCCCTCGGTCTCCACACCTGCATCATTATGACTGTGACTTCTTCACCCTGCATCGATGTTTATTTTTATAAGCTATGCATTTACGCCCTATATCTATTACATTTTGGTATCCCAAATTATGCCTGCAAAAACATTTCGATCAAATTGAAGTATTTCAGCATACACTTATCAGCACTAGTATTTTTTTATTGTGATATAGATTAATTCTGTAGGCTATTATTTGTGTATTGTCTTCTTTGCTACCCCTCCGGTTAACAGGTGATGGGGCAGTGGTGTTCTCGCTTGACCTCTAACGTTTCGACACTTTGGGCAATGTGCCGATATCTCACACATCATAAAAAATAACGACACGGTAGTTTGTCACTGCATCGCTGTTCCCATGAGAAAATTCTGTTTCCCACCGACTCACTTTCATAGTGTAAATTTCTGAGATGCTATCCCGAATTAGCATTCCTAATGAGAAAGATCCAACATCTAGCATCAACACAGCATCATAATTGGTGTAGTCTATCACTTAATGCATAGTCGAGCATAATTGCTTCGGCCATAGGCTACATTTCATCAATTGTATTCATTCCAAGGACTTTCCTGGTGCAAATAGCCTAATAATTCGTAACGTGGTCGGTGGGTAATATGGCCAAATGCCATTCAGGTTTTAGTGTTACTCTTTTTGAATTTAACAAGTCTATGTGAGTCACCAAACTGTGGAGCGATGTCAAGAGGTCTAAACCGTTGAGCTTTTTCCATTCTTTTCATAAAGAAAAAGCAAGTTCATTTTGGTTAGTTTTGAATCCACTCTAACAGCATAACATCTATTTACTGTTTAACTAAATACTCAGAGAAAATAAAATAAATCTCAGCATAGATAGAATGTCACACAGCCTGGCTACATTTATAAAGGCCAATCAATTATTAAGTCTAATCTTAATTCTATATAGGGCTATGTCTATCTGAAAACAACTTCTTTGGAACAATTGGATTTGAATAACAATGAAGTTGGCCAGGGGAAATTTCAGAGTGTCATTTCAGTTAGGCCCTACGTCACTCTCACCTCTACACCAATCTAAGTGGCCTCTGTGATATAAATCGGGGTGACACTTGCTGCGCACTTGTATTTAGTCGACACACGAACTGCAAGGATTTGTCCAGTCTGCATTATTATCCAGAAAATTGTCTCATACAGCCTCGGCCTACTCTAAATCGGCACAACAAATGAAGAACAAAATGAAAAATTCAAAGCTGAATAATATCAAGAGTATGAAAAAGGTGAGGAAACCATTTGGTATTACTATAATTTGCTACGGTTTGCTGTTTTAATCTTTGGTATATAGCCCACCATAGGCTTCCCGAAATAGGCAGAATTAGAATATGATAACAATCATAAATTATTGTTATCATATTCTAATTTTGACCAAATGTAGCCTCCAGCAACAATACAACTATCTAGGCGCCAACATTCGAAACATCTCTCTTCCCTCTTGTTTCGGTGCAGATGTTAAAACCAGTAATAGAGAAGAAGAGACGAGACCGGATAAATGAAAGTCTTGGGGAGCTCAAGGCTTTGTTACTGAACTACACATCCGATGCGGTGAGTTTATCAATATCCTTTTTTATTTTTTTATTTTTATTTTTTTAATAATATCCTATCTATTTCTAGAAGGAGTCTTTAACGCCACCTGAAGGCTTATACATGACATGTTGATAAAGCCTGTATTCAATTGTATAATCTTTATCACACACACAGCGTTTGCAGAACCCGAAACTGGAGAAAGCAGAGATTTTAGATTTGGCCGTAGAATATCTTCAAAAGAGGACAGACAGACGAATATTAAGCAAAGGTAAGTCTATCAAATATCCTCTCAACTCTTCTTGTGTGTCTGTGAATGAGAAGCAATAATGCATCTTTACCATAAGCCTATAGGGCTGGAAATAATTAAATATTTCCCTCTATTCCTGTAACAATCAATCATCAAGTCCTCCTCTTCTTACCACTCAATTATCCCCCCCCCCTCTCTCTCAGATTCTTCCTCTCCAGCTCAGTCAGGTCCGTGGGAGGTCTCTCAGGGAGGCATCCCCAGTCCTCCGGGCCCCAAACCTACTGCCCTGCCTGTCATCTACACAGCTGGTTTCCAGCAGTGTGTTTCCCACCTGTCTGGCTTCATGTGCAGCACCAACCCATCAGAGAGAGAGGGCCTCATCCAAGGCCTGAAGAGCTACATGGACAACCACCAGTACCCAACCAACAACAGTGCAAGGCGGTGCTTGTCCTCCTCTTCGACAGACTGCCACCTGAGGTTGAGTGGTAGGACATTGAGAGAAGTCTGTTGCCATTCTAATCAGGATGCCACTCCATCCTTCGACAGCAGGCTCAGTGGTTTCTGCAAACACACTTTACCCACCTTTCAACCCGATGGCCACTCCTACCCCATGTCACCTGACTACCTCTCCCCACCCCCGTCTCCCTGCCTCTCTTGTTCCTCTTCTGCCTTCACCACCCCTCCTCCCTATCCTTCCATTTCCTGCCACTTCCCTTTCCCTTCCAGCCTGTCACCTCTCTCCACCAATCGCTCCTCCCTCTCCCACTCATTGACACTACACTCCATCCCTGCTCCTGTTGGTTTTTCCCCGACACTCCTTCTCTCAAGCCCCTCAAACCTCCCTTTGCCCTCCATGACCAGTGTGAGGTCGCCTGACCCTACACAGTTATTTGCCAACTCCATCCACTCCATGTGGAGACCTTGGTTTTGAAGCCATGTGTCTGCCTGCGGACAATGAAAAATTGAATCTGGACCAACATTATGGAAGCTGTCTTTAAGCTCAGGAGGAGAGAGCCCCCTGGTGGACATGAGTTGCCCAACAAGCAAGAATTATGGGATGTCAGAACCTGACCTTACTGCTGCTATATGATAATCCAATCTTTTCCTATGATGGCATTTTGCACTATTTTCGAGAACATCCCTGATATCACCACACAATATCAATGCCAACTTTTGCTGAATTATGAATTGAAATTCTAAATGAATGAAATTGCCCGAAATGAAATTGTATATATTTTCTTACATTTTTAAATTGTATATGCAAATACAGATATATTTATATATTTTTCTTGTAAATACATTGTCTAACATTGAATAAAAGATCAATTTCACCCTGTTGAAGTCCTACTTATTAGTACTTTTTGTGATGGTGTCATTATGCTCTATACCTCTCCTTTCCTCTGGGGACTGAGGATTGGCCCTGTCCTGTTCAACTATCCAGGTTGGTCATAATCACCCATTATACCTGGTGTTTTTTTTATGACAACTACAATTACACTAGCCTTCTGACTACATTAACTTCTGTGTAGAGAACACCGTACCTACTAGGAGGGTGCAGTGTTTTCCCAACAACAAGACTTGGACTTGGAAGAAGAGAGCCTTCAGGTCTGGTGACAAGGAAGAACTGAAGCGGGTGCAGAGGAAGCTCAAGGAAAAGCTGAAGGAGAGCAAAGCGGAAGATGGAGGACAGCCTGCAGGACAACAACACAAGAGAGGTGTGGAGCAGCGTGAGGAAGATCACTGGCTACAAGCAGGCTAACGACCTGCAAGTGGCTGGAGATCTGGACAGGGCCAACGAATTGAACCAGTTCTTCAACAGGTTTGATTCGGGGGCTCATTGTCTCCCTCCCCCCAGCTCCACCAACAACTCTCCACTCTGTCCTTCTTCTCCTTCTCCTCCCCCCAGCTCCTCCAGCCCTGCTCAGCTACTAGACCAGCCCCCCTCCCCTCCCCCTGCCCTGTCTCCCCCTGCCCATTCACACCTCTCACCTACCCCTTTGTCCCATCCAGTACCCTCTCCCTTCCCTCTCCCTCCCCAGCCCCTCTGACTCCATTCACACCCCCCCCCCCATTCCCCTCCTCCTCCAGCCCCACCATTTCACTTCACAACTCTTCAGCGCCCCCCATCATTCTGCCCCATGGCACCACTGCCACAGCCAATGACCCCCCCACCAACCCCGCTCCAGTGTCTTGGGGAAACTCTGCACCAGAAAGGCTGCGGGCCCTGACGGTGTGAGCCTGAGGGTGCTCAAAGTCTGTGCGGACCAGCTGTGTGGAGTACTCCAGTACCTCTTTAACCTGAGCTTCAGTCTGGAAAAGGTCCCATCAATGTGGAAAACATCTTTGCCTGGTACCGGTACCAAAGAAAAGGAACCCCAGTGTTCTGAATGACTATAGATCAGTAGCCTTGACATCCCACATCATGAAGACCATGGAAAGGTGCTAGCACACAAGAGGTCCCTGGTGAAGACATCCTTGGACCCACTGCAGTTTGCCTACCAAGCAGACATTGGTGTGCATGATGTCATCATCTACCTGCTACACAGAGCTAACTCCCATTTAGATAAGGCTGGCAGCACTATGAGGGTCATGTTCTTTGACTTCTCCATTTAGCACCATACAGCCCATACTACTTGCGGATAAGCTGCAGAGGATGCAGGTGGACTCCCCCATTGTTCCCTGGATTATGAACTACCTGACTAACAGGCCACAGTTTGTACGGCTGCAGGGATGTGTGTCATCTATCTATCTATCTATCTAATCTATTTGCTCTTCCAAGGTGGTGTCTATAGCTCAAATAACAAAGAATATACGACTGGCAATTCATATTAATTTACCATAGGCTTTATTTATTTTACCTTAATCTTTACAGGAAATCCCATTTAGGTTTGATCTCCTATTCTCCAGATAGGAGCTCCGGTATCACCACTATTTCATTTAAGAGGAATAGCTATTCAGCAACTCACCAGCAGATGGCAGCATCAGCTAGAATAACTGAGAGTTGTTGTAGAAGACTCTCCATCTCTGACCCTCTCACAATGGAGGTAATAAGAAGCACTGTCAGTAGGATAGAGCAACTCATTGTTTCTGACTGTTCTATCAGTCCAGTGATAAGCCTAAGACTCCTCATACAAGCATCAATATTTTCCCTCTCTGTCTCTCAGCCTCAGATAAATGCTCACCCACTCTATCTGCTGTTCAAATCTCACAAATCACAAGGCCTGAATATTTTCTGAGCAAGGTACTGAGGGATTTGGCTAGAGAAAACAGAATTTCTGACATGATAGAACATGTCTTTGGATAATGGTTATTTTTCCCCCACCCACCCTCCCTCCCGTCCTCCCTCCCTCCCTCCCTCCCGCCCTCCCTCCTCTTCGCATTGAAGAAGCTTTCTCTGTACCAGTGCCATTAGTTATGAGGCCGCCATTGTTCATTGTCAGAGAAATAAGAGGGCAGGCACATCATTGGGAGTTAGATTCTCCACACTGTCTTTCTGCAGGTTTTGATCAGTCAGAGCCATGCAAGAAGGACATTCTGCCGCTGCATTGCTCATAATTAAAAGGGAAAAAGATCACCTCACGGAATGACCCGACAATGGTTGAAATCCCCCTGGCATTTTCTCGGGGCACGCTGATTAGAGCTGATCCTGTTACCCTCTGTAATCATCGTTTTGTTAGCCATGAATGCACCCCATGCATTCCTGATTTGTCCAAAGCAGGGGGGGGAGAAACTTAAAGAAAACACTCTGGAGGATTCTAGTGTGGAGATGTCAGGGGTTTGTCATGGTTTATTGGGTGCAGAGATAAATACATTTGTGTTGGCACATTTCAAAAGCAAAATGTTGGGGCAGGACTGGTGTCAAACGCTTTCATCACGCATGTGCACACTTGTAGATGATCTGTACACACACACACACACACACACACACACACACACACACACACACACACACACACACACACACACACATACACACACAGGTTATACCATTTGACAAGTGTGTGGTCCAGCAACTACAAAGAACAAGTAACTTAATCGACCCAAAAAACAATCTGACAAAATCTCCACATAACATTCACACAGGCCGCAAAAGCTCCAATTGTGCCAAGGTTTTCAGGGCGGGGTGTGAGATATCTGTCATGTCTAGGGGGACTCACTTAACCGAATACCACTGATTTAGTCACATTCAATTGCTCTTATTATGTAAACCAGTTCTCTATAGATCTACATTAATGATTCAAGCTTCCTTGTGAGGTTGCCAAGACTGGAATTAATTGAACTGACATTTCCGTTTTCTTTTCCTCATTCCAGGGGTACAAATCAGTTTGTGTTTAAGAGCAAGACCAGAGGATTATCTATCTGACAGAAAAGAACTAACATATCGTGCCAACACTACAATACAAGGAACTGACTGGATATTACAGTGGGACCATTTAAGATTAAAAGAGAGAGTTGACACATTGGACTGATCAGATTGTTTACCTAGCTTTAACATCAAGAGTGATGGCCTCGGGCTATGTTACAAATCTGAGAGGAGAAGAACACTTCCCAACTCCACCTCCACCAAAAAGCCATGCATTGAAGACATATACTTGTCTCTTTGGTTTGATACCTTTACTAAAGCCACATAAATATTAGAGTTTTTCTTCCCTGATTCATGTCTTCTGCTGTAACAGAGGGCCCATGGAGTCCCAGTGTCAGACTGACCATGCTGACTGACCAATGGACTGCTGACATGGTTGTCTGATAGAGTCAGCCTCGCCGCTCTGGGAGGAAGACACCTCTCCCAGAGAACATGTCAATCCTCAAGAATGTAGATCTGTCGCTACCCACAACTAAATACCATTTTTCCTCTCTTTCATTTTGCTTTTTTTCCCTCTCTCTCTCCTCGCAAGGGTCTTTGAAGTAAATAGCGAAAGGATCCCCGACTGTAGCAAATTACCTGAGGACTGAAACATTTTTGACATAAGTCCTGAGAGACGGGGCGAGCCACTTTTCCTGGCGGCCCCTTTGGGCGCGTTTAATCTGGGTCTGAGGGAGACAGCGGCGTTGACAGACTGACAGGACAGCTGGACACACTTCCAGGGCAGCAGTGACGGACACAACAGAGCCAGGAGCTGGGCCACTGCAGACGCATCACCATGGGGGAAACAGAGCCAGGAGCTGGGCCACTGCAGACGCATCACCATGGGGGAAACAGTGGCAGAGGGTCTGACCTGCACCTAGAGACAGAGATGGAGACAGGGACAGGGTCAGTGTGTAACCTACACCCACAGACAGAGACACAGACACAGCGACAGGGTCAGGGTTTAACCTGCACCCACACCCACAGACAGACACAGAGACAGGGTCAGGGTCTAACCTGCACCCACAGATATAGACAGAGACAGGGACAAGGTGCATGAAAAGTCCACTGGAGACCATCCACTCTGACTCTGTAGCACTATAATGACTCTTTCTCTTTGTATACAGAATTGTAATGCATTTCTGTTGTGTATTTAAATGAAGCAAACACACCAAACAAAAGGGAAATGATCTGTCATTAAATGTCAGGCTTTGGTGGACAGTGGGCATCCCAAGACCTACCCTGAAGGTCATTGTCAAGGCAGCATCTCAAAAGCAGACAGGAAGTAACTTGAGCCAAACAGGAGGGAATCAAATCAGACATTGGTGGCTTGTTTTTCAGGGCAGGACAATTACGTTTGACATAAGGCGCTTTTCACTCATGCATCAGTGGTCTCCCCTTTCAGGGCCCTGCCATCACAGGGGTCCAGTGGTTAGCCTTTGTTCCTCTCAATATTACCAAGTCATTTGCAAGAGATGATGAACAATGACTGCCTTTTCAGAGATCCCATAACCTTTATTCACAGGACTCTCAGCTCTTCTGTGCCATCCAGTATGCGTGAGTGATTATCTTGTTGCCGGTCATTCTGCTGATTCTGTCCAAATTGTAATTCCCCCTGGACTTCTAAGAGATGCAATTAGTCTGAAAGTATATCTACTCATCAACGTAATGATTCAAAGAGGAAATGCACCACACTGCAGAGCCAAGTAAAGGCTCTATCTACATCCAGAGAGTGATGATCCTTGCAGTTCTACTGTAGTCTCGTAAAAATGACCCTGAACATGAATAGGCCTATTGCAGCCTTGTCTTTGAGGTTGGCTTTGTGGTTGGTGTAGGATTTGACTGTCTGACTACCTGTTGTCTGGGAGCATATATTCTCCAGGCCCTGATGACCCTGTCTCCCCTCTGTCTCCCCCCTGTCTCCCCCTTGTCTCCCCTCCCCCTGTGGGTGGGCTGTGACCCGGCTAGCCTGCAGCCACTGCGGGTTATGACTCCTGCTCCGGAACGCTTGTAATCCCGGGGATGTACTTCAGCACACTTTGCACTCTCTGCTCCTTTCAAAAAATCAGGAAGAACTTAGCAGGTCAAAGGTCAACCTACCAAGCAGTAGCCGCTGTTAAAAATAGCGAGTGATTCATAGGTCGTCTAAAAATACTGGTTCTTGTCCATTCTGATTCAGTGAAAGCTGTTTTTTTGCTGGCAGCATTTTGTGACCTCTTCTGACGTAGGTGCTGATTTGGCCAAAAACAAGGGTAAAAAGCAGTTTGTCCTCAAAGCAGCGAAAAGCAGTTAGGTGATGTAGAAGTCTCTCCTTCCGTATGTAACCTCATACTGCTGAGAAAATGTCAGAGTGCAGGAGAAAGTGTGTGTGTGTGTGGACACAGATTCTTTGGGACCTTAAGGGGCCCCTTGCTCTGACAAACAGAATAGTCTAACCTTATCTCTGCCCAGTCAGAATTCCACAAATGCTGTGGACTTCAGCATCTGAAGCCAAGGAGAGAACAGAGTGAGACTTAGTATGTTGTCATATTCATTTATTCTGTAATTTATATTCATTTTTTAATATCAGTTTTATCTGAATGAATGGATAATTCATTGATTCACAACAACAACAACAACTCAAATGGAATGATTTCAAAAGCATACCATAGCATGTGATAACTCACCTGCCGGGCAGAGATTTAACCATGAATGAATGACACAACTAATCAAGCCCACATTCATACTGTCTGTTTATAGACTTTACTGACACTTCTTACATTACCAGCACGGAAAAAATGCACCATTTTATTGTCGAGTCACAGGTTGACACCTGGCAGATATTGTAATAGCTGAGCTGAGCAGTGAACACCTTGATTAAGCAGAATCTGGCGTGGATCTGGGGTTTCCCAGCGAAGCACAAGCACCTCCATGCAGGAACAGGCAGTGAACTAGAGTTACAGTAAAAGAGGAGAGGAAATTACCGACTGGCGTAGGGCCAAATACCTACACCTTTCATCACGTAGTTTTAATCAGCGCTGATTATTAAGAGCATTGTAAGGGGCTTAGGGGTCTTGTGTTGGCGCAGGATTGACCAGACCTCCAGGACCAGCAGACATGTTGTCAAATGCTTACAAAGACAGTTTCGCTGACATCACATATTCTTAGTTACTTTAATGAAGTATGACACAAAATGCTTCATTCATAATTATCTTGCTAGACCACTACATGAGGCTCTGTATTTGTCACCAAAACAATGACTATCAAAGATATTTCATGTTGATGATAATCAAGTTCTAGAGGATGGTATTGGATCATACATGAACATTCATATTCAAGCATCATTACTCATTGCAACGCTGTGATGATCCACAGTCCTTGTTGTTGTTAGATGGTTTTACGAGGAAACAATGAAAGCCTTTGCAGCTGTTTGAAACGCCTCTTATGGACAGCTCCACATTAAGAGCAGGGAGGTAGGATAGAAAAAAACACCCTCTATGATGTCTCAGCATTAAAAGGCACAGGGAGGACTCTGAGAGCTTCCCTCCTATCCCCCCCACCCCCCGCGCCCACCCCCCCACCCCCACCCCACCCCTTCCCCTCCGTACCTCCCCGCTCTCAATCACCTGCTTCATCTTCTCCCTCTTTGTTTATGATACACATCTTGTGAGGGTCTGGGAAGATCAGTGGCACATTCTGAAGGATTGGGCTGCTCAGGAGAGCCTTACAGAGTGAGTGTTAGGGACACTGCATAGGAGAGCCGTGTGGGAATGTGACAGCTCTGGTACTTCTACAACCCTAATGCCATGTCATCTGTGGGGGTGGTCTCTGGTCACAATCAGAGACAACCCACACTGAGGGATTGATCATAAAGGGTTTGTGTGGTGGTGCACCACAATCACAATGTTCATATAATAATATGATAGTATATGTGCCAGAGTGGTGGGGTTCAGGGAGGGTACATAATGTAGTTGTTGGCTACCTTTGTTATTGTACCTGTGCACCCCAGCTGTTTTGGTGCCTCTTCTTTGGTGCCTATGTTTCAATAATGTCTTTTCAGAGTACCAGTCTGTCAGATGAATCACACACACACACACACACACATACACACACACACACACACACACACACACACACATACACACACACACACACACATTACATTACATTTACATTCATTGCATTTAGCAGACGCCTTTATCCAAAAATACATTTGTCTAGGTAAGTGAATCCTCTATCCGTCAGTCATCAGAAGAAAAAGTAATCTATGCTAGGACCAGGGGCCATTGGCAGTCACAATGCTAGAAGAAGGAAGAATAACTATTTTTTTTGTATTATTATTATTATTATTTTTTTGTATTATTATTACTTTTTTTTTTTTTGTATTATTATTACTTTTTTTTTTTTTATATATTAATTTATTTACAGTAGAGGAACTGTACAGGAGGGTAGTGGAGATGAAAAGGTCTTTATGAGGGACAGTTACGATGCCTGAAGAGATGGGTCTTCAATCTACGGTGGATAGGTAGTGACTCTGCAGTCCTGACAGCAGTGAGAATCGGGCAGGGGTGACCATTGCTGACCATTGCTTGCAAGTAGGGAGGGGGTGTTCCCTTTGCCGCCCGGTAGTCGAGCACCAGGGTCTTGAAGTGTCTCTCCGCTTGCAAGTGTAATAAACTTAAATTGTGGCTTTAACAAGACCCTTGGCTCTTGAATCTCATCTTTGCTGAAATAGATTTCCACGACAACACACATACACACACACACACACACACACACACACACACACACACACACACACACACACACACACACACACACACACAGTCTCGTGTGAGGTGTTGCGTGAGACAGCATGTGTGGTTACAGGGGTCGTGCTCCTGTTCTTTTATCCCTCCGTATTTGTGAACTAATCTGCAAACACAGACATCTCTCCTGGATAAAGGCAAGAGTCATCACGCGTTGTTCAGCCTCTCCTTTTCTCTCTGGGGTTGACACGAGTAGACCACCAAGCTCTGATCTCTCCACAAGAGTAGAGGCAGAGTGATATGGGCCGGTTTCCCTGTGTTGAAATAGATGAAACTCTGCTTAAAGGAAGGGGGTCTGGTGGTACTTTGTCTGGCCCATCTAGATGGGGTTGATAGTGTGTCATGATAAGTGACATGAAAGGACCTTGTCATCAGCCTTTGTTTTTCTTTTCTTTTTCCCCCCCCCCTCTTCTGTGCTGCACCACGATATCGCAGCAAGGCAAAGCCCTGACACGGCGGGAGCTGGCAGCCAAATACACGACAGAAAGTGGAGGCTGGTGGAGGTACATTAGAAACATTACCAGATTCCCAACCTAGCAGAAACATTATGGGAATGGAAAATTGTGAGCTATGCATGCTCAGTACACTGACGAATATGTACCATATGGCTTGGTCTTGTCAGCGCAAAAACACTGAAGCAGCACATTTCATGCAGGGGGAGGCTGGTGAAGGAGAAATCGGAGTACAGGTTCATTGTAAAGAATGGAATGGAATGAGGAATGGTGTCAAACACACTTGTTTGATACCATACCTCATTCTATTGTCAAACACAAGTTTTTGATACCATACCTCATTCCATTGTCAAACACAAGTGTTTGATACCATACCTCATTCCATTCCATGCATTACAATGAGCTTGTCCTTCGCTTTCTGCCTCCCCCAGCATCAACCATGCTGCTTCAGTGTTTGCACTGACAAGACCAAGCCATTTGTTGCATATTTGTCAGTGCACTGAGCATGCACATTAGCTGGGTATCTTCTGCCATCATACAAAGGGTGGTAAAGGCTACTGTATCATTTTCTGCCTCAGTGGTAGACCCAGTATCACTTTGTTGCTTATCAATCATGTCCATGCACTTATATGACTCATTATGTCAGTGTACTCTGGACAACACAACTGTTCAATAGAAATCAATCTGATTGCTCCAGGCTATTAGTAGATGTTTTCCTATTGATCTGATACTGTGTCAGATCATGACTGATTTCAGGGACGCCAGAGTCTCTTTGCCTTACATGATTTATCTCCTATGTTGATTGCTCTCTAGAGCTCTGTAGCATTAAATGAATACCCTCTAACCTTACCCCTTCATAGCATATCTTCAAAGTGGGCTAATCTTACATTATCTGTCCAGAGTAGCTAGGGGTGGACATCCCTGTCAGGCTGAAAGGGCTATTTCCTCTAACCTAGCATGTTACCTATCCGTATAGAGGCCAATATTGCAGCTGTCATCTCCCTCAGCAGTTCCCTTCAATGAAGGAATCTTTTGTTTGGGCCAATAAGTCTGACATTGTTCTGCTCTCAGGTGCACTAACCATGGCGGATAAAGGAACACAATATGTTCTCTTTAGCATGGCTACCACTCACTTTCCCCAGGAGCCACGCACAACTGCTTCCTGTCGGTAACTTCCATTTTCTTTGTAGTTTTATTCATGTATTTGGAGTGGACCCTAAAATAATTCTGTAACTTCAGTGTGAATGTGAGGATTTCCTTTTGTTTGTTTGCATGTGTGTGGTCTGTCAATGAAAAGACAGACAAATTGACAATCTTAAAATTGACAACAGCAAACATGCAATGACACAACCTAGAACAGAACATCCGAATCAAAGTATAAAGTAAAATCTGCCGTTCACATACTACATTCTTGTATGTTTCTGCGTGTTATGATTACACATACGCACCTTTATAGGTTAACCTAAAGGAATGAGGTGGTCCCTGTGAAAATAAACATTTAGCTCTGAGATATATAACACAAGATTGTAAAACCTCTAGCAGTGACAACATAAACCCTTTCCTCTCTCTCCCTCAGGGCTTGGGATTGTGTCTACTATTGTGATTGGTCACCACAGGTGAGGCATGTTAGAAAAATCACACGCCTCTCTCCTCCCTGAGACAGGTCTTTGTTTGGCTCTGACAGGGGGAATGCATAGCTAAGCATCTCTATGGCACTTTGAGCACTCAAAATGAGTCCCTGTATTTTCCTAATGTGCGCTGAGATCCACTTTGATCTGCCCCAGCAGGTAGGAGTATCTATATATGTGAGGGTGGGGGCAGTAACCTGCCCTGTTCCATTGCATATAAAGGTAAACTCAGTGAGTCCCTCAAAGTGTTTTTTAGAGGGGGAAAGTACTGTAAGTTATTAACTCACTGAAGTCACTAAACCTTTTCCAATTATTTACCTCCCTTTCCATTATTATTAACATCAGCCCTGATGTAAATGATTTCAACAACACAGCATTGTACAGTACATTATTACTCAATGTTCAAGTTTAATTCCAAAATCTGTCATTCTCTTCCATTTTGTCCATAAGACAGTGAAGCACTGAAGACAGCATTCTGCCTCCCACGACTGTGTCTCTCTGAGATTTCAAAAAGTCATAACTGAAGTCTGCCAAAACAACAGCCTCTGTGCATAGTAGGACCTTTGGCGTGATATTTGATACTAATCTCACCTTTGAATCCAATTTTAGAAATATGAATACATTTCTTTCTTCTTATCCCAATCGAACACTGCTCTGTCCATCTGGGTTATGAGAAATGGGTTTCCAATATCATAACAGAGGGAGGATGACCTGCTCGCTGGCACTAGTTCTGCGATGACTTCACAGATTACAATGGGTGCAATAAAAAAAGCACCTGCATGGAGTTGGTATAATAACTGAGCCAGATGTACTGTACACTGACTGATGTGGGCAGAAACTGCCTCAAAGAACAAGGCAGGAGGGGTAGCTTTTTAGGAGGGGTAGCTTTTTAGATAACCTTGCTTGAGCCCTATAACATTTTAGAGCAGCAACCTCTTGAAATTGATCAACACTCTTTCCCGGAATCAGGCAATTCTATTGGGCATTTGAAATTCTCAAAGCTTTGAACTACCATTTCTATCTATTCAACCAGAACAAACTGTGATCTTCTTGGTAATGACATTGAGGGCTTGGGACAACTGCAAATAAGTCTGGAAAACTAGAAGGCCTTTATATTATCTAATTTCCTGTGTTCAACCAGTACTCCATTCTTGAACATAGAGGGGCTCTAAGCAGTTGATGGGCAGTAGGAAGTAATCATGAATTCATTACCAGAGACAATTAGGACCTGAGTCACATGATCACCTCTAAACCTTGCATGGTCTCCATCAGGATATGCTGTTGTATGCATTCTTCTACATACCCCCACCCTTTGATCAATCACTTTATCTCCACTGGATCTATAAAGGAAAGGGAATTAAAAGATTAACTGTAACTTAACCAATGTAATGGCCTTTGATTTTTCCCTTCCCCATTCAGAGAGAGAGAGAGAAGATGTCATTATAATGACTGTTCCCTGACCACCATCCACATCTCTGGGACCATCATTTCTATACTAGCTGCCCTGCCATTACACTGATAATCACTGGTGACGTCAAATGGACTCAAATGATAAAAGTCAAAGATTTGGTTTTCTCTCCATCCAAATTATTTTAAAGAAAAGTAAAACTATTATGTTATAATAGCATTGTTAACATCTTTCATGCCTCAAAATGTACACATCATTTACTCTACATTTAAAATGTTTCCAGTATATTTAAAAAGTCTGAGGGACTAATTCAGAATCCTTTCTCTCCTCTCTATGGATTCCTTCAATTGTTAGTTGGTTCATATCTTATCCCCTTCTGCAGCATCTTGTCGTGGTGGTGCATGTAGCCTTTGATATCGGAGAGCATAGAGGCTTTGGCAAAATAACGGCCCGCTTTGGACTCTGCTGATTAACCTCTGTATCTGTGCTGTTTGATAAGGTGGAGAAGTCTCCCTACATTCAAAGCAACGAATGCCAGAGTCTTTGCTGCCCTGAGTTGCTATTGATACACTGTACATTTGTGATATGTGGCATCTTTATTTGAATGAGTTGCCAGTTTTTTCCTGTAACTTTTGGAATACCATCTCAACAAATCAATTTTTCGTAATTTCTCTGTACTGTTTCTCCAGTCCCTTCAGTTTTGCAGACCTCATATTTCTTTCACTGCCTGTGTTGTTCAGTTATCTGTACACGTTGAGATTGGAGAAAGAGTTTGGCATCGTCTGGCAATAGTCATTGCTACATATCTCACCTAAATCTGCTGTAATGGGCCTAATAGAAAGGTCTTGTTCTCTCATTTTGTAAATACCCAGACACACGTATGTGCTGTTTATCAAAGATGTCATTCTTGGCATAATGACAGTGCTAAGGGGAAGAAGAATTGTATTGATAAGCTGTTTGACCACATTTGATCTCTTGCCATTTTAATTTGTCACAGTTAAACGTTCAAAAGAAATTGCACACCCTCAGGCTGTGATCTTAGCAAAGGATTAGCTTGAAGCGGATGTCACATCAATTAATTTGAACATTGGTTGTCAAAGTCTGCCAAAGTCTCAGATTCATTTTGTGAGTATTGAATTTGTTGAGGCATTTCCTGTCTGTCGCAGCTTTTGACAACCCATAACTTTTTGACAACCCATAAAATGTACTGTTTGGTTATTAATAAGCAACACAGCCTCTTGGTCAGATGGAGTCTCTCTATTTGACTAAGCAGAAGCTTGGATCCAGAGGTCGAGGTTTTAGTCTCTTTTAGTTTTAGTTGAAAAAAGAAGAGAACCAAAAACATATCTTGCAGGACAATAATACAAGAGTCCAGTGACATTTGTATTGTTGTCTTGCAAGATATGTTTTTGGTTTTGTTACCAAGTAACGTACAAATCAGGATTACTCTCCTTTTGGCTTAATATTTAAAGGTGGAGTCTTCTGCTCGTTGTTTAAAGTGCTCCAATTACTTTTTTTCTTTCACTGGAGTGATGTTCCTTTCCAAGCCAGGGAATTTCCTTCATCCAGAAGCACTTAAGTTATTACTGTGGAGGAGGATTCATGCTGTGCTGCAATGCTTGTTTGAAGTTCCCCACAACATTAGATATTGGTAACACTCCCACAGATCACAGATTACAGCAGCAGGCTGAGCTAGCCAACTGAATCACACTCTCTCCTTTTAAAATGGTATATTCTGGAACCTGAGGTTAGGAAGGGAGGTGGAGCAATTTTTTTCCTTCTCATTTCATTCACAAGTTCTCCCCCGCAAATTTGAACTACATGGGTTTGAAAAAGACTTCAATCTGAGGCTGTATCAAAATGATATCTGGCATAAATATAATATTGTCCTTATTGTCAACAACTAATAGAAGTTCCACATTCACACAACATGGCTGGTCATGTTCCATAACAACCGGAACATTACATAATTTGGCCTATAAAGACTCATTTGAACTGTCACATTTTATAGTGTTATTGATACCACATTGATTTCTCTGAGGTGGCTCTCCTGTTTTGGCTGTGATTGCTCAATACAGTCGTCACTCTTGGATCACTGGTTCCTCTGGTGACTCGCTGGGGCTTGTCCATGTTTATCCCTGGTGTTAGAGGTTTGATAGCAGATTTACACATTGGGCTGTGCAAAAATGGGTAAAATGGGAGCAAAGTCGGCCATCTTTACCTTAGTATTTCTAATAGATGAAATGAGACATAATCCAATGGGAGTTCTGAATACAGCAACTAGTGTTTCCATGATATGCAAATGGGTTTTTAAGACTTTGAAGATTTGTTTACTAAAACTCTGGTTGAATAATCAGTTTTCTCAAAAAACATTGTTAAAGACAGTACAATAAAAATTATGCTGTAAAGTATTCTTAAGTTGTTAATGCTCAACTCGTATTTGCGAGGCCCAATTGACTGGTAGACTCTTGTGATACCTGTGCTTATGAACAGAGCTCACTGCCCACTATACGTAATGCATGGCAAGGCACTTGAATTCTGGGACAGACACGTCTAAAAGGCCAATAGTGTGGATAAAAAAGTGATAATTTATACAACAAACAATCTGTTATGTACAAGACTCTAACCTTGCCTGAGCCTAGGTGACAGCTACTCATTCTCTGTCCAATTCAGTCAATAGTAGGCAGAGAAAATGTGAGAAAAACGGTTAAAACAATTTGTCTTTGTAATTGATTTTCATTGATCCTCTGCAGTGACAGCTACATTTATTGTGGTAACTGTTTGTTTGGTCTTCACACACTCCACACACTCTGGCACAACATAGTTATGCGTTAAAGATTCCAAAGCAAATTCCCTCCAATATCCATGCCTTTGATGTAATGGATGTGCTGTAAGCCGTAGGAATCACCCGTGAAGTTGGAAACCCACCCTCAGGGATTATCAAGTCGATCACTCACTGTTTGAAAACTCAATATATCACCACAGTAAACAACATGAGCCACACGTCGAGTTGTATGTCAGATTATTCTACTCTCAAATAAACTAATAGCTGTTTTTCACCAAGTGAATAACATACCACATCCTTTTGATCAAATAAGAATGTTTTGAAGTTAAAAGCACAATTAATTAGTGATATTCTATAGGTTTGGATGTTGGCCAAAACCGGGCATTTCATCTGCCACTGTGAGCAAAGTGTATACTGAGTTCAAATGAAGTGAAATAGCCAATAGACGTGCAGGGTTACACTGGGAATTCTTCTCACCTATCGTTTTTCTCTCCCCTGTCTCTAAGTCTCTCCCGCTCCCTAAGCCTTCTTTTCTCTCTGTCTTCCCTGGTTTTGTTATTTTACCTG
The DNA here is from genome assembly GCF_951799395.1 of Argentina silus. NCBI lineage: Eukaryota > Metazoa > Chordata > Actinopteri > Argentiniformes > Argentinidae > Argentina > Argentina silus. Next base: position 8,794,906 of record NC_139669.1, read on the forward strand.
GTGGTGCAGGTGTGAAGGGGTGAGGCTGTGGAAAAACATTTGATTCCGTAAGCTTGTCATGAAGGAATCCATTGACTGACCTCTACATCTTGGCACACAATGACAAATGGGTTAGCAATTTTCCGCCTGACTTAGGAGCAACAAAGCACACTTTTCCACTTTCACTAGCAGCCAGTGAGAGAGTACAGTCTAACTGCATTTCTTGGGTTCTACAGACTGGGCTGGCCAGGCCATAGATAGTGGGAAAACTCTTTTCATTGGCTTTTACAATGAAATTATATATTCTGTTTGGGGCCCATGCATATGGTGTATCAAGACATATATACATTTGATGAAGTGAAAGCTTGACTTCACATGAATGTGAGGTCATGTATTTTTGCAGAATGGACTATTCTAAGCATTGCAATTTAATTACTATGGAAAATCCTGAAGCGATTGTGTCTTTGATACTCTATACCCAAAACATTTTACTTTCTCTTAATTGAAAATCTCTCTATCATGTTATATGTCAATGATGTGTATTTTAATACTTGTCCAAACCATGACGCCATGTGTGTCTTTATTGCAAAAATCATAATCTTTCTGGCATTTTCTCTAACAGCCATGTCAAGGATAGGAGAGAACACATATCACCAAATGACTCATTTTAGAGTATTATGCATCCTTCTACATGATGCACTTACCTATGATGTATATGCTGCATCCTTAATGATTGTTGGTCACTCTGTGCTGTTAACCACTGTTTTTGCTACTGATTACTTCCAAAACCCAGAAGAATGTTTAAAGTGGAAACTATA
>NC_139669.1:8800702-8938202 GCF_951799395.1 Argentina silus
GCCCACCCTAATTGACACTGGAGATAATATGAGAAAACTGCTATCCTCAGATTAAAAGATACAGTACTTTCATCTCTATGTAGATACAATTTCTAATGATTTCTCTATACTGTATATATTTAACTGTAAAAATATATTCTGAAATAAATAAATATATAACATAAATATATGTATCTAAAAATGAATAAATAAAACATTTTAAACTGACACCTGTGACAAATATCGTTCTGCTATTTTCAGGATACACTAGTCACAAGTAAAAAGAAATGAAAACAGCTGAATTCCTTCAAAGTCCTTCTTGAATAAACTAAGCCTCTCCAACACATTATAGTACTCAAAAAAACAAAAAAAACAATACTATTTTCATAAATCATATCAAATCCGATGGACTCTACCATTCCAACTGGCTCCATTGTCCAACAGACACTTCCAGAGGGGATCTGGCCCCCAGACAGAAGGGTCTTTCCATGACCAATCAGCATCCCTTCCTCTGCTCCTCTTCCTGTTCCTCTCCTATTCCACACAGCTTCTCTCGGGGGTCAGCTGGCCCCTGGAACAAACGGCCTCCTCATGCCAGACGTGCGGGTTGACAATGTCAGACATTCTAGACTGTCTTCCTGGCCATTGAGAGCCGGCCTGTGCATTCCGAGAGGAGGCCCCTGGTGCCTTTAGCCCCAGTGTGGGCTACCCTGCTGGCTGGCTCCACTGTCTGTCTAACACAGCCAGACGGCCCACATCCCTGGTTCCCTCTGAGAGCTGGAGCATAAGCAGCTATTCCTGATCTGGGACGGGTGGTGCCCAGCCTCAGCTGTGGCCCAGGATGTCTCTGTACAGCTCCGGCACGCGGTCAGGGTCCACGGGCCTGGGAAGGAAATGGGTGAACTTCTGGTGTCGCCTGGACTTTGTCCCGTCTCTAGGTGTGCCATCCTTATTCAACGCCACGAAGTAACGAGTCCCTTTTTCTCCATGCTTGTAGAGGTTGGATGAGTATGTGTTGTACCAGTTCTCCTCAAACTGCTCCCTGAAGACACACTCGGCAGTTAATTTCTCCTACGATAGAGAAGGAACACAACATGATTTCATGAGGTCATATCCATAGACAAGAGGAAATTAGGACAAGTAAGCAACATGGAAAGATGGATTTTATGGATATTTATGATGATAAGAAGATGTAACATATACATTAAAACTGAATCTGTTGTGCCAGAGAGATACGGCATTGGTGAAAGGAACACATGTATGCCACCTGCTGGTAATTAAAATGGACAATAAAAGTCAGCCCAATGAAACTCCTACTATAACCAATGAGAGAGATTTGAGAAATTAATCAGCACAAATAAATGAGTAATACTTACAGAGCCGTACAGCTCTCCCTTGTCATTCATCCCCAGGTAGAGACCACTGTCCACCCCTCGTATGCTTATCAATCCGACGGCCAGGCTTATGAATTCCAAAATACCTGGAGAAGAATAAATCAGTTGTTCTCTGTATTTTCACAAGAGAGAACTAAGCCGTCTATCAGAGATTGTGACCCAGCAGGTTGAGGAGCTATAGCTTCACAATGACGCCCTCAAATATTATTGAACACGGTAGTCTATGTATAAACAAAACAAAACAGTTACATGTTAGCGTCAGAATGTAATGCAGGAAAACTCCCCATGTTCTGCTAAAAAAAATAATAGGCCTACTAGCCTAATATTTCGAAGCTGGAGTGACGAGGGAATGTGAGTGCTTTTAGGCTATTTTGATAAGAGTCTCATATGATGCTGATGGTGGTGGTGGTGATGATGGTGATATTACTACTACTACTACTACTACTACTACTACTACAACTACTATTACTACTATTACTACTAATACTAATACTAATAACACGAATAATAATTCAACATTTGAAATAAAAAATGTATAAAGTAGTAATACAGTATTAATAGATTGATAATTACCGAACCGACTGTGGTCCTTTCTTGTCCCTTGCACATTGCCATCCGGAAGTATTTCTAGATGAAATCCAGTTCTACAATATAACTGCCTTCTGCGGAGAATCCCTTTTAAATGATTTAAATCCGCCGTGGTACTCCGCGAAAGCCGCTCACCAGGTACAAGGTGATCGCCCAATAATGTTGGGCTGTCCCCAAGAGGCGTCAGGAGAAAATGGGACCCGAAGTGTCCAACACCATCAATGCCGTGCAAGAAGCTTCCAACTTCACCCAGAGCAGCCATCGCGAAAACCTCCCGGCGCGTCAGTGTCGGAGTGGCTAAAGTTCAGTGTAGAGGTCCGGAGGGAGCGCTCTTGCGTAGTACCTGGTTGCCACTGTCGCTTATTGCGTGTTTACATTTGTGTCCGTTACTTAGCACATGTCATCTTAGGCAGAGGTTAACCCATCCGATTTTTCTCCATCGACATGTAAAACTTAGGTAGATTAATATCTTGACATATGTTTTATGAACACGAAATCGTTCCAGAATATTACTTTACCGCTTGACGTCTTCATCAGTTGAGGTCGGGGTTACAACTGTCAGATAGTGGGTAGTTTCCACGACAGTTAGAAGGAAGGTAGCCTGAATTGTCTATGTTGCAGATCAGAATATGTTGTGCTGAGTGGTGCCAATTATTCGTCCAAACCTTCTTTCTACGCGGGTGAAGGGCACTAACCACTGCTCTGCAGGTAAGGAGCTGCTGGAGCTGTGCGCTCAAAGTGCCTGGAGTTGCGAGGCAGGTGCAAAACGACAACGAGGACTTTTAGTGGGCGGGGCTGTCAGTTCAGACTTGCCTTGGCAAATATTTTTTTCCTCTAAAGGTATAAAACAAGAGAACAAGAGAACGAGATTGGAAGAGAGCGAGAGAGAGAGAGAGCGAGGAGGGGGGGGGGGGGGGGGGGGGTAGAAAGAGAGAGAGAAACAGAGAGAGAGAGAGAGAGAGAGATCATAAACTTAAGGGTGAGATTGATGAGTTTGATAAAGCCTATGTTTAGTGGCACGTTGATAGGACACATTTTGGCAATTCATAATTTCACCTCTTTTAGAGCGTTCTATCGCATTCCCTCGTTACCTCAGTTCAGTTGCTAACTGTAATACAACAAAATCTAAATCCCTTTTTAAACAATTCTCATCCACAAGAAACAATAAACAGTGGGATACTATACTAATAATAAACCTCTTTCTTTTTTTTCTCGCCATACTTTCCAGCATAACGTCAACATAACATTAGTTTTGATTGAGCGTGAGCTGCTGTGTTACAGCACTGGGAAGCGCAAACATCCAGGTGAAACGGGGTGAAATACCCAGGCTCTTCTCGCGATGAAAGAGAGTAGCTCGGTCTCTTGACACAAAAACAACCATGGCTGCCTTTCGCAGACTTATTTCCACATTGACCAATTTTTCAAATACAGCAGGGAGGTTTTCGGTGGGGAAACACATGTCTAAGACAACAAATACATTTAAACTTATTGCAACTGGAGTATGTATCGCCACCGGTGCTGGTATCGTAAATTATTATTATACACCTCATGATTTGCGCTTGGGACTGGCAAGCCATATCGATGGTCGAGCTTTGCTTCTGTCATTACCATCAGTATCTGCGAAAGATAAGGTACGGTTGACCAAGGGGCAGTATTATCTTGTTAATAGCATGTCTTTTACACAGTGGCACATACAGTAGGAGATTAAATTGATAAACAAATGCCGAGGAATTACCCGAACCTGAAATCCGCATGACACTCGAACTAACAGTGAAAATTACTGCTCATATTACAACGTTTATTTTAGGGAAGATTGTTTAATTCCATACATGATAGAATGAAAGCACAAATGAGTGTGAAATGATCGTGTATGTAAAAAATCAGGAGACACGAGCATTGAATGTAATTGGCCCATACATGGGCGCTCTCCACGACACAAGGTGCTGAAATGTAAAAAACACTGGGAATGGTCTGATTCGTGAATTTTGTTTCACAAAACAATACATCAGTGAAATGAACACAAATCAAAATCTCTTACCTAACAGATTTTGGAATAGATTTATCAAGGGACATGACTGATCTCTTGGCTTTTTGAGTTAATTCAAATATTTTTTAATTCTCTCATGATAGCATTAATCACCCTACTCAGTGGAGTGGGACCTAGATAAGGTTCTATATTCCATTTTAGATCAGAACTTGCTTAGAGGGGTATCTCCATTAAACACATTGGCTTGGTAACACACAGTGCTCTGGAATTCAGTTAGTGGAAACAAATAAGGAACAGTGCATTGCACTCCCTCTGTGTTTTTAGATCAGCGTTTGTTTTAACGCTGATCTGTGGGATCATTGCAGAAAAGCCGTCATCAGATTGTTGGATCAGTAAACCGTGCAGAAGTGTCCTGGTCTGGTTTGCAAGCCTCCCTTGACATCGTGTTCCTTTTCTGTCGCCCACTCTCTTATCTCTTCTGGGGTGGGGGCTGTGGGGTGTAACCTTGACTGGGGGTTTGAGCCTCAGGAATCCTGGGACGCAGGAAACTGGACACTAGGACTTGGCTGAGGGGCATTGGATTGGGATGGTGGGAGGGATTGGGTTTAGAGGGAGGGAGGGTGTAATGGGTAGACAGGGGGCTGGAGGGGGATGGGGTGTGGGGGGGGCACACATTCCCCGGGCTGTTTGCTCTGTGCCCAGTGGGCCTGGCACTCTGCCACCAGAGAGAGATCCACTCTGTCCTCGCCAGGCTAGCCCCCTGATATCGCTGGTTTTGAACATTTGTAGGGACATTATCTGGCTGGAGAGGGGTGAATAACTGGGCTGACAAAACATGTGGCTCATTCTTTGAAGTGAGGCTTGGTTTTCTTTGTTGCATATTTGACTGTGGCTTTCCGTGACAAGCGAAGCGTGCATTGATTGTTTTGCCCTTCAACCAGCCTATTGTTTGCTTATCTGAAAAGTGTAGTTTATCTTTTAAAATGTGTGTTTTCTTTCTGTTTGAATAATTGTTGTATTAACATTGTGTGTGTGTGTGTCTGTGTGTGTGTGTGTGTGTGTGTGTGTGTGTGTCTGTGTGTGATGTTTTGTTTCAGGCTAAGACATTCGATCAACTGGATGATGACGATGTGTACATGTCGTCCCATGAGAACAGATTCAGGTTGTTCAGCTCGGTGGAGTGCGAGGGTCAGCTGTACATGACCCCGATCAACTTCATAGAGTCTGTTACCATGAGTGAGCCCAAGAGTGAGTCCCAATCACCACACAGACTCTTCCTCCTCATCACCCACATATCCTAAATGCAGAGCTCGTTCTAACTCCTCATAGAGTCGATTGATGAGCTCTGAATAAAACTGGCTCAACTGGAATCAGGCCTTCATTTACTTACTTATTTACTTAGGAAGCTGATGAAATCAAACATGAGTTCTATGGTCAAACTGCTTGTCCCCTGTGATTGTAGAGTCTTAGGAGGCAATGTTGTTTGCCGGAGAATCACATCAAACTCTATGCTAAGGCCTTATGAGTGACATAAAAGTAGTCTTTGATTAGCTAGGACTCAAGTAGTCACAACACCTGCATGGAGATAGACATCTCCACCAGCAGCACCACTTTAACGCCTCATTTCTGTAGCAACAAACTCAGACAGGCAGACAGACAGAGACTCATATCATGGCTCAAGTTGTGAGGCGTTTGTGTTCTCTTTTATGACTGAGAATCTCATATTCAACACATTATTAGAAGAACTGAGAAATTGTACATTTGAAGCTGTTATAATTTGTCAGGACTCATTTGATTGATTGTGATTGAATTCTGTATTGTGTGACCTGCTAATGGTTGAGGCTTGGCTGCCCTGGCATGTAATGAGAGAGATTAGTGGGTAGCACTAATGTGAATAGCACACATTGCGTCACCCCTCTCCTCTCATTCCTCACATTGATTCTGACGGTGAAGGCATTACGAAATAGGGATAATGACGTTTTATGGTTTTATGCTGTGGTTGTAAAGCAAGCTATGTTGTTTTCCCTCCCTGAGGATGTTTGAAAAGGTCTGGGACAGGGTCGTCACACTGAGAGTCTTGAATCATTATGTAAACAGTAAAAATAGCCATGTCACAATTCATTCATTTTTCATACATGGAGAGTCTCTTGCTTTGTGTCACTGTATAATTTTCTTTAGATCACTAAACAACTCCAATTTATCTTGGCCAGATAATCCGTGAGCTATTTCAGAGAAGTTGCTCTGAGAAAAGAGGAGCATGTCAGGTATTTCAGAGCAACGGCCTGTTTGCTTAGAGAATAGTATTGGTTTTAATTCGGCCAATGTAAATGGGCTGTCTTTTCTAGTGATCTTAATGATTTTCTCTCTTCAAAACTCCAGCCACTGCAAATAAGCACTGACACTGTATTCTCTGAGACTAGAGGCTAAATGGCCGACCGTCTGTTGGGAAAGGCACCAGTATGCTTCTGCCTCTCATTGTTAGAGATAGATGGATGCCCAATAAAAGAGTTCATTGCCTCTGTTGATGCGTCTGTGTCACAGCCCAGACATAGTTTTCTCAGGGTTGCTTCATTAAGATTTCTGTAGCATGAAGCCTTCAGGTTACCAATTTCTCTACTTCATTCATCTAAGTATGAATGTTTTTACAGTACTGAAAGCCATCAAATACATGCATTATGTACACATTGAAGAGATGACCCTGTTATCTTTACCCACCACCCAGACACTTCATTTGGCTGGAGAGCCCTTTAAAACACTGGGTTATCATAATCTCTGTCTTAGAAATAGGTCTGAATGTGTCAGTAAAGGGGTTAATGTCACTGCTATCGTGGTACTGCCGTGAGAGTGATGTGAATCACCTAGCCAGGTGTTTTTATGGGACCTCCGCCTTATTTTACGACCAGGCACCGTTTTATTGAGTATTGGAATGCCTTCCCGGTGATATGGCCAGTCCAGATATCCATATGAATACATGTTTCCCTTTTGTGTTTTTGTTTTGTTTTTCCACCAGACATCCCATGTGGTCTTTGATGGTATTGCTGATAAGTTCAGAGCAGGAGGAAAAGGCTATTTTAGTTTTTATTTGAATATATTGATAAGGTGTAAAACAGTACTGATGAATTTGATACTTATTAACAACATTTTCCTGTTTTTAGGCAAGAGGATATGGAAGTCCCTCACAAAACAGGTGGGAAGTTTGGTGCTTACAGCACTGCATGCATAGACTGGTAGGAAGACTATCATCCCTCTTCCTTGTTATTGAAATGAAAATTCCCCTTCTTGGAAAAGAATAAGTAAATATTGATGACATTCAGTAATTCTACTGTCTATAATATTGGGCAATTCATGAGAGATGTACTTAATGTCTGTTTGCATGTGACTTTGATGATTCCGGGGTGAAAGATTTGGGATTTTCCTCTATTTTCAAAGGACTTAGAGAAGATGCTGGCAGACACCCCACCTATTTGGAAAGGATCATCCAACATGTTTAGGAATCTCCGTGAACGAGGTGAGACCTCCACTGCTACCGTTGGGCTTTGCTGTTGGGGTTTACTGATACACTGAGTTATTCTTAGGGTACTGATTACTCTAATTAAAACATTTTGTAATGGTTTAGAATTGTTCAGAGATGTCAAACAAAGACACTTGTTGTGCTTGATAAACACAGATAAATACAACTTGGTCTTCCCTTTGTATTTCAGAATATGGACCAATGCAATCATCACTGTTTCCATATAACATAAAATCCAGAACATAGGGCAGGACATAGGGCATAGGGTAAATGCTATCTTATCTGTTCATCAATCTAGATATTGTGAACCTGCTCTCATGCAACCTTAGATACCAGGGTGATGAACTTGTCCCCTACAGAGCATGCCACTATACTAGGAAATGCCAGTTATCAATGAAGAAATAACTTTGATAACCTTGTACCAGTTGGAATTGAATAGCCCGTCCCTCCTCATGTTGATATGGGCTTGTTTTTTTCCACATAATGACAGGCTGAAGGGAGGAGGTAATTGTGGGTACTGCTCATGCTAGCCTCTTGTTCTTTTATGTTGGTATGTTTCTGGAACATGTTTTTCTTACACCGAGTACTCTTGCCAATTGAAGCAAATGTTTTAGTTCATTTGGTAACATCACAATGGTTTAAGGAACAAAGCGTCGGGTTTACCTGGATGTCATGTTGTTACAGAGATCCAGTTGTATTTCTCTGCTGCTTGTTAGCATGTATCCCGGACATTTACCTGTGTCGCGTTATGTAGTTAAACACAAGCTTGGCACCATACACACAGTGTTAATAGCACCCTGTTCCACTTCCCAGTTCTTCCCTGAGGAGTGCATCCCAGTGTTTCCCAGTGTTTCAAACACTGGCTGTGCAGTAGGACTTCTCCCTGCTCTCTCCTCTCCTCTGTTGCTTTAGCTAAGTGCCAATGCTGGGATTTGGGTCTTTTAATCCTGCCGTTAAACGTCGCGGCTTTGCAGAGAAAAAAAGGATTGGATTGATCTGCGAACAAAGCCTTGCTTTAGAGAATGAGGGAGCTGTTTGAACCCAGTTATGTCGAGGCATGTCCCCCTGGCCGCCCCCCTGATCACCATGGACATTATGAATCCTAAGAATGGCGTTGGATTACATCTCCGGGACCGCCACTCTATATGAAGTGTTTCTGTGGAATTCTTTGTATTGTCTGACAACATCTACTTGAGCTCAGTGGTTGGGTTTGAGGTGGGGCGGGAGGGGGGGCGGGGGTGGGCGGGTAGAGTGAAGGTGTGTGGTATTGGTGAAACATGGCTGGAATCCTAAAGATTTTTTTCTCCACAAACCCATTTAAGCTTAAAAGGTCTTTGAAGCCAGAGAACTTGAGTCATTCTAAGGCCGTTTTCAACAGAAAGGTTCTCGAGCAAATCATTGACTCATCTACGATGCGCCATGTTAGAGGGACCTTTTACATGTACCTCGTTGATGACCAGTGGTATTTTCATTAACTCCACTTAAACTATCATTGTCCATTCATAGTATTTTCTCTACCTCTGAAGTACTCTTTTTTGGGGGGTAAATCTCCCTGCAGCAAATGCCATACCTGAATCCTTTTCCCATAACACCCAGAGCAGTCACCCAGAACTATCTGTGCTCCAGTCACTATCTTCTCCTGCAAACAAAAGCTTGGGAATGCTTTCAGAGTCAGGGAGACAACCCACCACAGTGTGCCGAGATGGGCCCTGACAGTTACTCTTCCCCTCTCTCTGTGTCACACAACAAAGGGAGTTGTAGAACACAAAGACGAACACAAACCAAAATCAGGCATCCACAATCAGTGACAGATCACTTGAGAATGTTTTACACCTTGTTATCCAAACAGAAGGAGCTCAGAAGCCCAGCACTGGGGCTTAATTTTGTTTGGGTTTGCGTCCAGATAGGTCACTTCTGTTGTAAAGCCTCTGTTTGTGTGAATAGAACACCAACCATGAATTAAGAGGCACCTTTTAAGATGTTATCAATATGAAAGAGAAGATTACCTGTTGTCTGAAGGCGTGCACTGTTTCATGGGATGTCTTATTCATCTTAAGGGCATGACTTTGAAAATCTGTAAACAACTCAACATAACTGCTAGACTCCCAGGCTTTGATGTTCATTCATTTTATCAACTTAATGAACACCTTGCATGAATAAAGGTTTAGTCAAACATTTTGGTTTTGTGTTTCAGGCATCATTGGTTACACAGAGTATCTCTTCCTGCTTTGCATTTTAACAAGTGAGTATGTTTTCGTTGATTTTCGATACGATATTTTCTACGATAATGTAAATCTAGAAGTATTTGTTGAGTTTTTAGATTGAATGCTCTTTCTCTCATATCATCTGCTTCTCTATTTTGTCATTTTCCAGAGCCTAGTGCCGGCTTCAAGATAGCCTTCAACATGTTTGATGCTGATGGAAATGAAATGGTGGACAAAAGGGAGTTCTTGGTGGTATGAACTTATCTACAGAAGTTCCACTTCCACTTCCTACTTTCGATAATTCTCTATCATGTAATGAGAAGAGTGTCTCTGGATGGTCAAACACGTCTCAATAATTTCACTTTCCTTTCAGCTGGAGGAAATCTTCCAGAAGAAAAAGGATAGAAAAGAAGTAGAAGGTGATGTTCCAAGATCTAACAAGCTGGTAAGGCGTGCAACGAGGGGGGGGGGGGGCATTTTTTTAGTCTTTCTACCAATGGATTGTCTTTCTGCCCCATGTTTTACACAGTATGTATTGACAAATGTATTCTGGTTATTACAGTAGTTGTACATTTCAGAGACTATGAGATAGCAATATCTCCACAGAGAAAGTGTACGACTGTATGTTTTGGATGTAGAGTGATGGTGGATGTGGCAGGTACAGAGTACAACATGCCTCAGACTTTCATCTTTGTACTGTAGTCGTACGCTGTTTGGCGGTGGATGTAAACACGAGGATTTGATCAGAATGATGAGAGAGACTCTCTCAGGTCTTACCACACCGACACTACAGTAGGATAGGGCTCACTCAGTAGAGCGATGGCAAGAGCCGGCATCTACGGCAGGCTTGACCTCAAAGTGACACCATTATGACCATTAATGACCGTTAATGACCATAGTAGACTACACTATCAAATGTTTTGTGGTGATGCTTTGTATTGTTTTGAATGCCTTTCAGCTGATAATAATGGCCACTCTTCCAGTGCATGTTGTAACATGGTTCTCTTGCCCTGTTTCTTGCATACCCGCATTCCCTCTTCTCTTGCATTTTAGAGCTTGCAACTGTATGGGCATCGGGAATCCCATGCTCACAACGTATGTACTTTATCCTCCGTTTCCATTTGAAAATGTGGTTACTCTGTGTTACGTGTAGTTACTCTTTATTTCCAGTGTGTTGAATATACTGTAGATTTGTGAGAAATCCCAGGAGCTACTTACAGGCATCAATGGGTATGACATGACTGACGCCATCCATGCCGTATGCATGGGAAAGGCTATCTTGCTATTCTCCCGTTAGTAATGTTTAATGTTAAAATGTGGGGCTGGCGGAGTGTCTTGCGTTCTGTGAGGTGGGACAATGCAGCCCTAATGGGTCCCAGGCAAACGCTGTCTGACGCTATGCTTCTGTTGTGTGAGGGGGGATGAGGGGATGGGGGTGCGGGGGGGACACAGGACTGCCCCAGCAGAGCACAGGAGATGATTTATGTACTGGCCTGCTGTCAAAGACGCTGGCTGAGCTATGGCTGCAGAGATTCCACTTCAAAAGGCCCTCACCTGAAGACTGACAGCATTCTTGGACCCCCATGTTTTATTTTTACAGTTTCTTAAAAAGTGGTATTTGGGTTCAGGTTACCTTTTGTGGTGGGTTTGACCATGAAGAGCGCCAGTCAGTGAGAGAGAGACAGAGAGAGAGAGAGAGAGAGATACAGCTAGAAATACAACTAGCGCTTTTTAGATGGTGTTTGAACACTTTGGGGATAGGTGTGTCTTTTTTGTTTTGATTTGTCCTGTATCACTCAAGGTATCCTTCCAGCGAAGGTTCAAAAGTCAAATCTTTTCAAATTCACCTGACAGTCATACATTCAAACCTGCGGTTGGGCTTTCCCCATGTATTCTAATTACAAGCGTATCAGCCTCTTTTCATGGGGCGAGATAGGAATTGTGCGGCACATTAAAGACCGGCCCGTAATTAGCAGTGGGATCAAGTCATAAATCTCTCCCTGGTGAAAAGCGACGAAGCGAAGAGGAAGAGCTATGTTTTATCAGCTGCCGCAACTCTCACATTCCCCCGCTAGGCCTGGAAGATGAGAAAAAAACCTGAATAAGATAAATAAATATTATGAAATGAAGCAAGAAACAGTTGAGAACATGTGTTAGGGCGACTGGCTCTCGCTGCTTGGCTGTTGTTGATGTAGACTTTGAGGCAGGTGATGTCGAGACTTGAGAGGCATCGAGACCAGGCCAAAAATGATGAGGTGAAAAAAACAGAAAACAGGAACTGTCAACAGACTGTTGTGCTCACAGTTGGGTGTGGGTGAAAGTTCTCCCCCTGAAGCTAATGAAACACATGACACCTATTATTATGAGCAGATTCCCAAAGATAAACATGCATGAATACAGACATGTCATTAGCACTAGCATTACTAGCAGTTATAATAATAGTATCATATAGATAGTGGTAGTTTTAAATATCAATAGTGATTGGACTGCTGTGAAATGTGCTGTTGAAGGAACCCTGAAGGCACAACCTTCAATATCAGTGTGTTGTACTGGTGAGAAGCAGACATTCTCAGAGACTGTGACGTACTGGTGAGAAGCAGCCTTGTTTGTTTGAGGCTGTCTCCAGACATAACAATAGGTTGAAGGAAGAACAGATTCCTCTGGGACTGAAATGCTGACGTAGTGTGTTATCCTTCACAACAATCATATTGAGGAGTTTAGAGTGTATTGAAAGATCTCAATTGCCCCGTGATTATACAACAGTGGCAACTTTTCACATGACAGAGGGAAGGAGCAGCCTGCACCACCCTCTGGGCTATAGTAGGGTGGGCCAGTAGCCCAGAAACAATGAACAAAGGAAGACATCATTCCAAAATGTTTATTTAATCACAATCTGATCCCGTTTCACAAGCATGGATGAAAGGTACACCGTAACCTGCATTCAGCTCGCAGCGATGTATCAAACAGTGATGTATTGGGTGGATTCGGTTACACAGTTAACATGGCATGAATCATCATTCAGCTTTCACGCCCCTGTGTGTCTCGGACATATGCAGCTGTCTGGGCTGAATACCTCGCCAGGAGGCTGCATGCTCCACTGCAGAGCAGGCTCACTTCATGGATGGTGGACTTTTTCATAGTCCTTCCCAGACATGTGGTTGTCATCCCCAGAGTGAGGTTGTATCACCACTCCCATGACTGGGTGGGTGGGTGTCAGGGCGTTACTGTACTCTCTTTTTCATTGAGGATGGGTTCAGCAGTTCAGATGTCTATCTATCTATCTATCTATCTATCTATCTATCTATCTGTCTGTCTGTCTGTCTGTCTGTCTGTCTGTCTGTCTGTCCGTCCGTCCGTCCGTCCGTCCGTCCGTCCGTCCGTCCGTCCGTCCGTCCGTCCGTCCGCCCGCCCGCCCGCCCGCCCGCCCGCCCGCCCGGCCGTCCGTCTGTCTGTCTGTTTATTTACTGTATGTCATGCTAAATGCTAATGCAGCTGCTTTTTGCCAGATGTTTTCTAGTCCACTAACAGCTCTTGCCTCCACTACTACCACAGGTCCATAGACAAGGCTCTCACCAATTAGAACCCAGGGGCATGTGGGATGTTCTGAGGCGAGGGGCAAGTCACGCTCTCTTCTCTGATCTCGCAGAGGTACTGATGTGCTCAGAATCTCCTTTATTTATTGATTACAGTCGTGGTAAATCCCTAGATTATATCAAGTCTACAGTACGTTCCTCACTATTTCAAATGAATTTGTCAATGATGAATTATGAAGATGATCAAGTTCTTGATAATGTACCATAGACAATGTTCATTATGTAAGCAATACATATATACACGTATTTAAAGTTATCCCTTTCCCACCACTTTTGGAGTTAAAATCTGAAAACATTCCACCGTGGACTGGACCGACCCTGCACCTGTAGGGTTTGATACTGGGGGAAGCATGTTCCCAGGCAGCACTGAGCCTGTAGGAGGGACTGATAGGACTTAGTGACTGTCAGGGGAGTGGGCTGTACTGGAACGTGAATGCTGCTCTTTCCAAGCCACAGATTAATCATTGACACAGTAACCATGACCATGACTCTTTTTTGATTGGCTCTTCTTGATTCTCGTCTTTACCAGTAAGGTTTTATACACAATCTACAGATTCCTGATCAGACAAATCTATTCCATAGAACTAGACAATTAAAATACGAGACAGTTAACCACATATACGTAAAGACTGGGTTAATGAACTATTTCCTTCTCATATGAAATGATGGGCTGTTTGCATGATGATATTCATGAGCTCTAATCATTGTGACACTTGCATGCATGTTTGTACAAGACAAGCATAATGAGTGTTTGAGTGTGTACTGTATGTGTGAGGGAAATATTTTATGCATGGTTGAACCCACTAATTTATATAGTGATTGATCCTTGTGCTCTTGACTGTTTTATCATTGACTGGTTGACAGACTAATTGCCAAATCACTTTTTGTTTGTTTGCCTTCACAGCACGCTGATGAAAACGTTGACACAACACTGTTGGTCCATTTCTTTGGGAAGAAAGGAAAAGCGGAGTTGAACTTTGATGATTTTTACAGGTAAGCTGAGAAATGAATGGAAATGAAGACATCAAAAAGCAGAACTGACATATTAAAGAGGCCTTATTGAAATTCTATCGTATATTTACTTTGTTAATTATATGCAATATTGAAATTTCTACCGTTCTACCAATATTATATTTCTGTTTGGTTACACACTCCAACTCACGTTGGTAGCTTTAGTCAGCCAGTCAAGTGTCCCCTCTGTGTGTGTGTGAGCTGGTGGTGGCGTTTCCTGTCATCACGGCCTGTGTCTGCCACTCCATCCCCAGATTCATGGATAATCTGCAGACGGAGGTGCTTGAGATTGAGTTCCTGTCCTACTCTAAAGGCATGCCCACCATCAGCGAGGAGGACTTCGCCCGTATCCTGCTGCGCTACACCAACGTGGACGATGTCACTGACCTTCTGGAGAACTTACGGCTGAGCATACAGGATGAGAAGGTGAAGGAAGGCGTGTGTACTCAGTGTCCTCTTTACCTCACACACCCCAGTGGCTCCCCCCTCACCTCAGTCTACCTCCACTCCCACCCCTATACCCTTACCTTCCCACAACCGCGCCCCTCCCCACACCAAACACACACCCTCTACTCACTTACACCCCCTTGCCCCCACGACGACTGAGCCCAAACACCCACACAACCTTTTCTTCTACTCATTACAATGCACATGCAGGTAAGCTCCTTTTTTGGTCTGGTAGTGATAGAGATTTAATCAATACACAGTTAACAGTCATTCTCACTTTTTCTGAATGGTGTTTTCCTTGGTTACCTGGCCATAAAATATAGAAATAGTGACATGCATTATTGAATCCCTGTGAAAAATCCCTTCACTGAAATAATAAAATGCGATGCAAAATGGTTCTCCGTTAAGTGGACGACTGAAATCCTCTCTGTTGCTCTTTTTCTCTATTAGTGCAATCCATACCACGAATTAGTCCTCAATGCTGATTGAAACCTGCACATTTCAGGATGTTGTTTGTTTTCGTCAGGGCACACTGACCCGCACATAAAGAGGTGAGCATCCTCAGCCAGCTGAGGAGCCTGTTGCTAGATCGCCATTGATAATCAAGTGGGCCTCATCATTAGGTGAAGAGATATTTTATGGAGCTCACCTTGTTAAAACAGCAAAGCGTCACAGATTACTCATTACTTCATTTGTTAAACTGTGTGCGTTGGTTGTTTGGAGGGGCCCTGGGGCTGGAGGAGAAGCTAGTAGCTGTGGGATGGCTGAGTGGACTTCAATAGGGCCTGTGTTTGAGGCATCTGCCAGCCCTGAGATGTTTGGGGATTCATTCCTTTTGTTTTTGTTTATGTAAGTATCAGGTTAATCTGCTTTAGAAAAGTCTGCAAACAGGCTGACCTCTTCCCAAATGCTACAATCCCCCCCCCCCCAGTGTTGACAGCTCAGCGTGTCCATACCAGAGGGGGGTATGTATACTCTGACTGTTTGGTTAAGTCATTTTCTGCCTTTGGATCTGTTATCTTTCTGATGTCTTCAAGGTCCCGCGGACACTAAAGGCTTCCCTCTGGTTTAAGTGGAGCAGATTATGTGTCGTGTGAAGTGGTGCATTATCTGGCCCCTTTTGTTTCAGTGTTGGGACATCCAGTCGTTTGCTTTATGTGTCAGTCCTCCCTATATCTGATTTCTCACACTATCTGAGCTATCTGAGCCTTTCGACATCACACACAGCTCTGCTTTTTACTATGCTCTACTTAACACCGTTGGTATCTTTGTAAATCGTTTGCATTTTAGATTGAGTTTTAGTCTTGCTTTTATTCATTGATCAATGTGCTTTTTTCATCCAATAGGGAATCACCTTTGAGGAGTTCAGATCCTTCTTCCAATTCATGAACAACCTTGAGGATTTTGCCATTGCCATGCAAATGTACAACTTTGCCAATCGTTCTATTGGCCAAGGTCAGTGTCAATGAACAATGAAGAGCACTGGTTGGGTTTAGGATGACTCAATACCTCCAGGATTTGACCATGGAATTGAAACATAGTTCATACACTTATCTATGAAAAATCTGTACACCATTGTCTCTGTTCCAACTTAACAACACTGATCTCTGCTCCTCATCTCTTTCTCTTCGTCCCTGTCAGATGAGTTTACACGAGCAGTCTATGTGGCCACGGGGCTCAAGCTCACTAGCCACCTGGTCAACACGGTCTTCAAGATCTTCGACGAGGACCATGACGGCCAGCTCAGCTACAAGGAGTTCATCGGCGTCATGAAGGACCGGCTGCACCGCGGCGCGAGGGTAAGGCAGGGAGGGTCAGCGGCTCCTCCGCCAGGGTTGTGTAAACGCCATTTATCTCCATTTTACGGCACCAAAGGTGACAGGGGGGATTGGGATATACCCACCCAGGCCTCCCCCTCTCCTCCCCCCTCTATCCCCTCCATGAGCCTGAGAAAGCAAGGCCTTCTCTGAGGTGGAATAAACCCAAGTGCCCAGAAGCCTGCATCTGAGATCTCCACAGTAGCGCAGCCTGATTTGGGCAGATAGACCCAGTCTTATCTGCCTATCTGTCAGCTACATTCTTAATGTGTAATCTCTCAAGGCAACTGTGTGTGGTAAAGCTGTGTCGGGGTCATCAGGAAAGGGTCGCTAGCTGATTGACTCATGTAGTTTCATACTGCAGGCTATATAATGGAAAGAGGGCCATACAGCTAAATATACACCAGTGCTGAGCAGAGCAATGCATGTTCGTTACAGAATTATATTGATATTATTAACATATCTAATAACTAAGATATGATCTTAGTTATAGGCTACTGACTATAGGATAGGCTGGATAGTTACAGGCTACTGGAATTTGGATGTTTTGGATGCAACCATTAGCTAACACAGAATCAATGACTCAAATGCATGGGGGAAACATGGTTTGCTTGTTTACATAAATCTGATTTGTTTTTCATTGGTTATCTGATATACTGATGTGTCAAATTAGATCACTGAGATGTGTCTCACTATGGTAAGCCCTCCATATAGTTTTGTTGTGAAGCTTTGCTGCCCTCTAGTGGACAATTATTAGAACAGTAAGAATTTGAACACAAGTTGCTGTATGCAAGCTGCTGTAACACATTACTTTATAGCCTGTATTTACTTGTCATTGTCATTTTGTGACAGGTTGCATTTTGGCTATCACTTGAAGTCAACACCCCTCAAAGCATTAGCTTCTATGTTCAGTGTTATTTACTCAAGTTTACTCAACTCTCTCTCTCTCTCTCTCTCTCTCTCTCTCTCTCTCTCTCTCTCTCTGTCTCTCTCTCTCCCTCTCTCTCTCTCTCTCTCTCTGTCTCTCTCTCTCCCTCTCTCTAAACACCAGGGGTTTAGGGGGGAGGAAAAGTTCACCTCTTTTAAGTCCTGTCTGAAGAAGCAGCTCTCAGGAAGGTGCAGTATGTTCCGCCTGTCGCGTCTACAGAGAATGGTTATGTAACAGAACACAATGCTGAATTGATGAAATACAGATGATAACACATTAATCAAAATGTGACAGTTTCCTACTTCTTTTTAATGCCGTCGCACAAACATATTCAAGCTCCTAAGATGTGTTTGAGGCCCACACTCCTGTCCCTCAGCATCAAGTTACACTGTAATACTAACGCCTGATCAACTGCTACCAGACACCAGCTTAACTCTGCATACAGAAGCAGTGACCAGTTTAAACCCCTATGAATGTTTCAAAGGAAATGCACTAGTCTCCAACAAGGCCTCAATAGTCTCTCCTAATCAAACACCGGGGTGGGTCCATTTACTGAACAACCTGATCTGTGATCTGATCAGTTTTTTTAGACTGGGGTTAAAGATAAAACAATAGTATCTTGTCTACAAGTGTATTTTGCACAGGATAGAGAGATAGAGATAGAGAACACATACTGTACATTGTTCTTCAAGTGCTGCAATTTTGCTGTAATCGAATGGAAAATGGTGCTTTTCCAGGCAAGGCCGAAGGACACAGAGAAGTAATGCCATGAGACACCTAAGGTTGTTCTACAATCCTCTCAGCAGTTCCGTTATTATTCCCAGTTGTTTTTTATTTGGTCACTGCCCAGGTAGGCTTGTGTAGCTGCTGCATGTGCAATGTCTGTCCTTGTATGGCAGGATTAGAACTTTTCCTTTTGCTGATGTCATCAGGTGAATATCCTGCACCGCTGTGTCTTCCCACCACCTGCACACACCTGTGGGAGAGAACCAACGCTCCATAAAGAAAAAGCTCATTGCAGTCAATGTGAAGATTTGAGAGGGACACATATACAGTTATGTAGCATAGTCAATACAATGCTGTAAGCCTAGTTGAGAAGGCACTGTAAGTGTCCCTGGTGAAATATTGACATTAGAAAATAAAGATTACCCTACCTGTGATCCTAAAATAATTTCAAATAGCTAAAATGTTGGTAAGCTTTACATCTGTTATAGATAGAAATCAGTAATGTTACGTTGCACTATTTTATTTTTCAACTAGATTGTTCTCTTGACTTCTCGTCATTAAATCATGTATCGACTGTTTAGGTCCTTTACACGTCAAATACATATCATACTGTTTGTTCATAAAAGCTGACGTTTTCACAGAATCAATATGTATCTGTTTATTTATTTATTTATCTATTTATTGATTTGTTTGTTCACCACTCAAAGTCTTATTTTCATACCTTAAAAAAGGGTCAAACCTGTGTTGTTGTTGGCTGTCTGCTGCTCTGGCGCTGGGTATTGTTCAGTGTGATTCTCTCCCAGTCCTAAGCCTGATAATCTGTCTGTACAGTGGCTGCATTGCTAACATACTTTCTCCAAGCCTGTCTGCAGCCCACTGCACAGATCAGCTTACGCAGGGGACAGCATCTCTCTGTGTCCACTGTTCACAGGCCTGCAGCTAACTCTTCCATCACTCCCAGAGCTAACACGTCTCCAGTGGGCTTGTATCCCTGTGGTTGGTTGTTTGAACAAGGGCAGTTAACTCTATCAATCATTTATTGTGATGGAAGTTTCATTCCCTTTATACTGGATAAACAATGTGAACTCCATTTTTAAACCACTGACAGGGATGATGTAGAGTTTAAATTAATATGCAAATCAAATATGCAAAAACATATCAAAGCCATAATGAAATGGTTGAGTAGAATGAGACTGTTTATTCAGAGGTGTTTTATAGTAGGTTTTCTAGGAAAAACTTGCATTTGAATGTATGTACTCCATCTCTAATGCATATATATCCAAATATCCAAATGCATTTATACATGTTTGTGAAGGTTACTGCAAGTCATGATTGATGATTTCTACCAGACTGTAGTCCATTGTCAGATATGATATTTGTTTTGGGCGGATACGCTGATTGAATAATGACTTGGATTGGTTGTGCCCAGGTTACACATTCAATTAAACCAATAGATTTGTTTACTTAGCCTACTTCATTTTCATGATAATGGAAGCTATTGTTGAAGTAATGTGAAGGGTTTAGATCTCCTTTAGACTACCTCTTTAATAATTGCGGGAGCCATATCTGTTTAGAGACGTTTTCTAAAAGGCTCTTATCTACTGTAGGATCTATGTATTGTTTAGCTAATATTTGCAGATCTGCTGTTACATTGATTTGGGGAATAAAGATTTTAAAAAACAATCAATGGCTTTGTGTCATTTTTATTTGTGTTTTCAAGACAATTGTTGCTCTCTCTCTCTCTCTCTCTCTCTCTCTCTGTCTCTCTCTCTCTGTCTCTGTCTCTCTCTCTCTCTCTCTCTCTCTCTCTCTCTCTCTCTCTCTCTCTCTCTCTCTCTCTCTCTCTCTCTCTCTCTCTCTCTCTCTCTCTCTCTTTCTCCCACTCTGCATGACTTGCTTGACCTCAGCAATTGAGTAAGTAATTTGGTTGGTGTTTTCACACATGTCAGCTAATTAACAGCTGACTATGTAGCACATTTCTCAGAAGAAAACTTTGAAATATTGAGGTTGGTGTAAGTTCTGCTCTCAAAGACACCATTAATGAACTAGTATGCACATTCAAGAATCATATTGAATAAAGAAAAATATTTGGTATTAATCAAATTATATGTTATCAAAACGCTTGACATTTAAATGTACAAATGTTTTATTTGCATATTTTAGAAAGCTCAATCAAAAAAATTAAAACAATATGTGTTTGCAGCGTCCCATGAACGTCATGGCAACTTGGTCAAAGGGGGTGGCGCTTTTTTACACCGCACACAGGAACGAGCGACGTCGCGCCGCGCGCCGCAAAACGGAGGTGGAGGCGGCAGAAGTGCTGCGTCCTACTATCGATCAGACGCGATTAATGATCAAAGATGCAGTGACAGACCGACACAAAACTTAGTGCCAAACAAATGGTGACTAAATAGAATATGGCGCCGTCGGGCTCGCGTAGTGTCAAAAGGAGCTGTCAGAGAGTTTTGTATTGGATTCCAGTTCTTTTTATCACCCTCATAGTGGCTTGGTCCTACTACGCCTATGTGGTACAGCTTTGCATAGGTAAGGATAACTCCAATGCTTGTATAGCATGAATTGGACTGCTGATGACAGGATGGTGTGTGGAATCCCTGCAGTGCTTCTCCATGTGTTGTTCCTGCTTCTCTGGTGCTGCTGCATTTCACTCATTTTGGTCCAGACAGATTTTGAACGCAGAGCTACTGTAGAGTAATTTGTTTACGCAGGTGCATGGTGACAGTAGCACGGTGTCTGGTTTAAAAAGCAAAGTTAATCTGGATACATGTCCATTTTAATATGATAGTAGCCTAGAAAACTGTTGAGTCACAGACAGCTGTGACTTAAAGAGATAGCCTAAATTGCACATTCTTAGGAGGGCATATGTGATTATACAGCAGATAGTGAGACAGTGAGTGTCTATGGTTGTTTTGGGATTTGGGAGTTTCTTTTTATAATTTGACCACCCAGTCATAGACTACATGGTTCTTTTCAAACTATGTTTTATGTGAAACAAACTACAGCACCATAAATCTTGTATGAACCATTTATTACATTAATATATCCAAACACCTATGCAAGAAGCAAGCCCTGAGTAAGATGAATGACCTACTGTATATACACCTGTATTGTAGCTGTAAAACATCCAAGTTGTGCTTCACTTTGACATTTATATGACAATGACAAATCAAGCCACCTCCATATGACTTCCTCTCCAGAAAAAACAAATCACCTCCCAAGGATGGGTTTGGTAGATTGATGTTATGCTCTATCCTTTGCCTGTATATACAGATTAGGCCGACTACACTTCATGCAGCTGTGCGTCAAGATTGATTGCCTGAGAGTTTATGATGCTCACATCTACATCTACCACTGTGATCAGCAGTTGCTTCACCACAACACAAGCAGCCATCCTTTCTGCTGTACATAGTGACTCATATAGCCATGGCTTTTCTTTCCAGTGGCTTTGAATGCTGCTCTTTGAAGATTCAATGCGAGATCTTTAGCAAATATTGAATTGACCTGAATAACGCTCATTATTATTTTGTGAGGTTAAGATCTGTTTCTGTCCCGGAGGAGTCCATGGCCAGCCCCTCTCGTTGCTCTGTTTGGCAGGCTGTCAGACCACAGAAGAGGTTAGGAGAAGCTAACCCTGCCCTGCAACTAAACACTGTTTTTACCAAGTGGCATCTCACAGACACAATGGGCCTCCATACAGTGGTTCTTTTTGGGTGTGGCCGTCATTTGTGTTTAGTGCTTTTGTGCTTAGTTCTCTGTTTGCCTAGTCTGTGCCTAGTCTGTAGGCTTATCCATTTCAGTCCACTTTTTGACTGAAATACTGCTTGAAGATTATTTTTCTGAACATCTAATCAACATCATTCGGTGCGCTTGGCAATTGGGCTTTTAGTGTTGACCATATCAATGCAATTATTCAACCTGTCAGCTCATGTGGAGCTAATATCCCATGAAGGGTGATCCATGTCCCATGTTGTCCATGTCTTTATGGAGGAATCCTCCTGGCTCTCTCCTCTGCTGCAGTAGCAGCACATGACCCAGCCTAGGTGAGAGCTGTGCTGCCCTGCCCTGCCCATGTCTTTGAGCTCACCTCACTGAGAACCCAGTCATCACTACCACCTGCACACAGGACGGCCCAGCCTCTAGAGTTACAGCTGCGCCTGCTGCCTTTAGCGGGACAAACACCACCGCTTCCTGCTTTGTGAGGTAAACACTGTCTGGAATAGGTTGAGGCAACGTCCCCATGCTGGTCCGTCCTACAGCTCTCAGCTACTGGAGGTTATGTCCAGCTTGCTCGTTACTCTGTTATGATCAATGTGTTGTAGTGGATACAACAAATGTGTTCGTTGTACTGTCTGTAAAATTACAAAGATATGACATATGATGCTTTACCCTGTTGCAACATTGTCTATGAACAAGAAGCCAACCAGAAAGACAGAACTATTGTTGCCCAAGGCCAACATGTGGTCTGAGGAAGTATAGGGATAATTGTGAGACTGTATCGTCAGCTGATCCCTTTAGTTCAGTGGCTGAGTTAATCCCATTGTTTTAATTCACCCCAAGCAATCTGCACTTGACCCAGTTTTTCACTTCTCATAAAATGACTTCACACCATATATAGAAAATGTATTTTCTTTTAGGTAGTCAATTTCTAAATCTTTGTGGGTTTATACAGTCTGTGATATGTGATACCAGCACTGTTGTTGGAATGACTCTCGGACAGATTTGAGTAGTATCAGTGTTTAATTTTTCCATTCCTAATTTATTGCCAAGCACCTGTTGAACTGTAGCATGTTGGCAATGAGTGTATTATGGCATATGGCTCAAGCGCCAATTCCAACACACACACACACACACACACAGACAGGCACGCACGCACGCACGCACGCACGCACGCACGCACGCACGCACGCACGCACGCACGCACGCACACACACACACACACACACACACACGTCCACCTACCCTCTAGCCTCTAAGATCCAAAAGATTCTTTACGATCCGACTGTTGTGTTTAATTAAAATGTTCAAAGCCTAGTGAAGTCTAGTGTTGAATGAGAGATGGTTACAGTAACCTGTGAAGTCCCTGACTGTGACCCAGATCTGGGCTCTGTTACAATGTTACGGTAAGGTACTGGCACACACACACACACACACACACACACACACACACACACACACACACACACACACACACACCACACACACATACATGCACACACATGCACACACACACAGGCTCTTTGGCTGTGTGCCTTGTTTCAGCTACTTGGCTCACCTTTTCTCAGTGTGTGTGCGTGAGCACTCTCTCTCTCTATAAAACCAGTGTGCTACTTAGAGCTACAGTAATCCTGTGTGTTTGATGATATTATGTAATATGTATTAGATGTGTGTAGGATACTGTTCATGACTGTTAGGGAACTGATCCTGTGGACTGTGGTACTGTTTGTGGATATTAGGCTAGGTGCAGTGTGTGTTGGGGTCAGGGGAGGCTGGTGGTGGTAGAAATCGGAGGACGGGATCATTATAATGCATGGAACAGAATGATACCATTCCTCCGATTTCTGCCTCCACTGGTTGGGGTGCTGTTCATGTATGTACTGGTGGACCAACACGCCAAACTTCAACACGCCTTTGTTTACCTAAAACAAAGATCGGGAAACACTCTTGACACATAGCCATTGGCTTTACCTCCCATCAATCATCTCCCACAGCACCTCCCCCTAGTGCTTGTACACCACAGATTCAGAGCCACACTTCGCAGTTGTGGTATTTGCTCAAATGAAATCATGACAAATACTTAACTCAAGTTCACTTCCACGAAGGCCATGTTTAAATCGTTGTTATTCCAGGCTTATATGCGCTGTGCGCAATAGTCTGGGGATTAGGTTAGGGTGGGGTTCATGTGTGTGTACAGGTGTTGATGCTATGTTCTGACCCTGTGGGTTGGGGTGTTGATCATGTGTGTAGGGGTGTTGACCCTGTGTTAGGGTGCTGATGCTGGCATGAAGTCAGAAGCTTTGTGTGGCCGCGCTGTGGGGCAGCTGCCAGAGTCAGCATTCACAGAGAGACTGTGCAGGATGCTACTTTTGTTTTCAGTGCTATTGAGTTAATGCACAGTAATGCTTTTTCATATAAAATAGCAAAACAATGACCAAAATGTATATATTTTTTTCTGGAGTTTGAAGGACTTTGATGTGGTGCATGTGGAGAGTGTTGATATCACAGCATTGTGTGTGACAGCACATCAAGGAGAAAATAAGCCTAATGGGCATAACCTTTTTTTTACTGTAGTTAAATCCATGAATAAAGTCAGTGGTGCCAAAGCTAACGAGACATGTTTAAGCATTTCCATGACTTATTTTCAGGTATGGTACAGTATAGGTAAGTATTCACTTGATGCTGATGAACACTGACTTCTTTTTCACTTCCTGAAGTTGGCTCACAATCATGATAAGCAGAGGGAGTATCCTGCTCTATACAGTTCAACAGTGTAAGCATACTTCAACAGAGATATGACTGCACATTTCCGTCTTCTCTTTTCAGAGTCCATCGACAACATTGGGGAAAAGAGTAAGTGCTCTGACCCATATATTTTGTTCTTCTGGACTGTATGTTGTTGTTGTTGTTGTTGTTGTTGTTGTGATGCGATGCCAGACAGAGTGCCGCCTGTGTGACTGCTGTGTGAAACCTAGCAGCACTGAGAGTTGTAAGCCTAATGATTTACAGCCCTGAGGTGGAAGCTTATCTAGCATCACTCCTGGGCCTTTCAGTGGCCATCAGTCAGAGCTGCCGCTCAGGTGGTTAGTCCCATTGTAGGCTTGAGGAAGTGGACCTGTTTTAAGGGTCTGTCTAACAACTTATAAATCACTGCTGATTGGTTCAGGGCTGTGTCTGTTATCAGTACAATCACAGAGGTAGGAGAGGCCAACAGTGGAGGCTGATGGAGGCAGAAATCGGAGGACGGACTCATTCAAACACGTGATACCATTTCTCATTCCACCCCGTGCATTACAATGAGCCCGTACGATTTCTACCTCCACCAGCCTCCCCTGGAGACCAAACCTCAGGAGGATGTTACCATGATGGAACTGGAGGTGTGCATTTTAAGGAAGATGAATGATGTTCATGATCCTGGGCCTTGACAGAGACAAGCATGTAGCTCATTTTTGTTTTAAACTCCAATCCAAAAACTATTATTATTTTACTTTAGACAATTTTAATGAGAGAATGCTGAATAAATCCCTCTCTAAATGACAAAAAAGTTTTTCAGGATTGTAACGATTCCTTTGGGATCTGTCCAACAGCCCCACAGTTATCCTTGTGATCTGTTTGATGTCACAAAGTATGGGAAAACCAACCGTAAAACAGGGGGGTCTTTGTTGGTTTAATCTGAAATTGTGCCATCGATTAAGCAGATGACTGTTTGCGTAATGTGAGCTGGACAGTATTGTGTCTTCTCTCTATTCTCAGTTGTGTACCTGCTGGCGTACCATGTCGTTTTCATCCTGTTTGTGTGGGCCTACTGGCAGACCATCTTCACCGCACCCATGAATCCCCTGAAAGAGGTGAGTGTGTGTGTGTGTGTGTGTGTGCGTGTGTGCATGCGTGCGTGCGTGCGTGCGTGCGTATGTGTGTTTGTGAGTATGTCTGATCACACCCCCACACGTTCAAACACAAGTGTGTTACAAGATGGTGCAAGGAGAAATGCAGAAGTAGGCTAGAGCCTCCCTCCATGATTGAGTGTGTCATTTAGACTACTATTGTATTCCTCTGTTACTGCCTGAAGGAGCACTCTAATGGTTCTGCTCCTGACCACGGCAGTTGATGAAGCTTGTTGATGAAGCTTGTTGTTGAATCTATACGTCTTAGACGACACACTCAAAAAAGCCACCTTCCAGTGCTGTTTTCATTTTGTGCTACCGAGGGGAAGACTTAACATCCAGGTAACTGAATATCAATAGTTACCCTCTCCATAAGATGAAATACTGTAGTTAGATGGCTCTGTGGTTGGGATGTTGTAGTAAAAGCGATGTCTCCTGTGTGCCATGTTGTTTGTTAATGTCAAAGTTACAAGCCTTTAGCTTTCAATCACAGAACGCCTGAGTGGCTCACATTAATAGTGGAGTAGAGGAAGGCTAGCAGGGGAGCGGCTCTCCTTCAGTCTGCCTGCTGAGGCGGGAGGAATCAGAGGCAAAGGGCAGGGGGAGAAGGGCACATGACTGAGCCCTACAGGCTGGACCAGCCGTGTGACACACAACACTGCAGTCCTTCAACATCCAGGGCTCCACACATTTACTGTAGATTCACTGGTCTTGTAAATGTGTTGTGACACACACCATACATGTTCAAATGGAGACGACGTTTCACACTCAGTCAATCAATCCATCAATCAATCAATCAAGCGAACTTGAATTTGCTTTACGATACAAACAAGAGAGCAAACAAATGATATGTATTGGAAATGGGAAAACAGAACCTCATCAAAACCCAGGCTAGAAAATGTGCTATGATAAATTCTCAATTGGGAAGCACATGCAGTATATATATGACACTGGTCAGGGATAGAGGCTAGACCTACAGTGCGGTCCTGTATACTAGAGGTTCATGATGCTGCCTGATGACTCTGTCTCTCCTCCCCCACAGTTTCACCTGTCCTACTCAGACAAAGAGCTGCTGGAGCGCGAAGATCGAGGAGAGTCTCAGCAGGAGATTCTCAGAAGGATAGCCAAGGATTTACCGATCTACACCCGCACCATGTCTGGAGGTACAGCTCTGTCCACATCCCTGTGTGAACCTGTGTGACTAAGCGACTGTAAGCTTGCCCCGTGCCCCTGAGAGGGACGTGACCATGTTGGCCTGTGGTTGACCTCCACCAATCCATCTCTTGCATAACACATCCCAGTCGATTAGGCGCTATATCGATTACACCATTTTCTAATTTACACACTTAATTACATATTGACAGTTCATTTACAATGCAAACTACAGCATGTCAGTATTTGTTCACAAAGTTACAGAAATAACAATCAACAACACAGAGCGCATGGCCCTAAATTCTATAACAGCAGCACATCCTCCTTGCAGAGCAGCTCATACTGACACATATGATGGCCTGGCTTGGCCTCCCCCCCGTAATCCAAAGTCCATGTTATGGGTCAGTGGTCTTTGGGATGGACAGGCCGGCCTGCGGGTGCTGCTGCTGTCTGATTGAACATGCTGTCACCTCTCCCCTCAGCCATCCGTTTCTGTGATCGATGTCAGCTGCTCAAGCCTGATAGGTGTCACCACTGCTCCGTCTGTGATAAGTATGACTCACTGTTTGATCATGTTCTACTGTGTGCACTAACAAAAGAATGACACGGTGTGACAGACAGTATGATCCCTGTTACTGAGTTCTGTCAATGTTGTCTGATCTTATCTTAACAGGTGCATCCTAAAGATGGATCACCATTGCCCGTGGTATGTACCGTCTCATCAGGGGAGGCTGGTGGAGGCAGAAGTCGGAAGATGGGCTCGTTATAATGCATGGAACGAAACCTCCACCAGCCTCCACTGCATCTCAGATACATTCACTATCTACTGACAGAGACAAAAGAGAGTTTGAGATGCAAATAGCTTCGTCCGTTGTTTTCCAAGACGACTGGGTTCAGCTGTTGAATTATTTGAGGATGTTAAAACATTGGCAGATATTGACTTGATGTTTTGCACTCGTGTGTTGACTTGTGGCAGGGTGAATAATTGCGTGGGCTTCTCCAACTACAAGTTCTTCATGCTCTTCCTCTCCTACTCGTTACTCTACTGCCTCTTCGTCACGGCTACAGATCTCCAGTACTTCATCAAATTCTGGACAGTAAGTATGTTCATCGCGAACGTTTGAATTATTCACATTCTGAAATCAGTCGGGGGGGGGGGGGGGGGGGGTGCTTTACATTTGTAATGACGATGTATTGCCAGTTAATATATTTATGTCTCACTGTCCTTGTCGATTAGTGGGAGAATGAATTTGATTTCGATGACTGCATGTGCAAGTCATCTATGCAAAGCTTAGTTGATAACTGAAAATAACTGTTTCATGTTATGGTCCTGGTATTCTGATTTCCCTGCAAGAATATCCATAAACCACATGACCGCTGGAAAGAATATCTGGTATGAGCCAATCAACCAATCAGTGACATTGAATTAGAGGGCGATGAACACTGATTGGTTAGCCCCTTAGGCTAGTTTTGTAGTGTCCTAGGACCTGCAGTACAGTACGTAGCAAACACATGCTAAGATGCTATGAGCTAACAACTCCCATACAGAGGTTATATATAATGTTGTACTACATGAGTCTGATGTTCATGTGGGTCACTGTTCCCCCCCAGAATGGCCTTCCAGACACCCAGGCTAAGTTCCACATCATGTTCCTGTTCTTCGCTTCTTCCATGTTCTCCGTCAGCCTGGCTGCACTGTTCGCCTATCATTGCTGGCTAGTCTGCAAGAACAGATCAACTCTCGGTAAGGAGTGTGTGTGTGTGTGTGTGTGTGTGTGTGTGTGTGTGTGTGTGTGTGTGTGTGTGTGTGTGTGTGTGTGTGTGTGTGTGTGTGCGCGTGTGCGTGTGCGTGTGCGTGTGCGTGTGCGTGCGTGCGTGCGTGCGTGCGTGTTTGTTTTGCGGGTATCTTACCGGTTTCTTACTATAACACACAGTTAACAGCCCCAGTCTTGATGCAACTGATGCCGACTCACTATCCACTCTCTGGACTGGAGAAGGGACTTAATTCTGTTTTTCACGTCCAATAAGAACAGAGATGTATTCCCTCATCTGTGGCGTGATTTGATAAGGCTCTTTGTCAGGACCATTACTTGACAGGGCAGTCTCTTATTCTGTGTGCACAGTGGTGCACTTTGTCTCAGATTGGAGTGAGTGGATTATCCAGGGAGTGTGTTATAATGCCAAGGGGCTCAGAGCAGTAAGAGGCTTAGTAACGGACACTGTTAAGGTAGCCCGGCTGCACAGGCCCTTTGAGGAAAAAGAGAAGTCACACTTGGTAGCGCAGCGAGCTGACCAGAATCCATCCTGTCTTCAAAGAGCAGGCGGCTTCTCAGGCTTTTTGTCACCGGTATATTTTATGAAGTCGATTATAAATGGATGATTTTCTTGTGCTTTTACCAAGGGCAGTTCAATTAGGTAGAGTTACAGTACATTATGTGAGCAAGAATGTGTTCTCTGCAGTTGTGGGAGACCTGATCAGGCACACATAACATGTTGTTATCTCCCCATCCCCTTTTCAACTCTTTCACCCATATACCCCTTTAAAAATATATTTAATCAGGTCTCAAAATGGTTCTTACTGGTGTTGTTATTAGATAACACCAATGCAATAAGGTTCCTCTCTTCTACACAAATAATACTGTTTCCTTGGAGTGATGAAATGCTGTGAAACTAGACTTCCCTAGAATAAATGGCCTCTGACGCTTATGAGCTTTCAGCCGTTGTGGTAAACCATCTTTAGGCCACTTATGATTGTAGGAATACACATTATGACAATGAAGTGAATATTTTCCTTATCTACTGGTTGGAGTATGGATAACAGGTATATCTTCAATGATAGATAGGACTTCTGTGCAATGGTGAATGGGCTGTATTGTATTCTCTCTCAGAGGCTGTCCGTGCACCAGCGTTTCGTCATGGAACAGATAAGAACGGCTTTAGTCTGGGCTTCAGTAAGAACTTCCGCCAGGTCTTTGGTGATGAAATGAGATACTGGCCACTTCCTGTTTTCTCCAGGTAAAATGTCCTTCTCTTTGCTCAGAGTTAGCCCCCCTTGTAAAACGTCTGGTATTTCTCACACTGGCTGACGTGTCTGTATGATTTCACACATTACATCACACATCTATATTCAATTTTGAGGGAAACAAAAGGCATCACAACTTCCGGACATTGTATTTAAGTAAGCTAGTAATACTGTGGTCTGACTAAATCAACAACAGTTGTCTGCAGGGAGCTTTAACGGTAGGGTTGTCTTTCTCCTGTTTTTTGTATCTTGACTGTTCAGCCTGGGGGATGGCTGCTCCTTCCCAACCTGTCTGGTGAACCAGGATCCTGAGCAGCCCTCCACTCCTGGTGGACACAATCCCCCCACCAAGGGGTGAGTGTTCATCCCTCATAGAGCAAGGGAAAGAGGTAGCCATCTTTACTCTACATTAACCTCACTGGCCTGCCTAGAGCTGCTTCATACACTGGTTCATTAACACAGAGATGGTTTGTATGCACAGAAAAACACAAATGACTGAATTTCTTTAGTAGTAGTAGCATACTGAGACATGTTTGTTCCAAATAAAACCCACAATTCAAGAACATGTTGCTTTTTACTATGGGATCATGGCTGAGGATTTTTTTCACCTGTGATTTACAGTGTTGGAGAGACCCACCAGTTCCCTGCCAAACCGCTAAGGGAGTCCCAGAGTCGGCTGCTCAACAGCGCACCCTCCTGGACAGAGAGTGACGGGGCAGAGGACAAGGAGAGAAGAGGTGAGAGGTCAACTCAGTGATTTGTCTCCACCTGGTGGCTTCAAGCGCTGCCAGATGTTAAAATACAGAATGTGAAGCTAATTTAGGACCCAGTTAGAATGAATGACATATATCTTGCCTATATGTATGTCCCCCCCCTCTTCCAGGCACAAGCAACCCTGGGATGGCCATAGAGAATGAAACATAGTCACAGTGAGGAACAAGCGCTTGTCCCTGGAAATATAGGTTGGTTGAAAATGTATATCAGTCGTAGAGGAATCATCAACAAAACTCATGAATGTTTCACAAATGTTTATTTCATTCCACAGGTCTTCAATTGCTGGCCCCAAGTGTTTAGAGTGCCTGTTAGAATGTACAGTTGTCGTAACATACCATGGTAATCCATCATCTCTCCTATAACACACTGCTCTAGTTGGTAGCTGCTTCAGAAGGGCTTCGTTTACTGCTGTTTTGGCTCTCTCTGCCATCATTAACAACTGTATAGGGTCACACAATGTACATACATAAAGAGACCAGCATAAGTGTGTAGTAACACTGTTATTACCACAGTAACAACATTGAATTGTGTTCCTCACTCCACTTACTTCAAACACAAACCTCTCAACTCCATTTACCATGCAATAACAACATAATACTGTGTTGTTACTACAGTGTTACTACGCAGGTACTGTATAAGGGCAACTTTAATATATAGAGTGTTATTGCACCAGAACATCTTAATCTAAGGAAACATTGTGATTTCCATTTTTGAAAAAATATTGAACAAGGTGAAAACTGGTAACTTGCAGGCTGAATATTGAGCATGAAAACAAAATGGGTCTTTAACGGGACGTTTAAAGTTGCATTCCAATAATCTGATATGTTTTTTAAAGTTTATATCTGAAAAAGCACAGTGTCATGTAATGAGAGCGTTTTTTGCACTTTGTATAACAAGTGATGGGTCTAAGAAGCTGCTTTTGTACAGTATGTGTGTTCTATATGTATACGTTCTCTTACTAAAGGGCCCTCTTAGTTTAGATGAATAGTTGTATTATTTGGAACCTCATAATCACAAAAATGTTGTCTGTTTTATCATAGATTTTGTGATGTCATTTCTATACTTGAATGACTAACTTGCTAATGCAATTACTGACTGAATAATAATATAAATATTCCATTTGAATGTACCGTTTGAGTTTGCCAAACTTAACCCAAACCCTAACAAACAAGTTGATGTATGATAATGTGGAATATTGAATGTATGATTATGTGGACATCATTGAAGAGTAACAAGTACAATACATATGTGAGTGTGTGTGATATACTTGAATGAGATCTGCAGTGTTAGGCTTTTTACGGCACTCTTATGAATATGAAGGAATTGTTGAAGGGACGATCAATAGATTTGGGGTCATTCATGAAGCCGAATCACCGCGGCAAACGCACCACCCGTGTTGTGTAAACCTTTTTGAAACTTTTGGAATGAACTGATGCATGCTTCCTTCTCAGGATGTTATCAAAACGTAAGAGAGTCAATTGTTGTAGTTCCCTCTGGGTTGATTGTACTGTGGCATACCAACCTTGGTTCCTTTCTGGGAAAGACATTTGGTAAATGTATTGTTGCATAGTGATTTTTTGAATAAGGGCTTCAATGATAATATTCTCTGATTTGAAAGGACTCCTGTGTTGTACAGTAGCATGAGAGATGATACTGTACCATTGTCTTCTATACTAGACAAATAAACCGGTCTTGATTTTGATGCGTCAGTGTGCTGCTCGCCATGTCAAGTGATCCTGCAGAGCTGTGCCTGGTCAAACTGCCAGCCAAGAATTCCTGACTGTTTCTCTCCAGAGGGCTGGCATGCTGGCCTGTTCCAGCACTTTAGAAATATATCCTTCCTTCCTCCCTTCCTTGAAGAAACCACTGATCTCACATGACTTGATAGGTGAAAACAATGCAATGAAAAGCTTGCATGGACCAATCCAAACTCATGTTAGATCAGTGATTACTTCAAGGAAGGGAGGTAGGAAGGATGCATTTCTAAAGTATTCAAAGAGGGCCCAAGCCTCAGTTTCCAAACATATGCTGCATTGCATTCTCAATTGCATTCTGCTGTGTCCTCCTGACCAATCACTCCATAACAGTTGATACTGTGAGTGTGGTTGCAGTCCTTGTTTCTCCTTCTACTCTTGATATGAAAGTGCTGCATATATATATATATATATATAGCGATTGCTCTGGCTGTTCCGTACCATGTAAGGGTTACGTTTTGATTGTACTTCTGATCCTACAGTATGAAATTCCATTTGGTGATTGGAAAGGACTCAGTATTATTAGCGTCAATTAGCACCATTTTTGTTTTGGCGTATGGCTAGAATGTATGCTTGTTTTGAAATGATATTTGGAGCTATAATCATATCAATCTATATTTTTGTATTATTCCATCTGTGTACGATATGGAGACAGACTTGTATGAACATGTGAGGCAATGTACTGTACAATTGTGATGCCATCAGAAGATAAATAAAATGATGCCATCTTCAGTATTTTTATATGGTTATTATTGAATATTCTTGCATCTTTTTGCATTTTAACCTCATGTGTGTCATTAGTAAAAGTTGATCATTTAAGAATATATTTCATATTGCATGTTAAAGCATGGATGGACAGTATGTTCCATGTCCTTTACCATTAACATAGAAAAGGTTTGTCAGAGTGAGTTTGCAATCTAGGTTAGAAAAGTGTGAAGCCTTTATTTACAAAAGCTTTAAAACAATATTGCATATTGCATCCTCTTTCTTTTAAACATGGATCCTTTACATATGAATGATGTTAGGAAAAGATAGTGATGCTCCAAAGGTTATCCTTATCCTCCAAAGAACGTGACACCAATATGAGGAATGAGTTGTGTGGACACACTATAACACACGTCTGCAGAGGCTAGTACTCAACAACACAGCATTTATTCAAACATCTTCAATACATGCAGCTGTTCTAGGCAGCATAAATTAATTGTAAAGCAATACAATACAAAAAACAAATGACAAACGGCACAAAAACGTGCTTCATTCAAAAGACCAGCACTACAAGTAAAACGAATTCCACTGAAACTAGGTTAAGATGTAGGTTAAGAGGCATTGATTCTTAAATAAGTAAACCTTTTTTTTTTTTTTGAATACTAAAACACTACAAAACCTTCAAGTCACTTTAAAAATGAAAATGGAAAATATACTCTCAACACAGAAGTTCAGCATAACCTCATGTCACTTTTTGTAAGGCAGGTAAGCTCGCTTTAATTTAGTTCTGGTAAAATCGGTGCTCACCCAACTTTAGGGGTAAAATCGGTGGAAGACCAGAGAGGCCTGTGAGGTACCTGTGACTCAGGGGAGGCAGAAATCGGAGAATGGGCTCATAGTAACGCACAGAATTAAATGAGGAAATGGTAACAAACACACACGTTTGATACCATTTGTAATTCCATTCCATGGATTACAATGAGCCCGTCCTCCGATTTCTACCTCCACCAGTGCCTGTGTCAATAAGAGCTCCCCTCTATATGAGAAGAATAAACCATAGTCCTGTTATCAGGGAATAGCATATCTACATGTAAATGACTGGCTTAATAGTGTTGAATGGGTCAACTATTCAACGTCACACGAGAATAACCAGTACAATAAATTAAATCTTAAAATAACATAAAAAATGTAGCAAAATATTAAGGCTGAGCTTGGTGAAAAAAAAAAGAAAAAAACATAACAAAAAAAAAAGTTGTTTTCATAATAGATGTTTAGTGAAAAATGTGAACATAGAGAAAGGCAACCAAGAGGAGAATACCAGATATACTTTCAGCTTTCCATATAAAATCAAGGATCTGGTTAGAGCTTTAAAGTGCAAAATTTCTACAGAACATTTTTAGAAAAACTAAAATCCCATTTTCTTTTCAAGTGCTTCATGTGAAATCTAAATGAACCAACCAGCTCCTCTAGGTTGCTTCCATAGAAAAAAAAAGTTATTGAACACACACACACACACACACACACACACGCACGCGCACACACACACAGACAGACAGACAGACAGACAGACAGACAGACAGACAGACAGACAGACAGACGCACACACGCACGCACGCACGCACACACGCAGGCAGACACGCACACACATACCTTTGGTATGTGTGAGGACAGCTGTGATTCTTCCTATTGACCATTAACTTCACCAACCATCTAAAGTGAGAAGAGCTTATGAAAAAGAACTTCATAAATGGTGTGTATATACTATTGTCCGTCCATCATTTCAGTCGTCATGGTAATGTGACTTCAATGCCGCCCTGAATGAGGGAATCATCCGGAGAGCTTCACAGTGATGTCATGACTGCTGCTTGTTGGCTTCCTCCTCATAGGCGTTTCCTGTTCCGTTCTGGACGTACGCAGAGCCAGAACCCAACCCGTACAAGTGACCACAGTACTTTGCATCGTCAATATGATCCTCAAAGAACATCTGTAACAAAGGAAGGAGAGCTCATCATCAGATACAAGGACAGAAATCCACCTTCCTCTTTTCCACAGTGTACGTCAGGGGTCATGAAATGTCTTGGAGCTCAGTTAAAGCTCTATATTTGGACCTGAAAGCATGAGACACCATAGAAAGATGGCAAACTCTTCCTGTAGAATACCTAATTATGTGTAATTTGCATTAGTGGAACATTTTTTTGTATCTCTTAACACTATCTAGTGGTTGATTGAAGAATTGCAGTCTTTTTCTATTTCTACCCACCCTAAACCCCATGGCACTGTAAGCTGTAATTTAACATGGTGGTGGTCTTGTGTTATGATCCATTCTACACACACACACAGCATCCCTCAGACAGCTAGATATCCTACCTCTCTCATCTTGAAAAAAGCCATGCCTGTGAGTAAGGAGTCAGAGCCAGCCTGGTGCTGCGGTCCAATCCTCTCCAGCTCCAGTTGCTCAGCCACTTCCTGGAGCCCACCCTGTCAATCAAACCACAACCTGTCAATCATTCACGTTTTGCTCCTGACAGGAATGTGCCTGTCAGGCTAGCTATCTGCCGATTTCTCAGAACCAAAACTATAAGACTTGTATTCAATTTGAAGTATTTCTCTCAAACACACTGACAAACCTGGCAAGTAACGCAATAATTGCATTGCTTTGAAAGAGAGAGAGCCTTTTTCTTCAAATGTTGTGAGGATGAAACATAACTTCAATTACCTTGAGGTTTTTGCAGCTCTTCATGAGGTACTTCACATCGTATATGATGGGAAAGAACAAGCGAAGGATCTCAAAGAAATCCACCTCCTCCTCCGGCAGGTTTGAGTTGGACAGAATTTTGATCAGATATCCAAAGTCATAGCCACTGCAACGAGAACAGTCACATGACACAAGATTAATTTGCGTCACGGTTAAAAAAAAAC
The DNA here is from genome assembly GCF_951799395.1 of Argentina silus. Classification (NCBI taxonomy): domain Eukaryota; kingdom Metazoa; phylum Chordata; class Actinopteri; order Argentiniformes; family Argentinidae; genus Argentina; species Argentina silus. Next base: position 8,836,830 of record NC_139669.1, read on the forward strand.
AAAAAACACTTTATCTATCTTTGCAGCAGATAGCACAAGTGTGTATCTCAAAGATGCTATACCTGTGGAAGGACAGCCACTTGACACCCTCACAAAGAACCACGCCGGAGGTCATCAGCAGCTCGGCGAAGTACAACGTCTCAATACCCTCGTCCTCGTGCTTCTTGAACTGGATACCTGATGTTGTCAAGAGCTCGATGGAGTCCTGTGCATACATGTCCTCTCTGACAACGAAAAGAGGAACAGAGAACATTACAATCACACCTAGTTATACAGACCCATAAACTTAGATGACAGTCATTTATGGTAGTAAAATTGCTGTACAAGGGGCATCACTAACTATAACATTCAATATCATCTTGTGTTGCATCGCTGACCTTAACATTCAATGTAATCTTGTGTTGTGTGAATGGGCTGAAAAGGTGTTGTTGCTGTGTCAGTGTGTGCAGTCTAACTAAACTAGTTCTCCCTTCCCCCATCCCTGCTGGTCTGTAGGACTGCTAATGTTGCATGATGCAGACAAACACCTTTCATAATAATGTAGCTTTATTTCAACACTATACTATGGCATATGGCAGATGCAAACAACAAAATATTCTCACAAAGCCACTGTTACTCCAAAGTTCCAAACACTGTCTTCAGTGCAGCACCAAGACAAACAACAGACAAATTAGAAAATACAAGACAGTACCTGTGGTATGCTTGAAAGCAAAGAGAGAAAATGCATGTATGAAATAAATACTTTGTGACAATATTAACATTTACAAAAAAAAGGTTTTCCTGGGGCACTAGGAGAAAAGCAAGTCAATTAGTTGAAGAGTTCAGAGTGTAAGCCGATTCTCATGTGACATGGATAAAGTGAGGGTCTTGGTCACCAGGAAGGATGTTCCAAAACATTTCCTTTCATTTACCTGAAAAAGTCAGTGCGAAGTGCTTCTGTGAGAGAAAGTTCACTCTCATTTGGAGATCATGACCATGGCCCTGGTTATGTGCAGGAACAAAAACACTAAAGGGAGCCTGCTCTTGCCTGGGTCTCAGGTGGCATATATTATATAGGCCTACTGGTTTGCTTGTGCTTTTGGGTTGAGGCCAAGCTGTGTGCCCACTGCCCATCAGTCCAGACATGCAAGCTAGTCTTAGTCACAGTCCCTCACTATTGTAATATAGCCTCAAAACAAATGAATAACAGACTACATCAAATTGCTCACTTTTTACAATTAAGACTTTAATACAGAAATGTTATATCATAAATAACATATTTCCCCAAGAAAGAAAAAAATAATAAAGACATCTTCAAAACTTCCAATGGTAAAAAAAATAGAAAAGATTGTCTTTTTCTCCTAGTGCCCCCAAAGAAACGTTATGAACCTTCCTCTGGTCTGTTGGTGCTGAACAAAAGGCAGGTCACATTGACACCATAGACAGTGAAGGCATTTCAGTGACTTAAATTTAAACTTAACCTAATCATGCACATTGGCAGCTCAAGTCTTGATGCAAGACAAGAAAGAATATTGAACATGGGTTGACATCATAGAAAGGGGAAGTGCTTACGTGAGGTTAAACTTAAAATTGAACTGCCATGTTGAAGTTCCTGGTGGGTATTCACCCTGTTCATTCATAAAGGTAAGGCCCAGCTGGATAATCTTTAGCAAGTCTACATTACATCGCAGTAACTGGTACTGGTAGTCAGCATTGCTTCTGAACTCTCCAATCGGTCTCGCAACTACACCTGGAAACTCTGTGTCCTACAACAGAACAAAAACAATATGGAGGAAAAAATGGAGAGGTAAAAATATCTTGCGACGGTCAGTAGCACATATCTGTCAAGCAAGATGCTGATCATCATAGGCCTACGGTCTATAACTCACCATGGCAATGTAGTTGTATTTTCGAATGACTTGTCGTATCCTTTTTAGCTCCTCGTCCAGGTTATCAGCCCAAACCTCACATATTCTTTGGCTATGATCCACAGTAGCCGCAGGCATAGTGCCACCTCTACATGCAAGGCATCAAAAACAAAAACAAAGACTCTCCTTGGAGAAGATTACCCTGGACTTACAGGCCCGGGGCTGTATGACCTAAAAGGAGTGAGGACGAACAATGTTAGAACACACAATCACCTTGTTCACTTGCTACTGTATTCTAGTCGTTCAATCCCCCCCCCCCCCTAACCCTAACCCCCCCCCCCCCCAATTGAGATATATTCAAAGATGTGTTTGTCTCATGGATGTGTGCCACATTCTAGTCTATGAACATACACCAGAAATCTGCCTTCCTGCAATGCTACTTGACAGGTTCACTAGAAACAGTGACAACTAACCTCCTGTGGAATCTACACTGTTTACTTGCATGACGTTTAGAATGATATTCAGACTTTGACAGTTATAGTGCTGGTTAGATAGTCATTGGGCCATAACTTACTAGCCCAGGTTTAGCTGACCAGCAGGCCTGTGTGGATTGAGATACATCTAGCTAGCAAACTTGGTGTCCTCTCTAACTGGGTAGCAAGCTAGTAGCTTCAATGGTTAGATTTGGGACGTTCCACCCCCCCCTAAACCTCTTAGGATGGGAGACTACAGCTTGTTTGCTGTGGGAACTAATATATGTATATATATATAATGAGCAAGAATCATTACCATAAAAAGTATTCAATCAATGTGCAGCCAACTGACACAATTCCACTCTGGCCTTGCTAAGCACACCTTTGTATTCAAGTTAGCTAGCTGACTCGAGCCATGGCTGCTTCTGTGTAGTGTAGTGGTGTGATACACACCAGCTAGCAGCTAACTTAGCTGTGTGTGTCTGCTCTAGCTCGTCCTGCTACAGCTTTAACTTCACTTACCGTTCGCCAAACAGGGCAAACAGGGCGGACACAGTTTAAGGTATACTGTTTCAAACGCACACAATTACCTTCTTAAGAAAGGATCAGGGCCTATTCACTAACTTTTAGATTTATATTTCCAAATACCGATATCAGCCCACAGCTGCCTCCTCTGAACCTCCATAACAGTGTCATCACGTTCACGTAAAGTACTGACGTCATGAATTTCAAGGAGGCCCGGTTCCTTTTCGGCCCAATGGCAATTGGACCATCGGACCGACATGGGACTGTGTGCCCCAAGTCTGCTCCCTTTTGCTACCTTACAAACTCAAGATTCTTGGAATAGCATGTGTTTGAATGAGAAGGGAATGGGACTGAATAGGTGTCACTAGACACAAAATATCCACCAAGAACATATTGATTGTGATTTTGAAGTCATTATCTTTTCAAATGTAAAACTTCAATATGACTGAAATGTAAAGCAGAAATACACAGGAGATTGTTTTAGATAAGCACATTAAACACTAATTCCCAACAAACATTGTCTCCAATATTTATTTCATTAATTCATCATATAGCATTTGAGCTTTTGTGGTATTTGGCATTTGAGGCAACTTTTAACAAAGTAATCAATTTAATGATACAAATACAACGGAAATACATTTTTGTCAAACTCCTTTCTGAGACAGTAAACTGTAGATCTATACATCTTCCTGGATACAAATAAGATAACATGCAACAGGTATTGATGCTCAGAAGATACAATAAACAGGCCCTCTGCTTTGATAGGTAGATATACAGTATGCTGTTTGAACATATTTGTAATCATTGCAGTATTAGACTGTCTGACTGTGACCTGCTGGAAGGTGTGGCGCATAAAGCTCCTTTCCCCCCTGTGTGTCTTATTACCACGGCTGTGTCTGAATCACATCCTACCCCTTCCTCTTGCCTCCATGGTCACTGGTTACACAGGGCGTGCAAGGTGGAAGCATAATGGTGGAAACCTAACCAGTCTTTTCATCAATCAGAGGTAATTAAGGAAAAGTAATCTAGTAACATCCCCTAGTAACAGCATGCCAGTATCCTCACATGCTCTGGGCTGTTGGTCGAGTAGCATCATGATTACGGCATGCAGAATGTGACCCGCGGACCAGATGGATTGGAAAAACACTACCTGGATTAGGGATATTCAACTGGAAATGTTGATTACGAACTTAGTGTTTACAATGGTTTGGTTTATAATCCACATGGAATATTATGCATTCTAATTGTGAATGAGCAGTCTCATGTAAAGACTTTTAGTCAATGATGTAGTTCAGAAATGTGTTATTATATTGCACAATACTTATATGACATACAGAATTAAATATTCTCCCTTGGTAAAGCCTCTGACAAAACAAACTCATGACATGTTAACATCTCAAGTATGGAGCCTGTAGACCACACAGTGCATTCGGAAAGTGTTCAGACCCCTTGACTTTTTCCACATTTTGTTATGTTACTGCCTTATTCTAAAATGGATTCAATTCATTGTTTTCCCCACATCAATCTACACACAATACCCCATAATGACAAAGCCAAAACAGTTTTTTAGAAATGTTTGCTAATTTATTAAAAATAAAAAACTGAAATATCACATTTACATAAGTATTCAGACCCTTTACTCAGTACTTTGTTGAAGCACCTTTGGCAGTGATTACAGACTCAAGTCTTCTTGGTACGACGCTACAAGCTTGGCACACCTGTATTTGGGGAGTTTCTCCCATTCTTCTCTGCAGATCCTCTCAAGCTCTGTCAGGTTGGATGGGGAGCATCGGTGCACAGCTATTTTCAGGTCTCTCCAGAGATGTTTGATCGGGTTCAAGTCAGGGCTCTGGCTGGGCCACTCAAGGACATTCAGAGGCTTATCCCGAAGTCACTCCTGCATTATCTTGGTTGTGTGCTTAGGGTCGTTGTCCTGTTGGAAGGTGAACCTTGGCCCCAGTCTGAGGTCCTGAGCACTCTGGAGCAGGTTTTCATCAACGATCTCTCTGTACTTTGCTCCGTTCATCTTTCCCTCGATCCTGACTAGTCTCCCAGGACCTGCCGCTGAAAAATATCCCCACAGCATGATGCTACCACCACCATGCTTCACCGTGGGGATGGTCTTGGCCAGGTGATGAGCGGTGCCTGGTTTCCTCCAGACGTGACACTTGGCATTCAGGCCAAAGAGTTCAATCTTGGTTTCATCAGACCAGAGAATCCTTTTTCTCATGGTCTGAGAGTCCTTCAGGTGCCTTTTTGCAAACTACAAGCAGGCTTTCATGTGCTTTTTACTGAGGAGTGGCTTCCGTCTGGCCACTCTATAAAGGCCTGATTGGTGGAGTGCTGCAGAGATGGTTGTCCTTCTGGAAGGTTCTCCCATCTCCACAGAGGAACTCTGGAGCTCTGTCAGAGTCACCAATTTCAAATGTCATAGCAAAGGGTTTGAATACTAATGTAAATGTGATATTTCAGTTTTTTATTTTTAATAAATTAGCAAACATTTCTAAAAACCTGTTTTCGCTTTGTCATTATGGGGTATTGTGTGTAGACTGATGAGGAAAAAAATTAATTGAATCCATTTTAGAATAAGGCTGTAACCCTGCTCAGAAATGTCACAGACAGATAAATATTGTTCCGAACTCATTATTTCATAGACTCATTAGAGTCAGTGTACAGAGTAATCTGATCATTGCACAATTGCCCACTGGAGAGCAGAAACATATACAGTACACTCTCTTCCATCTGACAACATCAAAGCTACAAGTGTATCAGGCAGCCGAATAAGCAGCCTCATCCGAGTCCGGGTCCTTGGCACTGTCCTCACTAGGCGGGGAGCAGCAGCTGAGGTCTGCTACACCTGTCTCCTGGTCACTGTCGGTGGAGAGATCAGGATCAAGGGTTTTGTTCAGGTCCTGGGACAGGATGAGCAGTGTGCTCTCTGGCTCCCTCTGCTGGCAGGGGCTGCTGGTGAAGAAGCCCCCAGTGTAGTCTTGAGGGGTGTTGGCCAAGGCCAGGCTACTGTCTGAGAAGGGAGAAGCCCACAGTGTATTGCTCTGATCCACCGTGTTGGTTCTCACCTGGACGCTCTTCCCCTGCTCCTTCTCCAGCATTGCTATTTTCTAATGGGGGAACATTGAACATAACATTACCCAAAACAAAACACAACACAAAGAAAAGACCATCTTAATCAGTATGAGGAGTTTGTATGAGTATGATCAGCCCTCTATCCTACCTCCTGGTGGGAGGCGAGCTGCTCCTGCAACTGCTGAGTCTCCTCCCTGATAGCCATCAGGTAGTCCACGGTAGACTGGCGAGGATGCATACCTCTGTCAAACCGGTTGTAAAGGGCCTTCCAGAACCTACACACAAAGATATACAGTATGACTTGGTGGCACTGTGGCTGAAATCCTCATTTGAGTTCCGCACCCGTAACTCTATGCGTGATTTACGTGAAAGTCAAAGTTACGCTCGCGGATCTCAAGTTAGGATTTCACCTGATTTCAGCCTGTATGAATTAGCTGTCTAATTCAATGTTAAATATTCTATGGGGAATGCACTAAAAAGGCTTACTAAGCAACCTCTCATCTTAGATCATGTAACATTACATACTGAATAGAAAAGCCATACATCATACAAGTCTATGCACCATCTGAAAAAAGTATTCCACCTAAAACTGTCAAACACAGTTCAGAGAATTAACACAGACGAACTGTCTCAAACATAGGAGAGAGTCATTAGAGGATTGAGCTTGCCCTCTATATGTACAAACCAGTGGAGGCTCGTGGAGGTAGAAATCGGAGGACAGGCTCATTGTAATGCATGGAATGGAATCAGGAATGGTATCAACCACACATCTCCCCTGGTACAAACTCACTTGAAACAGTAGGGGGCAGTAACTGGCCGCAGAACCCCTTGAGTCTGGCTGTGGTCAGGTCTGTAGAGGGGATTGATGTAGTCAGCCTGGTTCTTCCACAGGTATGTCCAAAGAGTGTGTGTCTTCTCACGCAGTCTGTCAAAACAAAACACAACTGTGGTCCCATATCTCTCCTATTTTCATCTTGTAAACCAAGACCAGAAACAAAGATATTACAGACATCTCTCTCACCCCAGCTCGATCCTCTCCCTCTGGTTGTTGCATACGAAGTTGCCGTACTGGCAGGAGTAGATATGGTTGTGGATGGTGATGAGGAGCCTCTCATTGTACTCGAAGGCACAGGGGAACTGCTCCATTAGCTGCCACACACACTCTAGGAACTGATCCATCACTGGGGACACCTCCTTAGGGTCCCCATCCAGGTGGTTGTATCTGGGGGGGGGGGGGGGGAACAGCAGCTAGCATCAACCATAGACCTCCAGAGGCATGATATAGGTCATTGTATCTTTCAAGGAAATTATAAAAAGTATTTGGACAAAAACACAGTTCCCACCTGTGAGAGAACTTGTGTCCAAACGACATCCAGTCTCTCTCAATGAGAACCTGAGCACAAGAAAAATAAATTAATTTACCTCTGATGCATTGGGATACTGGTGTAATTTTTATACAACTTGTAGTTTAATCACCGTCTAGAGAAAAATATTGCACTAAAACAGTTTGTACTAAGAGACAACTTAAACCTCCTCACCCCTTGTGTGGGGGGTGGTTTTCTACTAAGTCTAAATCAAGATGATTCCGATGATTCCGCTCTATTGCATTCATTTTTCCCCCGGAGATGCCATTTGGCAGAAACCCAGCCAGACAGAGCAAATCCTTATGATCAAAGGAGCAAGGACCATAAGCATAGCACGGACCTACTTACATTAGCTTCCAAAATACCTTTGTCAACTACAATCACCTGGTAATTGAACAAGAGTGTCAACATCAATGTGCTTAATGTCAATAAAAATTAGAAACTCTAATAATAGCCAGAAACGAAGGCAAAAGGAATGTTCCTCAAGTAATAATTATATGTTATCCATTCACACATTTATTGAGAGTTAATTGGCAGAGGATTTAAAAATGTTTTTTTTTGTAAAGGAAAAAGAAAAGTTCCTATCTGTGCTGTTCATTGGGTAAAACTGCATGATGAATAAATCTAAGACTACAACACAAATGTTCAAACCTAATGTAAAGCATATACTATTGTGTACAGTTATTGGATAATAAAATGGATAATAGATGTTCATGTTCAGGGAGAGTGTATATACCATGAGTCCTTTCAGAGTCCTGTAGTAGGGGTCCAGCAGCACACAGGCCACAGAGCACACCTGGGCAGTGCGATCCCAACCATCAGAGCAGTGGACCAAGACACTGACACCCTCCTCTGCAACAGCCTGCGTTCACACACACACACACACACACACACACACACACACACACACACACACACACACACACACACACACACACACACACACACACACACAGCTAAGCTAATATTCAGTGCAGTATTGAGTCAGGCAGAGGGGATTAGCCTCCAGACCAACCTTAGCGATGAAGATGCCAGCGTCTAGGATGGCTTTGATGTGTTTCAGCCAGCCTGAGCTCTCCAGACCCTCCAGGAAGTCTGCCATGGAGGGGGACCGCAGTTCACTCACTGTAGAGTACAGTAAAAACACAGCTGGCTCAGAGACAGGAAACACGGAGGACTGTATCCATGACTATATACAACTTAACATTATTTTTCAGCATCACATTCATTTGGTGGCAGCAACACAGTCACTGTAGTCATGACACTTTACACATTACATTAGCACTTTGTAACCTTGTTTAGAAAAGTACTATACTCTCTATTATTGTTATTACTACAAAACACACAATTGCAGATTGTGAACTTATAAATAATTTGGGATCCATTGTACTAATTTAAATGACAAAGAGGTCAAATATCGTAAGAGGTATGTAGGCCATTGGGGCACATTTAGTTTGTGAAAATCGATAATGTTCTGCCAGACATGATGACGTTGCCTCTCCTGCGAGTCAATATTGACATAGGATGTTTTAAAATGTACACTTTGTTACTGGGCATGGCTTTAAAACAGCAAGACAAAAGACAGGCAACTAAATACAGATTTATTTCTGCAACATACAGCTTAATGCATTTAATTATTTGTTTTTCTTGAAAACATACAGTGTATATAGACATTTTCCATTTGAGAGCTTAAGACAAATATTTTGAAAGTTCATTCATTTGCAAAGGGCCAAATGAAAGCTTTCTTCCAGAGTTTCTTCCATTTCATGTCAGGGGTAAGTTGTCAAATATACACTCATTACAATAATTTTATACTTTGGGGATTTGAAACTCCCTACAAAAGCATCCATCTCTCCTCGTGCGATAAGGTGTTGACAGAAGTGCACAAGAGAGTGGGTTGACAGATGCGTTTATGGGTGTGTGACCTCAGAGTACTTGTCGGATCGCATTAGTGCGCTGACCTGTGAAAGACCACCTGATGGGGGAGAGTGGTGCTGGCAACTGGAGAGAGCAGGTGAGTGGGTTCAGTCAACCTTGGCTTTGGAACATTTAGCACGGGCTAGCAGCTAACTTCTGGGAAACTTGTTCTTGGAAGAATAATGAAAATAATGTCTGAACTGACCCAGCTGAAATGAAAGAACGCCACTGCCATGCGATCTCTGGACCAACGCTCTTCTCTGACATTCAAACCAGCAGTCTCCCTCGTGTTTCCAGGGGGCAAGGAGTTATCACAGCTAAGACCAGCTATTGTTTTTCAAACGTTGAATCACATCATTCTCACGCCCTCAGTCTCTCTTAAGGGGAATAAGGTCCCAAATCGTACGCTCCAGGAAACAAAAATAGTCCAACAATGAAATCCAGATGGATTCAAAGTCTTCCTAGCCGCACCCCCGCACATTACCAAGAACTTCTACGGGCCAATTTGAGTCCTGATTGCAGGCAGTCTGCATCACTGCATATGAAATCCACAGGGGTGGCATCATGGGTCCCTACTATCCTGATTACACTAGAGACACAAAAGTGGGTTAGACTTAAAAGGATAAAGCCAAAGCTATCTAGCATTGAGTTTAATAAAGTCTAAAAGCAGTGGACAAAAAGACTGCAAGTATATTGCTTTGGTGTGCTCGGAAATTTGTAAGCTCTTTTTTCAAAGTACAGTACTTGTGCTGCCAATGAGGACTAATGAGAGTGATGGGGTTCTCTGAAGCATTCGTGGAGGACCCAAGATGACCTGAAAAAGGTTGAGGGAGGTGACCTTATGGTGACTTGATCATGATGATTACCTTCAAGCATTTTCTGTAGGCTGTTCCTCATCACATGGATGTTCTCAATGCCAATGAATTGAAACTTGATGTTGGAGTAGTTGTCTTCGTTTTCGTAGCCTTTCCCTGCTGCTCGGTTTGCCATTGCATTCAACTGGAGAGATATACAATCAAAGGTTCTCAGAAAGTTCTAGATGGTGCAACACACTGGCCATATGTATATTGTGTATGCACTGTTTTGCATGTTTTCAGCCAGCATGATGCTCGGATGTTTGAAGGGTTTTGTTATAAGCAAACTGGCCAGCTGGCAAAATGATGTATGATAAATAAAGTCCACCTGGACATACTGTAGGCCCACAGTAAGGACAGCATTACTGACATCTGTCCGCTAGCTCCGGGGCTCACCTTGGGCCTGGTGTCCACCACATACATGAAGTCACTGCGGGGGTTGGATCTCACGATAGCCTCCAGCATCTGCTCGTCCTCCAGGCAGCGTGCGCTGAAGCCAGACAGAGGCTGACTACTGCGGCAGATGGCAGCCTAGGAGGAGGAGGACAGGGAAACCTTGCTCTGAATAACTAGTTTTACTGTACACAGTAGCCCTTAACTACTGTATATCCTGTAAGAATAAATACATATATGGTCATTATTTTTGTATCAAATATTAAAATGAACTTATAAAATCTTTATCTAAACCCCAATTTGTAATAAAAAAACATTCAAAATAAAGGACACAAACAAAAAAATTGTTTATATATAATTGTTTATTTAACAAAAACTCAGATTTCATGTGTGCAAAAATATGTGAACCTCTTCAGTCAATATCTTTTGGCACCTCCATTAGCAGTGATAACTTGGAGTAAACGTCTCATAGATTTACATTTACATTTATGGCATTTAGCAGACGCCTTTATCCAAAGCGACGTACAACAATACATTTGTTCAATACAAGTAAGTGAATCATCTATCCAACAGTCATCATAAGACAAAGTAATCAATGCTCACACCAGGGGCCATTGGCAGTCGTAATGCCAGTAGGCTATTTTTTTAATTTATTTTTTAATTTAAAAAAATATATATTTTATTAGCAGGACATTGTACAGAACTTGTACAGGGGGGTAGCAGGGGAGAAGAGGTCTCGGATTTAGGGTTAGTATAGGGGGGGTAAGTGAGGGTGAAGCGGTCTTTAGGAGGGACTGTTAAGATGTAGCTTGAAGAGATGGGTTTTCAATCTACGGCGGAAGATCGGGAGTGACTCTGCAGTCCTGGCCGTTGTGGGAAGCTCATTCCACCAGCGGGGCGCCAGGACAGTGAAGAGCCGTGACCGAGTAGCGCGGCCACTGCATTCACGTAGAGGCGGCGGTGCCAGGCGGGCAGCCGAGGTGGACGAGCAGAGTGATCTTGCAGGGGTTTGGGGGCTAACCATATAGCCACTAATCAGTCTCTGACACCTGTTGAGGTATTTTTGCCCACTCCTCCTTATAGAACTCAGCCGATTGAGTGAGGTTTGAGGGGTATCTGGCATGAACTGCCCACTTCATGTTGTGCCACGGCATCTCGATTGGATTTCGGTCAGAACTTTGACTTGGCCACTCCAAAACACAAATGTTCTTTCTCCTGAGCCATTCTTTAGTAGATTTGCTTGAATGCTTTCGGTCGTTGTCTTGTTGGAAGACCCATTTTCAGCCCAGTCTTAGCTCCTTGACTGATGGCTTGACGTTCTGTTCAAAAATCTCCTGGTATACCTCAAAATTCATGAGTCCCTTCATGATGTGGAGTCATCCAAGTCCAGAGGAGGAAAAGCAGCCCCAGATCTTGACATTCCCATGCTTGACTGTTGGGATAAGGTTCTTTTGGTGGTAGGCAGTGTTGGGTTTTCGCCAAACATAGTGGTTTTGATTGTGACCAAAAAGGTAAATTTTGGACTCATCTGTCTAGAGAACGGACTTCCAGAAACCTTCAGGCTTGTCCAGGTGGTCTCTGGCAAAGTTAAGATGGGCAGTTTGGTTATTTTTTGACAGCAGAGGCTTCTTCCTAGCAACCCTCCCATGAATGCCATTTCGATTCAGTGTTCTTCTTATTGTTGAAGCATGCACAGTTACTGAGATGCAGCACGGGATTTCTGCAAATCTCGAGATGCTATCTTTGGGTTGGCTTTTACCTGATTTATTATTTTTCTTGTGTCTCTTGGGGATATTTTGGAAGGGCGTCCACTTCTAGGCTGAGTTACTGTCATGTTAAGTGCTCTCCATTTATAAATGATTTGCCTCACAGTGGACTGATGGAGCTCAAATCTTGTTGAGATGATTTTATAGCCTTCCCCAGACTGATGTGCTCTCACTACCCTCTTCCTGATGTCCTCTGACATCTCCTTTCCTCTCGGCATGGTGTGTTTTGCATTCGCCTGTATGGGTAACTCTCTTAACTCTTTCCTAAAGATCTCTCATTTGATTGGTTCATTTGGTACCCAATTATTTACCCACCTGTTTCTACTTACCTACTTGATTTAACCAATGCACATAGGGGTTCACTTATTTTTGCACCTGCACTAATTTCTTTATAATTTTGTTTTTCTACTACACCGATGATTTCCTCTAAACCAAAATATGGAATTGGTAAATATAAACCTGTTATGTCAGATAAAGACTGGTTAAATAAAGATTTCATGGTAAAAACTAAAAAAATCTATAGTTGCACAAGGGGTTCACATACTTTCAAGCAACACTGTATATATATATTTGAGGTATGATTAAGACAGCAATGTACAACATGGTCAAAGCAACATGCAACAATACACAGCTGTAAATACTATAGGGCTCACTTCTATGCTTGGGGTAATAAATCAACTACACAATTTTATATTTTCATTCCAGGAGCATGGGGAGACAGGGCCAGAGACCTCTGTGTGGTTCCCATAGTGAGTCGTTCCCCCACAGCTCATAAATACAGAGCAGGGCCCATCTGAACACACTGAGCTCTACACACACTGACCCTGAACCCTGGGAATCTGACCCCACACATATAAAACACTCCAACTGGAATTTTAATATTCAGGGACTCATCACTGACCATACACACATGTATAAGTGATCATTCATGCACAGTGATTGAAGCTGGTTGTAGTTCATGCTTCGCTGATTCTAATACATAGGGTCGGTCACACACACACATGCTTTCATACTGTACTTCTGCCATGCTGCACACATCAGTGCATTCAAAAGAAAATATTTGTTAATCAGAGGGGAGCCCTGGGCTTCCTTGGGAAGTGAGGCCTGTGCCAAGAAAGCCCAACCCTGTCTGAACTGGATACAGCGAGGAGCCTGACCTGAATTTTCATCACATGCATATATCACAATAGCCCAGGGAGCAGGACTGGGCTGAGCCCCGTGTTCAGTGTGGTTATAGAGGACCCATGGTCACCACACACTGAGCTAACAAAAGCCGCTCTGAATGGCCTGCAGAACGACAGCCATGGAACCACAATATGCATGACATGATAGGGGATTGACATACCGTAGCTCTGATGTAGGAGCTATCAACATAAGAATATGTTTGCAGCACATCACAAAATGTATGTATGCTTAGTTATGGAGAGAGAGAGAGAGAATATGATAAAGCAGGAACAATGTGATATTTCTGGGGTTGCTTTGGGACTGCTGTCAGACTCACATGGTTCTCTTTGCAGTAGTATGACAACGTGGGAAATCGCCCTCGGCTTCGGAACTTAGAACTCCCAACGATGACTGGAGGGGTGGCTGATTTTGGCACATACAGGTCAGCGGGATAAGTGTCACTCACCTGAGAAAAGGACCAACAATTACCCATGCAGAGCTACCCATGCAACATTGGTACAGTGCTGGTTGTATTCAGTGCCCATGTTTTGAGTAATGCACTCATTGTCCAATAACATAACATGATTAGTCTTAACAACTGCATATTTTAGGTGAGATAAAGGCTGAGCAAACCTTGTAGTCATGGTTGACTGGGGTGAGTTTCCAGAGGTGGTTTGGAACGCCCATTCTACTGTACTCAGCCTTGAGGTCCAAGAAGTCCCACTCCTGCTCTCTCTCCTCCTTATCACTGTTAGGGTTATAGGAGAAGCAATACAGCTCCTCATACCCCTCTGCAAGATAAAGAGAAGCACACTGGGGTGACAAACTGACTCAACAGAGTCATCTCAGAGAGGACAAAGGACTGACAGCAGTTATGGCATATGACTGAGCCAGAGGAGGCTGGTGGAGGTAGAAATCAGAGGACGGGCTCATGGTGATAAATGTACGTGTTTGATACCATTCCTCATTCCATGCATTACAATGAGCCGTCCTCTGATTTCTACCTCCACCAGCCTCCATTGGACTGAGCACATACAACCCTCATGATGCATTTTTATTTATTTATTTTATTTGGGGTACAAGAGGACATATAATAAAATACATCTATATAATCTGGGAGCCAGTTCCACATCTTTTCTTTCCCATTTTGTTCTCCATTGCATGTTCACAGAACCAGATTGATATCCTTATTGCAATCTCCAACCATAGTACAATCTGATGGATACTGTGTCATTATAGTGATCTCTGTGTGGCAAGAGTTCACCTGGCTGGGAGAGGCGCAGGAGGGACACATGAACATCATGGCAGTCCCTCTCCTGGGGGATGATGAAATGGAGAACCTGGAAGTTCTTGCAGTGGATGATCAGAGGGCATCCTGTGGCTGTCGTAGCTTGTTTCTCCACACTGCACACTAAACTGTGCAGAACCTGGCAGGGTAGAGAGCGTAGAGAACGGGATAAACAACTCCTGCAAGTGCAACATTAGCAGGCTGAATAACCCCATTCATCTTGTCACGGCACAACCATGTGTAACCACAATGTAATAATTTTGCCTGACCACAATTAAACAAGGCTGACACTGTTACGAGAGGTTTCATCAGATTTCAGATGTCAAGTTAGCTGCCTACCCAAGTTTCTGTACGGATCTCAGTCTCATTCTCCACAAATATGGTATGGGTAGCTGTCAGGTACAGATTGCCCACAGAGGCTCTTCTGGAGGAGATTCTGTCAATCAATCTGACATTCTCCACCTGGAAAAGGGGGAGGAGAAGACTATTATTTTGAACTGAAAAATCTAACATAGAACCTATGTGTTTTGTAGATATACAGTACACTGTATGCACCAATACTGAGTCAGCAAGTGTTTTCCCGGTAGTGAAATCTGACTACACAACAGCATACGTGGCTACATTTGACAGTCCCCTTTCCTTCCTTCCTTCCTTCCTTCCTTCCTGATAAATACAAATCATATACAGCGTCAGCGTTCAAATCTTATTCTAATGAAAGTGACCGATGCATGCATGTATTTGGGGCAAATCTTGGTAACTATGACTAAGATCTGAGACCACTGAGGCCGGAAGACATAGCATATTGCATTACTCATCACCGCAGACTCCGTGGTTACCTTAGGCAGGCGTATGTGCTCCATCACGAAACACACCAGCCAAAATGACTGCAATAATGAAGATATGCGATTATCATCAGACAAAACTTAATTGGCGAATTAATAATATTCCTTGCAGCATATTGCATTTAACGCGTTCAGTCAGTAGCCCAGGTAAATTCGGCCATGATCTTCCCTCAGCAGCACAGGCTGATGCATGGTCCTAAAGCCTGCATGTACGACTCCGCCAACAACACGGCCCTCTATGAAAAGTTTCATTCAGGTTCAATCACACATTAGGCCAGTGTTGATGTCCAGGGGAAAGGGACACGTCACATTCTCCGGTGACGTGGCTTGTAATAAAGAATGCTGACATGTAGAAGAAACCTGGATAGGCGACATGTATGAAGAAATATAGCCACATTTTTATTGGAAGAAGTCTTTACATTACCTAAAGTAATGCATTTCAGTATGTCTCCCCCTATTAAATGAGAACCGTTACGGCCAAGGCTACTTTTATTTGTATTTGTATTTTTTATAGCCCAAATGATATATCACAAACTTCATGGTAAATCCCGCCTTAAATCCCCTCCTCATATGTAAATATGTGAACCGTTTAACACGTGGTGGGGGTGTGTTAGCAAATAAAAGCTGATGTCCCAATATGTAATTTTTTTGTCCAGGCTGGAACCGCGAAAAGTAAGTTGCTGGCTGCGCTCTAAGTTGCTTCAGACTTTACTGCAGGGCAGGCTATATGCATGAGATATATTAAACAAAATGCATACTTGTAGATCAATAGTTCTATAGACCTATAGCCTAGTTGCAGAACTTTTGGAGTGTGTATTACATTAAAGCAATGGCAGCACGCTGAGCTTCAATTGCAAATTTTCTATTTTTTTTTTCTCAAATTATATGATATTAGCTATTGTGTACCTCTGTACCTTAGGGTAGCATACATTAACTGAATTATAATTGTAACTTCTAAGAATGATTGAATGTATTTCAATATCAAATGGATTTGAGCTTTAACTTATTCAAATGTAATCTTTTCATTTTATTGCCAGCAAAAAAAGCTTTTGATGTACTAACCCCCCATGAGCGAGTGTCGACACACCTTGGATTACTTAAGTAGGTCGATCAGTTCTGTGTGTGGGTCTACGCATCTGAACTATTCTCAATCTAGTAAGCGTACAGTATATATCCAGACCAAGTGTGTCTTTTATTCAGTTAATTGAAATCACCCCCTCCTCCCTCCCATAATTGGCTGTAATATTGGATATTTGTTTCTATGACAAAGTTCCTCTGATCTCTTCCAGAATTAGAAGTTCTACCAAACATAGTAATTTCATTATCCTTATGCTGAGATACTTTCCAAATAGATGAAAGGCCATCTGTTTCAGGCCAGCAGAGAGCAAGAGGAACAATAAAACTGTACAGTTAAACTAAGCATAAGTGATTGACTTACTGATGCTTGGCAGCCTTCCTACACTCTCTCCTACTGTGCTGAGTTCATGTATTCAGGAACAAACAGCTCGTACAGGCCGTACTCTTACAAATTAACACCTGTTTCACTGGTTCTGTGAATATAATTGAGAACAGATTTTTGTTTATGTTTATGTTTATGTTATTTCATTCCCAGATGCTTGTGGCATAATCTTTTTCTAATTCACTCACTGGTGTGAGGGAATCAGTGGTTGTTTGTCTTAGTCAAACTACTCTAATAGGTGTTTGGTTTTTAGCAATCTGAAAATAAATAATAATAACTTCAGTTTGTATAGTGCTTTTCATTGCAAAATGAATCTCAAAGTGCTTATAAGCCTGATCAATTACATATTCATAAAGCAATACATTTTGTGGTAGATGGTTGTCTCATCTATATTATATTGTATACTATAAATATTGCAGTGAGTTTTTTGTTGTAAAGAGTTGTTTCATAAAGTATCATTTTGTGACAGTTGACAAACTTTGAGACTGTATAGCCTTATGATATGAGTGATTCAAAAAGTGTCCATCCATAACGGCACTGTGACTTTTACTACATGGGTACAATTATACTAAGCTCAGCAGGTCGTAAATAGTAATAAAAGACAGTCGTGTGAACTAATTTTATGAGGTACAGATCTGTAGTAAATTTGTTTATTTTAGTGTACCTCTTAGAATTATTATTTAAACAAACGTGGCCTACTTTTTTCTAAGTCATTCAGTATAAGCATGGGTGGGGAAAAAAGGCTTTCCATTCCAGAGCATCCATGTTATAGATGAAGCTGTACATACTATAATATAATTTGTTATTCGCTAACATGGCTTATGTTTTACAGTGAAATAAGTTAATTTTCCAATGGTCTAAATATTGTTATGGGAAATATTTATAATATGGACTGTTAATACATATTTACTGAATTATCATCAGTTTTTTGTACAGCTTTTTGTACAGCAAAAACACTATTGTTGTATGTGGGCCAAACAAGGTCAGTGAATGATAAACATACAGTGCCTTCGGAAAGTATTCAGACCCCTTCACTTTTTCCACATTTTGTTGTGTTATAGACTCAATTTAAAATGGATTAAATGAAAAGAATTTGTGGATTTTTTTTCAATCCACATAAAATACCAGAGAATGACAAAGCGAAAACATGTTTTTTGACATTTCAGTACATTTATTAAAATTGAAATACCTCATGTACATAAGTATTCAGACCCTTTGCTATGACACTCTTAAAATGAGCTAATATGCAAAAATGTCATCAACAAATCACTTAATAAGTTGAATTAAGTCCATCTTAATGTAAGGATAATAGTTCATGTAATTTTGGAATTAATATCTTTGTTTTTATAGGGTCTCTGATTTGCATATGAATCAATTACACATTGTGTAGATTAGGATGTCACTACCAACTCAAAATTCATAACTTTTACTTGATCCTGACAAACTCCCCAGTCCCTGCCAGTGACAAACATACCCATAACTTGATGCAGCTACCACTATTCTTCACACGAGAGATGGTGTGGAAACTGTATTGCATGTGCTGGATTTGCACCAAACTTAATGCTTTGTAGTAAAATCAAATAAACACATTTCCAGCCACTTTCTTTGCTGTATCACTTGAATTCATAGTTGCAAACACAATTTGGGATATGAGATTATTTTTGGCCACTTGGTTATAGACCAATTCCTGAGCAGTTTTGTTTGTTCCTCTCCATTTGCTCAGTTTGTAATGACAACCTGATCCGCACAGTATGTAATTGATTCCTATGCAAAACAGAGACCCTATAAAAACAAAGATATTAATTCCAAAATTACATGAACTATTATCCTTGCATCAAGATGGACTCAATTCAACTTACTGAGTGATTTGTTGATGGCATTTTTGCATTTTAGCTAATTGTAAGAGTGTCATAGCAAAGGGTCTGAATACTTATGTACATGAGCTATTTCTGTATTTAAATTTTAATAAATTTACTGAAATTTCTAAAAACCTGTTTTCTCTTTGTCATTCTGGGGTATTGTGTGTGGATTGATGGCAAATTATTTTCATTTAATCCATTTTCGAATGAGTTTATAACACAACAAAATGTGGAAAAAGTGAAGGGGTCTGAATACTTTCTGAAGGCACATTTTTGGAAGTCGTGTACCTCATGGAACTTCTGGGGAGCAACTAGAGGTCACATCACTTCAATAAAACAAAACATGCATCTATGATTTGGGAGGCACTACCACTAGTGCAGCAGTCCTCAATAAGTACAAAGATGAAAAGAGTAGTTATTGTAGTATGTATTAGGTTTGGCAGTCATAACACATTTTGTTGAAATCAGATGTGAGATTTTCTAAACATTTCTAGACAAGAAACCCAAAGTTGTGCCTAAACAATGAGTGGGGGAGTAATACTAATACTACAAGTTAACTATGAGTGGGGGAGTAACACTAATACTACAAGTTAACAATGAGTGGGGGAGTAATACTAATACTACAAGTTAACTATGAGTGGGGGAGTAACACTAATACTACAAGTTAACTATGAGTGGGGGAGTGATACTAATACTACAAGTTAACTATGAATGGGGGAGTGATACTAATACTACAAGTTAACAATGAGTGGGGGAGTAACACTAATACTACAAGTTAACTATGAGTGGGGGAGTAACACTAATACTACAAGTTAACAATGAAATCATGGCCTCCAAATCAACGGCATGAGTGGCCATTCCCATTCCTATAAATGAAGACAAATGGGTGCTAATTGCTTGAACCTAGCATCGTTGGTACACCACTCTTGTTCACTTGGCTACATGTCACTCACTCTAGCTTTAACTTCATGTCCTTGGTCTGATATATAGTCATTCAATTAATATAATAATATTAATTATAAATAGTGTATGTTGTGTTTTGGGATTTAGCAATTTCCTGATAAAGAAATTTTTCCTAACTGCTTTGATAACAGTACCACACAGCCCCATGTGCATACTTTGGTTTCATTTACAGAGTGGTCTGACTCTGTTTGATGAGGTGACTTAATAACACATTTTGTTTGCTCACTTGGGCTTATTGACTATTGGCTGTTGCTATTGCCTCGCAGGCAGACCAAGCATCCTTATTGAAACCCAGTCATAATCCAAAATATGCACCCAAGCTGAGTATCAGATATTCACAGTTTTATGGTTAATTGAGGTGTCCTCTTCTCATTGTCTTACAACATAAATTCTGCGAGTGCCATAATTGGCTTCCAATAGTCTATGAAGGATCTACTTACTAAGAAGTGTTTGCTCTCTCTGAAAGATTTGCTTAGCCTTTATGATCTGCCTTCTAAAGATGCTTTCTAAATGTGGCTAAATGTTTATGTGGCTAATTGTTCGAAATGGTCTCAAGTGTTTTCTTAGCAAAGAACTGCATGGGGGAAAAAGTAATCACACATCACATAGAAAACGTAAAAGTTAGTTATATTGATAAGTGTTTCTGCATCAACAAACCTCTTCAGATGGGTTCTGATATTTGAACAGTTATTGCTCTTTTCAAAACGCAATATTTGGAGTAACATAGAGCTCAGACAGAGGTGCTGGGTATACAGGAAATCAGTCTGAGATTACCTGGGGGAGATTCTCATCAATAAGGAAGACTATGTCCAAAAACAACACTGCAGCATCTAACTGTAATAAAGGCAGCATTAAGTGGAACTAAGACTGCGTGTACAGGTGATGTCCCCAGGCTGCTGGGTTCAGAGCCGAGACAGGTCTTAAAATGCAATATAAAGAGGATTTGTCTTATTACTGTATGCAGCTTTTCTAAAACATGGAGCTACTGCAGCGAAGGTAATGTGTTGAATGATGCCCGATGAATGCAGCTCTATGTTACTGTTTACATACCAATTATGATACAGGATTACATCATTGTGTCACTTTGATACAACTCCATTAACCATACTGTATGACATGCTTATTTGATAATTTAGTTGTTTTTTTTCAAAGTCGGAAATCCTCTGAGATTTGAATACTAACTCTTGATCAAAAGTTGGTTTAAGGAAGTGCCATTATGACGCACGACCCCTTTGGTGAGGTTGCCTAAGTTCATGGAACTAATCTGTCTGGATGTTCCATTTTGACAAGCAGAGCAAAAGCTGATTCAAGTCTAGACATCTAATCTGGCAATGTCATTTTCAAAAAGACTGCTTTAACATAGGGTGTGACATCAGACTTCTGTCTGTGTGATACTTTAAAGTGGGTTTTTGGAGGGTTTAATTTTTTTTAACAGACTCAACCTGTCCTCTTTCTGTTTTGATAGCACTTCACACAACTTTGGGACTGGACGAACAATTGTTGAAGTTCCAATTGACTAGTCTACCATTGCTTAATTGTCTCACATATCACAACTTGTTTTAGTTTGTTTTGTTTGAAACCCTTATAACTTTTCAACTCGGTTCAGCAAGGGAAGAGTATTTAAGATTGCCACATCAATGTTCATGGAAAGAATTCTTATTATTTATTTATTTATTTATTTGTTTACTGTGGAAGGCGTTCAATAGCCCTCATCTTTGTAATTCTTAAACTTTAAATATCTAAAAGCCACATGTCTAAATTAAGGACAAATTTAATTGCTTTAAACTATTAAACAGGTAGGTTATACAGGTCAATGATTGACATTTTCATGCTGTCATTGGACCATATGTTAAGTGGCTTTGGTGCTATTGATCTCAATGCTTCTACTCAGGGTCATTGTCTGTCTTATCTCTAATCATTCACTCCAACATTTCCTGGTGACAGGGCTGTTAAGTGGAGCGAGCCGCGCTGCTGTCCAATGCCTGCATGACAAACAGCGCTTGCTCTGTTGACCATGTCCACATTGGTGGAGCTGGGTCAATCAGTTATCGACCGACAAATGTATTCAATCGGTTTCACACAATTAGTGTGTGTCAACAATATAAACAGGATGACCTGACCCACTCTGTTCTTTTCCATCAATGCTATGGTTACATTGGTCACATTACATAACCTTTATCATCCATTTTAGATATAGATCAGTCTTGCATCATATCTTGCTGTCTCCGAATTACTAGAGTCATAATGTACAGGGTAACACCATGGATGTGACCCAGAATGACCGTGTGCTGTAAGGTCAGTAAGCTATCACCTTTGTTCTCAGTGGCATATTACACCTTATCCCGAAATGCATGCTGCCATCTTGTAATGAAGACTGCATGTTGTGTGTTCAAGAGCAACCTAAAATAATGCTTTTGTTTCTCTGGTTGGCTAATGTACTGTAGATTCAGCTCTTGTGGTTGAGAAGGCCTTTCTAAAAGAAAGGTATTCGGTGCCTTAAACTCTTCTAAAAAGTAGAACACTTTTCTACTCTCTGTCTCATCAGTTTACCTTTAAAGGCACACACAGCTTCTCCCTGGTCCTGGCAGTGGTTTGGGTTCATGGACTTCGTTACTCTGAGGGAGATCACACCACTTAGTCACGGCTCACAAGCTGTATTCAAACAAAGCTAGTTCAGTCTCATTGGGAGTGGAAGCTTCCATCTTAGTCAATCTCAGTGGGTTACATTTATGAAGATGAAGAAAACAAGGTTTTGTATACATTTCGTAGGGTTCACATCAGCTGAAATCCTCATATTTCCCATGTGCTGCCAAGATGCCTACTTTGTTATTGGGAGAATTGATCTCCAGACCTATCACATTGGGTTTTAAATATTGACTAAATGTTTGACTTGGCTTTTCACAACACCATTGGCAGCACCTGTGTGTGTGTGTGTGTGTGTGTGTGTTTGTGTGTACCTCCATGCATTCACGTGTTTGTGTATGTGTGTGTTAATGCCAGTGATGTCTCCTGTCTGTTGACTTGGCTTTGCATCATTGGCAGCACCTGTGTATGTGTGTGTGTGTGCCTGTGTGTGTGTGCCTGTGTGCATACATGTGTGTGTGTGTGTGTGTGTGTGTGTGTGCCTGTGTGCATACATGTGTGTGTGTGTGTGTGTGTGTGTGTGTGTGTGTGTGTGTGTGTGTGTGTGTGTGTGTGTGTGTGTGTGTGAGTGAGTGTGTGTGTTATTGGCAGTGATGTCTCCTGTCTGCCCATCCATTAAGGGTGGCATTTGCTTTCCCATCAGCATGCAGGACAGATAATGGGCTAAAGCGGCCAAGGTTTGAGGAACGATTGGCTGGAACTGTAAGAAAAGGGGCTGCATGGCTGGACAGACAAATAGTGAGGGACTGAGGTGGTTTTCTGGGCTGTGATGCCTGTCTGGGGCCAGCTGTGACCTTCCCACTGAGGTCTATAGCTGGTTTGAGCTGGTCTTGGCAGAAGTGCACTGTTCTGCTGATTTAACCTAATTTAGCCATTCTTGACCAAAAAAAAGGGTTGACTTGACAACGATTATTGCTATATTTGGAGTTCTTATCAGTAAACAACCTGTTAGTCATTCTGGACAAGTTTTTGGGCTTTTGAGCTTTTATAGTACTTAAGTGGGCATGTGTGGGCTATTGATTCAATGCTTTGATGGCCAATGACTCCAGTTGCGAGGGGAACATTGCGCAACCGTCTTCCATTAAAAGGACTCACTGTGGACTACTGTAGCTCCTCCACCCTTCATTGACCAATCAGCACCCATGCTTTTAGCAGCACTCCTCCAGGCTGCACTGGGCAAACAGTAGTGTCTGTTTCAATGTTTGTCAACGTCAGTTGCCTAACCATTTATCAGCGGTCAGTAAGTACCTGGGCAGCTGGGATCTGT
The DNA here is from genome assembly GCF_951799395.1 of Argentina silus. NCBI lineage: Eukaryota > Metazoa > Chordata > Actinopteri > Argentiniformes > Argentinidae > Argentina > Argentina silus. The sequence goes on from NC_139669.1 coordinate 8,860,538, forward strand.
TTGGCCTCTGTGTGCACTAGAAATCACATTTTTTAAGAAAAAAAGGGAAGAGACAGAGATACCTGCTCGCCCTCTTTGTTTCCCCCTCATGCTGTGTGGGCCATTGACCTGAAGATGTGGACTTGTGGTGCAATATTGCCTCCCTCTGACCACAATTAGGGACTAAATAACCCCTCTTCTCCTCCTCCTTCTCCTCCCCTGCCCCGTCCCTCACCAGGGGGCGTCACCCCAGTGGGACTGGATCGGGGGCATGGCAGGGGCAGAACTTATGAAGACAAGGGAGAGAGCAAGGGGAGGAGTTAAAATAGCATTCTGTACGTACAGTCTACATGTCAGAAGAGAGAATTTGAGCTGTGGAGACTGACAGTGGATGTGAACTGGAAACAGGAGTCTTTCCATAGAGCCTGACCCATTTGTTGTATCTGTGTTGCTGCTGTGGCATTTTTCCCTGCCAAGGAATCTTGGAAGGTTATCCACGTGAGGTGCACAAGACCTTTGGGAAGATTCATATTTAAGAGGCAAAACTTGCATAACTTACATTCATCTACCCCACCTACCCCAACAGGTAGGTCATGTGTTGAGAAGCTCATGCATTCTGCATTTAATCTATTATATCTATCTATAGTTTACTACTACTACTGTATTTCCACACTCCTATGACATTTGATATTAACTTTGTATGACTTTTTCCAATGGTTTGCTTTTTGAGGGTCTATGGTTGGGGGTCTACAGTTGGTTTAGTTCCTAATGTTTGTATTGTATTTATTGTTGATATTATTTGTATTCTTCTTGTTGTAAAGCAATTTGAGACAATTGTTTTTGTAAAAAAAAAACGCTATACAAATACATTTGATTGATTGACTAATGAACTGTCATTGTAGGTCTAGAAGTGGTAGTAATGTTCTGTCCTAGGGTGATTGCCATTGGCATTTACTAGCGCCACCTGATGCTTGTAAGCTGAGCAAAGGGTTATGATAGAACAGGCGTGTGGATCTGCATACTTGCCAGCCATGGAAGCTCAACTGTACTCTGTAGGGGCCATAACAGAGCTGAGATTGTTATGTTAATGTGCTGTCAGAAGGGGCATTGCATTAGCATTTCTCTTGGTTTCAAAAAGGCACACTTGAATGTGCAACAATAGCCAGTCGGACGGTCGTCAGTGTCAATTAGAAACCAGGATGATAAAAGTATTGGTTGAAAGAGGAAGATTAAACTTCAATCGCAAGCTGGAACTATTCTTCAGAGAGCGGCTTCACTTCTTTTCTCCCTGAAAAACATCACATGAAATACTGCATAGAAATTATTTAGTTTAAAAAAATTATTGAGGTTCCTCAAAGATCACAGTAATGTAAAGAGACAGTAATACATGCTAGATGCACTGCAATTAGCTAAGAATGCTAATATAAATGTCGTATTGTGTCATATTCAAGGCCCCTTTTTGAATACAGCCATTGGGTTCTATAGGTCTGCATTGTATGCTACCCCTAGACAAAAGGATATAATTATGTTATAATGAGCTTTTACTGTACAGCAAGTGTTGGGCAAGTCCTGGCACAGATATGTCATGTTTAATCAATGGTTTTCTCTTAATAGCCATCAATGTCTGTCCTTTGTTTTCTTCCCAGCTTATATAATTGCGGCTTCAGGCGTTTTCTGCATTCATGAGGGTACTTGTTAAAAATGTCTGTTCAATCCGAGAGGCAGGCTTGTGCCAAAACAAACTGTACTGAAAGACGACAGGTTTCACAATTCATTGGCCTCCTATTGAAAGTGAGAACGACCCCTCTGCAAATATCGATACCTATACCAACAATAGTAACCATGGTGGTGTGAGCACAACTGGCAGAGGTTTTCCCCTCATGAATCGTAACTTTGAGAAGTTTCACTTGAGAGGGTTTCACTTATCAAAAGGGCAGTGGTACCATAGCATTAGAGAATATGCGGAAAATTAGATCACTCTTGTCTGTGTTCTGTATTAATGTGCACGTGCGAACACAGACACACACACGCACGCACACACACACACACACACACACACACACACACACACACACACACACACACACACACACACACACACACACACACACACTCTTACTCAGTCCTTACTCAGTTTTTCTAGGTGGCAGTATGCTGGGTCAGGTGCTTTCGTTCGGGCGCTCCTTGGTGAGGAGGAAGGTGGTGGACATGAACAGTCTGGAAGATTCCAAGCTTTGCCGCTGCCTTGGCACAGTGGACCTGATCGCCCTGGGGGTGGGCGCCACCCTGGGGGCCGGCGTCTACGTGCTGGCAGGAGAGGTGGCCAAGGGCAACTCAGGCCCTAGCATTGTGGTCTCCTTCCTCATCGCTGCCCTGGCCTCCGTCATGGCCGGCCTGTGCTATGCTGAGTTTGGTGCCCGCGTGCCCAAGACTGGCTCAGCCTATCTCTACAGCTACGTCACCGTTGGGGAGCTACTGGCCTTCATCACCGGCTGGAACCTCATCCTCTCCTATGTCATAGGTGAGTATGTAATGGTCACGGCAGGTCTAAGTAATGGTGGGACACATACTGACCATGTTAGTGAAGCAGTGGCCAGGATGTGTGACAGGACCAATGTTCTACAGTGTTTATTTATATCCCATAATTGTCCCCATGATGTCTGTTTTCCCCGTCTTCCTAGGCACCTCCAGTGTGGCCAGAGCGTGGAGCGGGACGTTTGATGAGCTGATTGGAGAGCACATTGAGTACTTCTGTAAAACCCACTTTCCAATGAACGCCCCTGGCCTCGCTGAGTACCCCGACTTCTTCGCCGTCTGCCTCATCTTACTTCTGTCAGGTATGGTGTTGCTGCTACAGGGGCTCCCATTCAAAACTCTCTACACATCTCAACAAATACAAACCCCGGTTGCTGTGTGACTGTCGGACTGGTATCATTTTTCATATCAAACAGCTTTCATATGAGCAATATTTTGGTCTTAATCTAATAAGGAGATGGCAGAATGTTGTGTGATGAATGGTTGACAAGGAGCGGCAGCAGTGCTGCTCACATGGTGGAGGGAGAAGCCCTCTCTGTCTGAATGTCAGCCTTGTGTCCTCCACCGGGGCTCCTCTACCTCTCCACCCAAGAGAACTGATGGTTCCTCTGTAGCTCCCTGACCCTGATACAGCCACAGACAGTGGACACAGCCACAGACAGGGGTTTGACACAGCTAAAGAAAAGTTCACCGCGTTCTGGGAACCCGGTGTAGATGTAAACAACCTTTCTATCAAACAATCCGAAACAGAATATGTTGTCCTGTGTTTAATTTGATACTGCCCCGAAAAGCTTCAAAATTCAGTTATTGGATTAGACCAATTTCATAGAGACAGAGCTCTGTTGCAATGTTTGCTGTTCTAAATGTCTTACACTGGGAGTCATAGTTTAGTTTTCTAACTGGATAGTCACTTACCAGAAAACATCAGAGACATGCCTTGAAATAGATCCATTATGTGCTGAGTGATACTGAGATTTGCTGAGTGATTCACATGAGTGACTTGCCTCACAATATTTCACACGATAATGACTGGGTGTCTAATTTATGTCTAAATGTGTTGTTTTTTCAGGGCTGCTATCATTTGGAGTGAAAGAGTCGGCGTGGGTGAACAAAGTCTTCACTGCTGTCAACGTGCTCGTGCTGATGTTTGTCATTGTTACTGGCTTTGTGAAGGGAGACCTTGGCAACTGGAAGATATCTGAGGAATCTCTTGTAAATGTCACCATAGTCACACGGTAAGTCATAGAAGTATTTCACAAGATCCCCTTTCCTGTTTTTGGAGTCACAGCAATAATCAGGTGAATCCTGGACCCAGTATTTCAAAACGTATCTGATCGGATTTCAGCAATCGGATTGGATTAAATCGGGAATTGGGTATTTAAAAACTGAAAAATTAGATTCTGATCATTTGGATAGGGATTTGGATTTGGTGATCCAATCTGACCTTCCACATATTTAAAAACTCAGGTAGTCTGTGAGTTAAGATGGCAAGATAGAGGTCTATATCAAGCACTGAAAATCCAGATTCTGTGATCTTGATCTTGTGTTATCTGGATGAGAATGATCCTATCTGAGAATGTTTTGAAATACCGGCTCAAAATCAGCCAAAATAGATCTTACCCATGAAAGCAAAAAAGGGGATTACAGAATCCGGATCATTCTGATCCAGATTAAAAGTTTTGAAATACTGGGCCTTGAGGATTACTCACAGGACCCAATTTGTTGGAGAAAATAGTGTTGAGCAGAACAAAAAATACCTAACAACAGCATGACTTTTTTTGTACCTTGTCTTTAACAATGTTTCTGAGAAAACACAGATTATTCAACCAGAGTTATAGTAAACTGTCTGAAAATGCATTTTCATATCATGGAAACGCTAGACATAATAATACATATATGCCATTTAGCTGACGCTTTTATCCAAAGCGACTTATATTGCAGTGAGTGCATACATTTCAGTATATATGGTCCCAGCGGGAATCAAACCCACAATCAGATGCAGTATTCAAAACTCCCATTGGATTATTTCTCATTGCGTCTATTAGAAATATTAAAGTAAAGATGGCCCACTTTTCTCCCATTTTACTCACATTTGGTCCCATAGTGTGTAAGGCTATGACACTACTGATAACAACTGACATGATGTAGCAATAATCCATGTTGATATGACTCTCATACCATGTGTGTTCCAGAAACTTGTCTTGGACTGGTAATGTGACCAGTGACTTTGGTGCTGGAGGGTTCATGCCCTATGGATTTAGTGGAACCCTGGCTGGAGCTGCAACCTGCTTCTATGCTTTTGTTGGATTTGACTGCATTGCAACAACAGGTATGTCTATTAAGTGCTCATTAAATCGATTTCTAAAACCAGTATGTACATGGCCTCGTCTCTCTGAATTAGCATAGGTTATCATGGATAAGTGACGCTCAATAGGCCAACATGGTCATATAGTCAAATTAACTCATGGTGAATGGAAAGCACTGGGTGGACTTAAACATTTTGTGTGTGTGTGTGTGTGTGTGTGTGTGTGTGTGTCTCTGTGTGTCTCTGTGTGTGTCTGTGTCGGTGTGTATCAGGGGAGGAGGTGAAGAACCCTCAGAAGGCCATTCCCATTGGCATTGTGGTGTCCCTGGCTGTGTGTTTCCTGGCCTACTTCGGTGTGTCTGCTGCCCTCACTCTCATGATGCCCTACTACCTGCTGGATGCTAAGAGCCCCCTGCCCGTGGCCTTCGAGTATGTGGGCTGGGCCCCCGCTAAATATGTGGTGGCTGTGGGTTCCCTGTGTGCCCTGTCTACCAGGTAATGGACATTTACTGTACATGTTTAAATCTGCCTCTATGTGCAGATTGCTTTATAGCCTCTTATCAGGTTAAATGTTCTAAGATACCTCAAGATGTAGTGTATTTTTGTAATGCAAAGTAATAGTGCAGGGTTATGGGAAGAGGAGTGTATGGGAAGAGGAGAAAGCATTCCTTTTTATGAAGCAGTTTAGTTTTGTATAGTATAGATTTTCTTGGGTTTCAGTTGTGCAAAGGTGGCGTCAGGCATCTTGCTGCTACTGTGCTAACAGCTCACTTTTATAAACAAGTCTGTAACTGTTGGGAATGTCATCAATGAGGGAGGCATTGTTCCTGTCCTGCCCGGAATAGTGATTGATTGATTCCCATTGCTGAATCTCCAGGGTGCCATGTGACTCAGGGGAGACTGGTAGAGGTAGAAATCGGAGGACGGGGGCCATCCTCCAATTGCTACCTCCACCAGCCTCCCCTTGTCATCTTGTTTTGAGAGTTGCCAGTCTTTATGGTCTATATTCTGTGAGTTGACAGGCCAATTTGACACAGCACTTTTTCAAAACAAATTATTTTTTATGTTCCTGTCTTTCTTTTCTCCTGGCTCACTATCCAGCTCTTGGGTGTCCAATTATCAGAGTACTGCCTACTATCACTCTCACATCATTCACACAACCTGGGTCTTCCCCAGGCTCTTTGGCGCAAACAAACTAACACATTACTATCCTATGCCATAACTGCAATACCCTGAAAACACCTCAGGCATGTTCGAGGCAAGCATGTAGAAATGGAAATGTGTGAGAAGAAACACTTAATGAATGTGGCCATTAGAAAAGAACGTCACTTTCAAACTGTAATTATGCTCTTTACTTTCAAACTGTAATTATGCTCTTTTGCTTTGGTGAAGTGACTGTTGTATACTGTGTGTGTGTGTGTGTGTTTTAGTGTGGTGTTGGGACTCTTGACTAACGTGTTGGTCCTCTGCATATCTCTGCTGTTTCGTGCAGTCTGCTGGGCTCCATTTTCCCTATGCCACGTGTAATCTATGCTATGGCAGAGGATGGGGTGCTTTTCAAAGTCTTAGCCCGAATCAATCCTAAGACGAAGACCCCACTTATTGCTACAATGACCTCGGGTGTAGTAGCAGGTGAGAGCTGGGGAATGACCAATCAGATCACTGCTGCTAAACTGCGTCCACCAATCAACTGTGAAAGAAAAAGATGCAGACTGAATTCCCCTCTCCCAAAAGTATAAATTCTATTCAATAGTTAAAAAGATAAGCTAAAATAGTCCCAAAGACTGCATTTTAATTAGCTTTGTTTCGACCAATTAATCTGAAGTGTAGGGGTAAAGGTTCTGTCCAGACGCATGCTTTGTTCTTTCACATTTGTGCCGGTGTCCAATGTGTTGTTTTATTTCCCAGAGTGCCTGTGTTTGAACCCTGACCCCTTTTTCTCCCTAGCCTGTTGGGCTCCATGTTCCCTCTGCCCCGCATTCTCTTTGCCATGGCACGAGATGGCTTACTGTTCAAATTTCTTTCCAAAGTGAGTAAGCGCCAGTCGCCTGTGGCTGCCACCATAGCTGCGGGCACCACCGCTGGTAAGATCCTGAGGAGAGGGCCTGGTGTGGCATCTCTGGTTCCGTGTCAACGTTTGGTGGAGGTTGCTGGGTGTGCATGTGTGAACCTGCTCTGACTGGTGATGACTGCATGCTGATGATGTGGTGATGGTGGTGGTGGTGGTGGTGGAATAAGGATATACGCGTCTCACTGCATTGAAGTTTGGCAGAACTTCACTAGGCATAGTGAGGATTGTCAACAAAGGAGGGGTGCATAGCGTCAGTCCTCGGGGCGCCACACACCTAACTACCCAGCAAAAACACATCTCTAATCAGTAGGGAGGAACTGAATAAAAAGCAAAGTAAAGTAAATTCTTAGGTAAGGACTAAAATACACTGTGGCCCTGGATGACCAGAGTTGTGCACCCCTGTAGTAAAGATACAGATCCATTAAGGAGATAAAAGCTCCTCCATGTTCAACAAGGTCCATGCCTGGCTTTGTGGCTTTGCTCTGCTCACTGTGAACAGCAGTGAAGGCTGGTGGAGACAGAAACCGGGAGGACGGGCTCATAAAACATGGAATGAGGAATGGTATTCCTCATTCCATTCCATGCATTACAATGAGCCTGTCTTTCTGATTTCTACCTCCACCAGCCTCCAGTGGAATCGGGCTAAGGTCTAAGGCCTGCAGGGTTGATCTCCCAGTGAGGTGGCTGGCTGCAGAGCCCAGGGACTTTGATGCCAGCAGGTGTAGCATGGGGAGCAAGGAGGGGGAGCTGGGCTTAGCACCTGGCACTGAGACATCTGGTGCCCGTGGGCAGAGGACACAGGGCCTGGTCAAGGGACGGGAGGGGAGGGGTCAAGCTTTGTTGTGGGGAGAGAACAGACAGATGTACCGCTGGTGGATGTTTGAACCATGCTGAGGTGGCCAGTCCCTCACTGTAGCCAGGTGCTGAGATACAAGAGAGAGAGCTGAGCCAACTCCACAGTGTATCTGACATGGATCTGGAGATGATTAAAGTTTTCCTTTGATCGCTCCGAAAGTTTTTGGTTGAAGGCACCTTTTTCATACTGTACAAACATGTCTATGATTATAATCATACTGTAAGAATATTGACTAAATAAAGACTAAATGGTGCTTTCACCCAAACATTTTTTATTGACTGTTGGTTGTACAGTAACAATAGACTTAAAACCTGCTTTATTAATGCTGTCTCTTAATTCGTAATATGCTGTATAGTTCTTTGTGCATAATTCTTTGTAATGATGTGTGGTTGGTTGTGTTGTATTTTCAGTTCATGTTTTCTACTGCTCTGTGGTACCATTATTTGTCATCCTAATGTGTGAATTTCAGAGAGAGTTTTCTGGGGTGTTGTGCTGATATTTGTGTGTAACATCCCCATCCTTCAGCAATCATGGCCTTCCTGTTCAACCTGAAAGCCCTGGTAGACATGATGTCCATTGGAACCCTCTTGGCCTACTCTCTAGTGGCTGCCTGCGTTCTTATCCTCCGGTAAGAGCTAACAGGATCTACAGCTTTTATGTTGATGTTATGTATTTAATAATTAATGTGATGACTTTAATAATTAAATAATTGTAGCATATTTAAATATAAATGCAATATCATTAGGCCTACCCTGTCATGTTATATAATATGCTGCTCATGTTATTAAATCAGCCCTATGATGTAATCGATTTGAATGCCTCCATTGTGTGGAGCTGAAATGGCTCCTTGAGTTCACAGGGATGTTGATTCAACCTTTCCTTGCTTACAAGGTTCAAGAGAAATATAGCCACATTTTGTTGCATTGTGGTACCCCTACAACTCAAAACAGGATTGCATGTTTACATAGCTAAAATCTCATGGAAGTATTTCTTGTATTTAGGTATTTAGGACATGTAAACATACAAATTATTACTAAAAGGTCAGATGAGTCTTGTATTAAAGTCTGTGTAAATACCAGCATGATCTCAGGAAGCCATTTGAATTTCACAAGCAATGTTGACTTAAGGGGCCCACAGAACTGGAAAGGGTGGTGCAGAAAGCATACCCACCTGGATGATTATGCAATGTCCAATACAACGCTTCAGCGAACCACAAAACCAGTTTCCTCCAGTTTGTGTGTTTTGCTTTGCCTGGTATTAACCCAAGTGTTTCTATTTCACAAGTAACTTTCTGTCTTATTTTGCCTTATTACCAAAGATACTTGTGGGTCATAGTTTGTTTCTCAACCGAAACACGGGGCCAGTGGTTTGACACAATATGTTGTGTGTTTGCTATTAGCAGTTAGGAATGTTCTTGGCCAATGTGCTTAGAGTGTGGTCTCCATACTTGTTTATGTGGTTTCAGGTACCAGCCGGATGTATCCTTTATGAAGGCAGGGTGTAACGGGGAGAAGGAGGCCCTGTCGTCAGACGAATCTGAGCTGACCGAGTCTGAGTCCCACCTCAACATGCTGAAGGAAGGAGGGTCAACTCTGCAGTGTGTCCTCCACCCCCCACTGGTACCCACTGAGCAGTCCTCCTCAGTCGTCAACATGGCCGTCAGCCTCTTAGGTGGGCCTCTATGCTCTAGGTCTACTCTCAAGACAAAATGTCCATCATTATTTTACTGTAAATTGTATTACCCTATGGCATATGTATCATTAGTGATTGTGGCTGGCTGGTGATGGTGTGTGTGTGTGTGTGTGTGTGTGTGTGTGTGTGTGTGTGTGTGTGTGTGTGTGTGTGTGTGTGTGTGTGTGTGTGTGTGTGTGTGTGTGTGTGTGTCCACAGTGGTGGCGGTGTGTGTGATCAGCACTCTCACCACGCACCAAGTCTATGCCCTCCTGGCCTTGGAAGCCTGGATCCTGGCAGCCCTGTCTGTGTCTCTCCTCGTCTTCATTGGCTGTGTGGTCCTGATCTGCAGGCAGCCCCAGACCAGCAGGAAGGTCTCCTTCATGGTAGAGCACACCTCTCACCAGGCACTGGCCAGAGTCAGCCTTGGTCACTCATCATCATCTGCACAACGATTGAATTGTCTTTCTTCAAGCAGTTTTTTTAGGGTTTTCTATGATTTGTAAGGCAATCTTTGTGCTCTCTGTCTCGATAGGTCCCATGCATACCATTTCTGCCCATCCTGAGCATATTTGTGAATGTTTACCTCATGGTCCAACTGAGTGGAGACACCTGGGTACGCTTCTCTTTATGGATGGCTGTAGGTGGGTACCCTTTCACATCTATACAGTCGGTACAAAGCTACACATGGAAAACCCACCCCAAAAACATCTTTAGGTGACATGATGGGCAGTCTTACATTTGTAACCCCCCCCGTTCTTCTCTCTGTGCCAGGTTTTGTGATCTACTTTGGCTATGGGATGTGGCACAGTGTTGAACGCCAGCGTCAGATCCAGGCCTCTCTCTGCAGAAGTACCCAGGAGAAGACCAAGCCCAAGGGGGAGAAGGTGAAGGAGAAGGAGGGTGCAGTGGACCAGGAGCGTTTCATCCTCCCAGAGAAGACCAGCCAGTGTTAAAGACAGGCCTAGCAGCCAGGCAGGAACCCACAGACTCTAAGACACCTGGAGACACACTGCCACAGGACAGATACTGTACACACAAGCATTCCTAGATATATACTTATATATACAGCTCTACCACCTGTGCCTCAGTCACCCAGACATTCACTCTCCCAGTGGAGCTTCAGTATTCTGTATCAATGGTCATGTGACCTGGAGCTGTGAGGTGGGCTGATGATCGATGATGTCTCCATGATGTGACCACATACAAACGGCAGGTGGTTGTCGTGTGGTCTAAAGGGTGTGGAGGCAGTAAAAGGCAGTAGAAGAAGTGAGAACAGACAGGTAACACACTGGAGATTATTGGTGTGCATTTCCTATTACATAACAATTGCAGTTATGGGCGTACTGTGGAAAGGCTTTGTATTTCGGTTTTGTCCTGACCTTTTACTTTATTGGCCCTTTCTGCGCACAATCACAACACACAATTATGTATTCTACACCAGCTTGTATAGAGAGGGTTTGCTAAGCACACAAACTTTGCTGTTGGGAATCTATTTTCTAGGTATAGTATGTCACTGAATTGAGAGATTTTGATATTGTGCTAGTATTATTACATTTTTAGACTGTTGGAGAAGCACTGATTGACAATTCTCTCTGACAGTAACATGCTAGCTGCCATTCAACACATATGAAAAAACACATGTCTATATCCACGGTTTATGACGTTCACTTAATCATACATGAAGCTTCTAAATATGTTGGAACCGCATTCTGAATAAGCATACTGTACATACAAACATACACACACACACACACACACACACACACACACACACACACACACACACGCGTACAGTATACTCATTCACATTCAGTACACATTTATTTTTTTCATATGCACACATACATGTACATGTAATGTGTAAATAGCCAATATTACAATTACAGTTTTGATTTAACCAATTGGCATTTTTTAAACTATAATCTGTTGTTTCCAGACTTTTGTATGTATGTATGTTTTTCCCGTAATGGTACTAATAATTCATTTATAACCTGTGTGTGCTATATTTTTCTGTAGTCATAATGCGTTCTCAACAGTTGTTGTTGCGTAGTGGTTGGATGGAGCAGACGTTTACCTAGTCTTGTTTTCAGGTATATACTGGATGTGTTGCCATCACAAACGTTACAGTACAATCATGTGTCATGTGATTTCGTATGGAATCTAAATGGAGAATTAATTGGGGAATTGCTTATTTCAGTGTTTGATATCACATTCCGTACAAATATTTTTTTGCAATGCTGTATTTTTTTCTAGCAAGTGTTACATATCTTCCTTAGTTCTTTGGACGTGTTTTTGTATTCTTTTATCGTACAATTCTAGGTAGATGGTATACTTTTTTTTATTTTTTGTCATTTTGTGATACAGTATACTGTAGTGCAGTGGTCTATTGGCCACCTAAAGTAGCTTTTCTCATTAGAAACTAGTCCCTGCACTGATTTTGTGAATAGTGATGCAGCGTTGCAGACAAGACGCATGAAAATAACTGCAAGGAAAACTCCCTGTTCTACTTGATCACATTAGTCTAAACAGATTCAAGGAAAACCGATCTTTCATTATAAATGTTCCATCCTTTAATTAGTATTCTCTTCATGTCTGGGCTTGATCCGTGATTCAAATGTGCCTTTCCTCTTTGGGCTTCAATATCCTAGTTTCATGTGCCAAAGGTTTGATGATGTCTACTTTGTAACTCTACCTTTGTTTTTAATAAGCGGTTTCTGGGGTCTTAGTGGGATGAGCAGGGGAGAGGGTTATTGCTTACATACTTCTGCTGTTGCTACAGGGGCCATCGGTGTGTAAACTGTCTCTCTCATGAATGGTTTGTCCGTCATGCTGTTCATCCTCGGAGTGAACTCTCAGACCAGTGGAATGCTCTCAATTCTGTCCTCTGGTATTGATACAACCTGAACATCTGAGTTCTGATGATTTTGATGAACATTTTTCAATATTCTAGAAAGATAGGAAGTTGATTCTGTCATATCAGAATGATATACTGCATTAACCACATTTCACATTTGAATGATTCAATTTGATTTGAAGGAAGTTGATTTGGACAAATTCGACTTGGAAGAGAGCAGAGGACATTAATCGTCTCCGCGGGACCAAGATCAAGGGTTGCAGATGGACAGTAGACAATGTTGTCTTTTAGATAGAAACCCCAACATAATGGTCCTCTGTAAATGTAGCTACTCATTAGGCCTATGGGAATGACATAGTTTCAATTGTTTCTACTAACTACACTGATAGATGTATTTGTCTGTCAATAAATGTATTTTTCATAAGACTAGTTTCTTCATGTGAGAGTGTGTATTCTGTGTATGTCTTCTCAAGGGAATAGAGCAAACTTTCAGACATTGGACACACTGTCCCAACATGGTGCTGATATTTTGCTTTCAAATCAAATTTATCATATGCACAGGATATAGTTGTAAATAGTACAATAAAATGCTTTGTGACACATGCAACATGAGCAGTCATTCCCCTTTGATAATTCAGGTGGAATTTGAGTTTGAAAATCAAGATTTGTGTCTCAATAAAGACCAATAACTTTGTCAGTCCTATAAATTCTTCTTTATGAGCTGTAGGGGCACCCTCAGTCCACCAGAGGGTGTCAGAGCCTGTGTCCTCGCTCTGCTGGAGAAAGGGAGTGAGCAGGAGGATTGGGCATATTTCCCCTTTCCCTTTTATTTCTTTTTTTTTCTCTGAAGAGGATGGAGCTGGTAATCTAAACAGGGCTTCTGGAGCCTGCAGAGTTCCAGCGTAGCACCCGCATCTGACCTCCTCTCCTGCTGTGTTCCTCTCACAGCTCCTCTGGCCCCTCTGGCCCTAAACAACCCCTCTTGACCCCCTTGCCTCTCGCTATATCCCGTCTGCACACACCATGAATCTCTGGGTCTTTCTCTCTCTGGCGATACTCTGGGTGGAGATCCAAAATGGTGAGTAACTTTCTGCTCCTCCACCATGTCTGCCTGCCTCCATGCTATTTGTAGTTGTAAGTAAGATACCTTGATTCCACTATAACTGCTCTTTATTGTAATCTGAGAGCAGCTCTGGGATTAGATATTCTCAGAGTTTTGTCAGAGTTGAGCTGATGTTGGCGTTCATAACCACTGTGATGGGTGTATGAGGGGGAAGTGTAGTCAGACAGCCAAGTGAATATCAATGACGCAATGGAGAAGACAGCAGTGATTTAGAAATCAATGCTTTGGGTTAAAGAATGATAAAGCAATTATAGGGCAGTGACGTTTCTTAATGTGTTTCTGATCCCTTCGGAAAGAAAAACCTTATAAAAGAGATCTTTTTAGTTGTATATGATGTGTGCATGCATGTTTCTGGTTGGCACGGTAGCATTAGAGCATGCAACAGGTGTTATTAATAAATCTGCTATTTTAAGTGGGATGAACCCTGCTGTCTAAATGACTAATATAAAATATGAAATATGAGAAAAACCATGTGTTGAAATTTACCACCACTTCTCAAAATACTGAACTATTACCTACCTGGTGTTTGGAACATAACACAATATCCCTCCCAACATTTATAGTAAACTATCTATCACACTAAATTAATAAAACTGCAGACAGATGGACTGGAGCTGTTAAGCTCTGGACATTTTGTGCCAGTATTGAAAACCCCCACGCCTCCCTGTTCTCCTGTTGATACAGCTGTGTGTGAGATATAGAGTAGTTCTCCAGATGGGCATATGGTGCTGTTCACCCCAACTCTGACTCTCTGTCCGTCTCTCTGGAAGTGTGTGACACCTCACTAAGACTCTGACACTGACTGGAGACGTTTGGGGGAGGTGACTGTTCTCACTGTGCTTCCCTCTCCCCCTCCCTCTCCCTCTCCCTCTCCCTCTCCCTCTCCCGCTCCCTCTCCCACTCCCTCCCTTGCTTCAGGTACCTGCCAGCAGCTCAAACGTAGGAAGGAGGCGGGAGAGAACCGAATCAGGCCTGGAGGCAAGCGGACCAAGGTGCGCTACCCCAAACTGAAGGAGAAGGATGTAGGAGGGAGGGGCCAGTCCATCCTGACGCAGGTCCTGGATAAGGGGCGTTTCCTGCGGCTGGGGGAGAGCATGAGCCTCACCCCGGGGAAGACCCTGGAGCTGCGCTGTAAAGGCAGTAAGATAAGCTGGGCCTACCCCTCCTACCTGGACATCTTTAATGACTCCCGTCTCAGGTATCTGACTAAAACATTTCCTTTTACAAATCACTACACCTACCTGATTTATAATAACATTTTATAACCTGTTCATGGGTTCTCTCCTCTCTCTCAAGAGGTGGGGCTATAGCTGTGTGTTCTGTGATAGAGGCAGAACTCTTGTTTGTCGATGTGATCCGGTAAGGTAGGGGTACAATATAGGAGTGTCAAAACTCTCTCTCCTCTCTCTCTTTCTCTCTCCCCATCAGCATTAAGCAGAGTGACAAGTACAGTCAGTTGATCCTGACATCGCCCTCTGCTGCTGACACAGGGATGTACAACTGCTGGGTTCTTCTGTGTGATGGCTCTGAATGTGAGAAAGACCTTGACCGCAACTCCGCCACCTACATCTATTTCACAGGTCAGCATGGCTCTACCCTGCAACGCTACAGGCTGTTTAGAGTTGTTACAGGCTGTTTATTTGTTTGACTGCTAAATCCAAAAATATTTACTGTATGTTCTTGAGACTTCTCAACTGGGAAAAATCAGAACAATGCCCTCCTGTTGCACCTTACTGCCTTTCACTCACATCTCTCATCTCCATCCATGATCTTACCTGCCCTCCAACCAGACAAAGACGACCTGTTTGTCCCGTCTCCCATCCACTTTGAGATCGTCTACCTGCGCCCAGACAGACCAGCCATTGTGCCCTGCAGGGTGACCAGTCCACTGGCCAAGGTGTCTCTGCACAGGGAGGTCCCTCCAGAGGAGATCCCTGTGGATGGGACTCTGGTCTCCTATGACCCCACCAAGGGCTTCAGCCTGCAGAATCCCAGTCCAGAGCACCAGGGGGTCTTCTACTGCAAGGCTGTGACCAAGGCCACTCCGCAGATCTCCTCCAAGTACCAGCTTCTCTATGTAGAGGGTACAGACCCAGCAACCTTACACTAACTGTATCACAATACTCTTTTTAACCATGAACTCACAATATCACTGCAACAATGTCATGTCAATAGATTAAAGATCTACCCTAGCACCAGAGGGGATTTTGCAATATGATTTTGGTTGATTGGCTTGAAACACTTTCAGAGACAATTTCTCTGCAATGTCTCTACCTCCTTCTGAGACCACTCTACACAGTCATCAATCAACACTGCTGGCTACTGCTGGCCGCTGTGCGTCATCAGCTTCCAGGAGTGGAGTGTATTTCACCGAGTTATCAAAACGCCTTCGCTACGGTGGTGCTCTTTGTTTAAGTGGATCTCTGCCCACTGCAGTGGAAATATTAGGGCCTCATCAGCACTACAGCTGCTTTCAGTGAGCTGGATCAGTGGTGAATTTATGAAATGGAAAACTGGGCGGTTCAGGTGAAATCAATCTCTCACGGCAGGTTTGACAGACAGATGGAGAGAATAGGATTACGTTGTGGGTGGAGGAGGGTTGGTCATGGAGGTATGTTTAGATATACAGTGTAATGGTGTAGGAGATATTTCCAATTCTCCAGAAAATGTGTAATGTTTTTCTTCCCTAACAGTGACAATTACAGCCATACCAGGTTAGATACACTAACTGCCATCATATATGCGTGTGTCTTTGCACAGTTTGGTCGTTGAGATGATTGACCCTTCCTTGTCTCTGTGGACAGTGCCCAGTGGGCCGCCCTTCGTGACCATTGAAGCGTCATCTACCACTGCGAGGGGAGGTGACAACATCAACATCACCTGTACTGTCCTGGGGGAGCCAGAGGTGGACGTGACCTTCACCTGGACTTACCCCGGACAGGTGAGAAGGAGAACACTGTCTCCATCAGGGGAGGCTGGTGGAGGTAGACATAGGGGGACGGGCTCATTGTAATGCATGGAATGGAATGAGGCATGATTTCTACCTCCACCAGCCTCCACTCGTCTCCATGCACCTCAGTGATGCTCGCATTTTCAAATGGCAAGCATCTTTCACAACAGACTCAGCAACAAATTTCAATATTAATTGAAGTACACAAGTTTCATTCATCATCATTATTACATATCATATCATACTGACCCAGTCCTCTCTCTGGTACTGCTCTGTCCAGGAGAACAGGCCTGTTGGTATCCATGGGGCCTGGAGGCTGATCAACAGAGGGATGGGACACACCACCCGCATCTCCCAGAGCGTCATGACCGTAGATGACCTGGAGACCATCGACTTTGGGAAGTACATCTGCAGAGCCAAGAACAAGCATGGGGAGACCATCGTGGCAACCACGGTCATCTCTAACTAGCCAAAGTATTATGGGGTGGGCAGAGGAAGACAGAAACCTTTTATAACTTGTAAGGGCCATGTACCACAACTGTGGCAGGTGTAACATTTTATCGTTAGGTTTGAGGTAAATGTAAATTGTATATTTGCCTCTTTACAAGGGTTGACAGACCAATAATGCTTTGGAATGTTCTGTTCTGGTCAACTGGAATGTTCCATTTATGTGTAGTGAAATCATGCTATATTGTCATTGACATATTGTAGTGTCATATTTGATAGTGTTCTGTTTTTTCAGTTAAAATCTGAATGTAAATATCCTAAAATAATTCTGAATATATGTAGCTAAATGTAGATGTTAACCCACATTTACCAAGTGTGTCAGATGACTCATTAAAGATTTGTTTATGCCTTTATATTTATATCTCTCTGATGAAACACAGCCGACCAAGTCCACCAGCACACATTTTGCAATAACACCGTGGGGATTTCAAATTAATTAACATCAAGTGTGAGTATGACTACTGCACTAATCAGACAGAGGTACCTGCAATACATCTCAATGGTGTGAGGCAAGATACGTTGTGGTAATTACGGTACATTTCAAGTCATTAAACAGACAAGGTTTCTTTTCAGATGGAATACAATGAATAACAGTTTTATAAAGTAGGGCAGTCAGTGGCCATGTGAGAGACGCTTCTGCTTGGTCTCTCCAGCATGAAGGAGAATATGGTTCACAGCTGAGCAGTGTGCCTGCCCTGCCTTATAATGGACTCCGTATGTGGAATGTGAAATGCAGGCCCAGTTCTTTATTTTGGTCCAGAGTGACATACTTACTGCATTTTTCCACCTCTCTCACTCAACAGCAACTTACTGAGCTGTTACCGCTGGTTGGAGCCATGGCTATGGAACTGAGTGTCGAGGTTACAGTATGCAAAGTTTAATCTACCATGAATACACAGAAAAAAGGAAAATAGTTGGAAGCATTTTGAGAGAACAAATACAAGATGACTGCTTTAGTATTACTTTATTAATTGCATATTTCAACACAGGCTCAACACACACTTTCAAGACGCAATTTAATCTCTGAGTCATTTCTGCTAGTTCAGCTGTGGTGACATGTTTTGTTTCAAGACCCCCCCCCCACCACTTTAAAGCTGCTGTACGAGGACTCCGCGAGGATTGATCCACAGGACATCAAACATGCACAAACAGTCGTTTGGATTGGTCCCATGGTCAAACTAACCAACATGGAAAAAAACCACACCTTTGAGTCCTCAGGCCACAGATTGTAGTACTGAATAGTTAAAAAGGAGTAAACTGATAACTGGTAAGTTTGGTAGAGGGGTGAGCTGAGCACTATAGGTCAGAGGAGTCCATTACAATAGAACCAAAACAATACAGGAAATTATAGCTCTGATCCAAGTGTTGTGGATGCATTACTGAAAGCAAAATGTCCTACTGTACAGTGAACTGAACACTCTTTTGAATGAGGCATGCTGAGCCATGGCATGTCAGCTACATGTTGTAAGATGAAGGATTACAATGCCAATCAAAAGTCTCAAGTATCACTGACACAGCCGTGTAGCAGGATTTATAATCTATAGTGTTACTGTATATGTTGATTTGCCCTCAAATAATTTAGATTGCAGGATTAAAAACAGGTGTGATAAAAGCCAGCAGGGAAAGAAATGTAAAGCTTCAATGTAAAGCTCTAAAACACATGGAGAAGGAGAATTCATGGTGCAATCATTTGAGTCTAGACTAAATGTAATTTACAGGGGTGTCAGGAAGCTGCCATTCACTTACACAACACTGGAGAAGGGATTCAGGTTTTTGGGGATTCACAGCCATGCTGATTCTCAGAACAGGTGTTGAGCATCACATTTCCCAGTCAGTCAACACACAACACTGCCTTTGGTCACCAGAGCCATGCCACAGACCTCTTCACCATAGCACTAGTGTGTGTGCAGCTTCAGAGGTGGAAAAAAAGCTTTTGAATAGAGAGTAACAAAAATAGTGTATCATTATATACAAGTCCTGAGATTTCCTTTTTTTCACCTATAGTATCAGACAAGAAAGGCAAAAGAACAAGGGTGGCCTCGCTCGGTAAGTGCTTCTGTGCAACATTGTCTTTTCTCGAAATCTGTAGAGCCATTCATCTGTACAGCAAGTGTCAAGAGAGTAAATCCATTTTGGAAAGGTCATCTCCGGGGTGCCTTGTGGCTATCTGTGTCAGCTAATATAGCTCTTTAGTATGGAGGGATGGCTCTGTCCAATCAGACACTGGAGAGAGAGAAGGGCTGCTTCCTGGAAGCGGAGGGCCGTTGTTATCTGGGCGAGAGGGGAGGGCTGGAGAAGACGGCAGAGCTGCGAGGTGATTGGAGGCTGAGGGAGTGGGAGGGGGAGGTGGGGGACATCTTGCGAGGGCTGGCCAGGTCTCCATTGTGGAGTTTCCAGATGAGCTCCTCTTTCTCCATAGACAGACGCTTGTTAACCTTTGACTCCTTATGGAGGGTCTCCTGCAGCACGGCCTGCTCTGTCGACAATTGTCTGAAAGGGAGGGGTGAGACACAACAAACGAGTCAGGTGACACAGATCACATACTGTATATATACACACACGATCTAGAAGCCAAGGGATAAACCAGGTCTTAGACTGACTTCAGGCACAGAGGAGAGGAGGTTATTATTATTATTATTTTATTTTTTTAAATAATCAAGAATCAGTTATTTTACCTGGACAGAGCTGCATGTCTGTCCATGCGGGCTTTCAGGTCCTCATTCTCTTGCTGGACTTTTATAAGGCATTCGTCCAGCTTCACATTTTTATCCACCTACAAGAGAGATTGAAAAGGTATTTAGAAAACAAACTTAATTAAAATGTGCAATATCAACAATCTACCAAAACCTGTGTCCAGTACTGTACATCATTGTGAGTGGAGGCATGGTGTGGTGCATCTCCTGGTCAATTGTATACGGAGAGGGTAAATGCTAAGTGGGATGCTTGGGATGACCAAACTCGGACGTCACACGATTGAAGTTGAGATTTGAAACGGGGTTAAGGTTAGGTAAAGGTTAAGGTAAGGGTAGGGGTTTAGGTTAGGTTTTAGTGTAGCGTCGTCCCAAGGATCCCACTTAGCATCTAGCATCCTGAGAGCCTCACCAGTTTGTCCATCTGCATCAGCTTCCTCTCCTGCTGGTGGAGCTGTTTGTTCTTGATGTCCAGCACCACCTTCAGACTCTCCAGCTCCTGCTCTAGATACAGAGTGTGGGAGTCCTTCTGGAGAGGGGGAGAGAAACTCAGTAACTATAAAACATGTGTAGGAAAAAAGATTAAGTAGCATCTGATTCAATACTTCACACAAGTGCGTATTTCTTCAGCCTGTATGAGCATATTACTTCCAGCTTCTCATAAACTGTCCATAAATAGAGTAATAAATCCACAACAACTCAATAGAGGGCGCCATACGTAAGTGACAAAAAAACAACATGGGTAGAAACATGGCAGAGCCAATAAAACTCTTCCAATGTTTATGTTGTGTTACTAATACGCATACACAAATGACACGTAATACATGAATAATGCCCTGTTCTGCATAGCAAGGCAGTGTTCAACTAATTCTAGGTTTTAAAAACCCAACACTGTTAGAGGTTTGACCACTTAGTACATGAATCACACAGTTCCATCGAGGCAGTGTTGACATTGGGGTTGATCCTGCTGTTATTGTCTGTCTCTCTATAGCAGACCCAGAGTGGCAGTGTAACGTGAGGTTGTTATCTAAATCCCCTTGTGTGCATATTTAGAATGCTGAGGGCCCGCGAGCACCCACTTAACACTGATTATGAGTGACAGAGTGACTTTAACACAGCGCTTCTGGAAAAACACAGAGAGGGCAGTGCTATTGCTTAGCGGCAACAACGCTGTTACCGTGGGAGGTTATTGGACCGGTCTATAAGATAAGAACAGGAGGCTGGTGGAGTTAGAAATCAGAGGGCGAAATACCATTCCTCATTCCATTCAATACAATGAGCCCGTCCTCTGTTTTCTACCTCCACAGACTCCCCCTGGTGTACAGTGTATGGAACAGCGATAGGAGAGGGTTTAAGTAGTGTTGCTGTTGGCAGTAGTGTACTGTACACCGTACTAGGTTTTTCTCAGCTAGCTCCCTCCTCCGTTCCTCCTCTGCTTTTAGCCTGTCGTTGAGGGTGGTGTTCTCAGATGTGAGCTCCTGTATCTGCGCCTGAGGACAAAAAATACCATCAGAACACAACTTATGACTCCTCCGCAGAACCAAGAAATGATTAACTTATGAAAAGAATTGACTGTGGATTAGGAAAAAAAAAGTCAGGTGATGACACTTACAGATAACGTGGCTTCTGCCTCCTTCAGCGTTTTGTCCAACATCTGCATCTCCTGGTCGTGACCTTTCCTGAGCTCTGGAGGAAAGATCACAGGTTTACTGCATGAGATACAATAACATGTGATGGGAAAAAAAACAACAACCCTAAAGAGCAAAAGTATTTCTGAATTTTTCCAAAGTCAAAGTGAGGTCAACTGACCTTCCAGAGAATCTTGATGCTGCTGTTCTCCAGACTGGAGTTGTTCAGAGTGGCTGGCCTCTATCTCCAGTTTCAAAGCCTCATGGTTGGCTCTCAGCTCCCCCATCTTAAAGAGAAGGAACCTGGCTTTAATATATGTAGGATTGATGAATCATGATCAATGACTATACAAAACGCTGATTAACACCTCAAAAGGAGCAAATGAAGTAACACCAAAGCAGGCCTTAATCTCACAATTTGGATTAATCAACGGAAATACAATAAAGCACCACTGAAAAGAGAGCTTGGTGAATTAGTTATCTAAGACTTTTTTCCATTTACAGAGACTATTCTCAGTGAGTCGGTGCTTCTCAAAAAAAGCAACATTCAGCATTCAACATTCTGTTTTGAGGGCTTCCATTGGCATCTTTGTGCTTTTGCCTTAAATGATTTTCCTTGAAATGAATCTCGCTGAATAGTTTGCTCAGTGAATAACTCAACACAATGACTGCAAATGACCCTGGTTGTAAATGGGGTATGAAAGGGATGAAAACACCTCCAGAGAAACATCACATTATTACTCAGACATAGGACATCACCACAATGCACAATTTCTTACATAGATGTATGGATTGGATAGGTTGAAGCAATAGGGTGAAAATCCATCTAGCCTTTTAGAAGGCAAGGTCAATCTACCTATCCAGTCCTTTCAGATCTACATAGAGCTCGACGAAGCATAGACTAGGGGGTTTCATTGAAACAGGGCAGATGATTTGTGTCTTGGCCTCACCTGCTGTTCAATGAGGGCCTTGCACCGGTCTGCCTCCTCCTGGTAGGTGAGGTGAACCTTGTCCCATTCGGCCTGGTAGAAGGCCCGGAGCCGCTCCTCCAGCTGGGCCAGGTCACTCTGGTGCTGATCCTGGACCTTCTGCAGCACGCCCTCCAACGCAACACGCACCTCATCCTTCTCCTGCTCCAGACGCTCACACGAGTGGGCCGAGCTCACTGCAGAGGAGACTTAGGTTTGTTTCTCTGTTCATGCTGTAGTCACATACAGGATATTTGTATTAATGTTATCAATCATAAAAGCAACGTATTGGAGAAATAAAAGCTAAAAAAAACCTGCATCTGTATGGGCCAATATTCATCAAAACACTGAGGCGAATATCATGACATACAGCGTTAAAAGGCCATAAGCATAAAACAAAAGAGCGATTACCGAGGGGTACTGTTTTTGGCAGAGTACAGAGTACATGGCCCAATGGATGGCAAGGCAAAGAGATGGCAATTAACCTAGAACAACATTATTTCCCAATCGGCTGAAATCAATGCTGTGTCCTCAGAATTTCTTAATGTTGACTCACATCAGTCCTTGCAACAGATGGCAGTTTACCATCTTATAGTTGTAACATGTCCACACTGCTGTGGACTCTGGCTTATGGTAAAACAAAGCACAGTGCCCACCACCCCAGCTGTTCCTTTGTCTAATGTTCATATTCATCCTAAACGTCAACAATCTAATAAAACCACAGACATGCATCTCTGGTGGGTCCTTCATGCCACATGCCTGGTTCGGGGTAAATGTCAATGGATGCCCAGCAGCTGGCCCTTGCCAGCCCATGGGGCTTTCTGCTGGCTGGCCCGACCGTGGTCATGACAGAAGAGTGGCAGCTGTGTGTATAACAGGGTAGTCTGTGCTGTCAGCGTTTGTAGCAGGTGATTTCCATTCAAAGCTCCCAACACACTACCCTACTCATACGAAGAGAATAGCTCTCCATTTGGAACTGGTCATGGATGGATGGCGAAAACTCCAGCTGTTTGTGTGCCATGCATGTTTTATAGAATATTACATATCCTTATCCTGTATGTTCAAAAGGCAGCTTGGATGAATAAAGGACAGCATGTTCTCTATAGAACTGTAACTTGTAGCATCAATAAGCCCTGGATCATTGATGACATACATTGACTACCATTAAAAGATGGTAATCTGAACGACATTGTGATGGTTGACCGTTGGACAAGCTCTCCCGACCAACATCCCTGCTTTTCTCTCACCTGACACTGAACTACTGCAGAGTGAGTTTCAGGACATCAAGGGCCTCGTAGCTCGTTATCATGGGTCCCCCATCACATGACTCCATGCTGCATTATTTGTAGATTTAGAATGACATCTGTTTCTCTGGCAGAAGTGGACATGTAGAACCTAATATCCTACCCATTACATGAGTGATAGTGCTACAAACAGGGAGGTAGCTATAGCAACAGGGGACCATCCTAAGGGAGACTGCAGTGTCACTGCAGACCACCTAGAGCAGATCAGCCTACGAGCCAGGCTACCATCTTCAATAATAGCCCTGATGGATTACATAAACTAGTGTGTAATTCTATTACCCAGCACTGCAGGGCTCAAAGCATGCACCATTCATAAGGGACGAAATGTGATGAGCAGAGGAAAAACAAGTGAAAGAGACAGTAAATAACACACACTGCTTATTCTCCTCTAGTCAGTCTGGACACGAGAGGAAACCAGGCCACAGCATTCTCCTAATGCCTTCTCTGATTCACTAATAGGGATAGAGCTTCACCGATGAGGAGTACTCACGTACTCACCTAGCCCTGGGTGGAAAAAGACAACGCCAGACCCAGAGACCAAAAATTAATGTGGAGACTGACTATCCATCAGGTCATGGCATGCACAGCCTTACAGATGGGGCCTACACCATTCCTCAGGCATGTGTAAGAGGGGGGGGGGGCATACAAGCCTTGCCAGGCTACATTCATCACACCAGAAATATTATGGACCAGGCATCTGGGGGGAAGGGGGCTGATTCCCTATCTTTAAAGTTATCAGTGTTGTGGCCCTTTGTCAAGGGCTGTGGAAAGGGGTACGAGCTGTCCAAACTCCAGACACTGTAGGTGGCAGAAAAGCTCTGACATGTGCTTGTAATTTATATTGATAGCCACTGACAGACATTGGATTGACATTATCGGGGGTGCAAGCTCACACTGGCCCCACCCCCTCTGGTACCATGCACCAGCAACCGAGGGGGGTCTATCTGAGGTCTGTGGACCTCCCACTTGAGTCAGAAATATGCTAAGAGGCTGATAGACTGGGCTCAAGGGTAAAGAGCAGTCATGTGCAGGTCCCAAGGCTGCAAACAGAATGGAGGGGTGGAGCCACTGGCTCCCTCACCACAGCAGCCCCTGGGAACAGAGGTGTAGGCTTAATATCCCTGGCCATAAACCACTGCATCGCCATGAGAGGTGTGTCCAAGGCCATCCAAGTGTGTGTGTGTATCCTCCTCTCCACAGCCCTCCCAGGGCCTCAGGTGGTTAGGCATTCCATCACAGGGACCCTTTTTTTCCCAGGCAGGCTGGTAAAAAAAAACATCTATTGGGGGGGGTCAGGGGTCAATTGATCCACCCCAGGGGAGTGTGTTGCCTCAGATGCACACTGCTCAGAGAGAGGCCATTACACCAGACACACTCCCCTGCTCCGCTGCGTCTGGGCGGCCCATCCTCAGTGGAGGACTGAAGGCATTACCCAGGGGCGGAGGGAAGGAATCCAATTACAGGGTACAGGCAGCAGGCAGAAGGCACACACCAGTAATGTGATGGGTGGACTTGTGACACTGCCGGGAACAGCAGTCATCCTTTATGTCATTGATTGTTTGGGCTTGTGACAGACATAAGCTGATTATTGTGCCTCATTTATAAGCATGGCAAGATTCTTTTTTCAAAAGATGGGTCACAAAAGGTGGTGTCTATGTTCCCCCCCCCCCCCCCCCCCCCCGCAGCTCAAGCTGGAAGTACGACACTGCTCTCAACACCAAGCTGGGAGTTCTGCAAGGCCACTATCATCTCAGGCTTTCAGATAGACTGACCGGGTCTGAGTCTACTTCTTAAGAACTCCGTGGCAACTTTAGGGCTCCACAAACAAGGCAGTCTAGCATTAAGAACAGGACATATCTTGGTAGCGTTAGCCGTAGCGATAGCTAAAGTAAACATTGTGAGGTGACCTTACCCAGCTCTCCCCGAAGGGTCATCAACTCCTGTGACAGCTCCCTGCGTTGCTTCACGACTTCATCACGCTGGGGAACAAACACACACACACACACTTAGTCACACATAAATACTGTACTATTGCAGTATTTCATAAGAATCATATTTATATGGACACACACACACACACACACACTTCAGCATTTCATAAGATTTGCTGTCACAATGCAGCAGACATGAGTCACCAACACACAAAACACAGTTCACCATGGACTAATTGGATTGAACTCATAACAGCATTAATTTCAATACACTCTCATTTTGTGGTAATACAAAAGTAATTTGACACATTTCAGATAAGCAAAAAAGCTTTTGGGATGACTGCAATGTATAGCATGTCAGATCATGATATCACTTGCCATGTGACAGCTGCATAATGGTGCCCGTCAACTTCACATCTCCGTGGTATTCAATTTCATAAAAAATATATTATTGAGCCCACAGTTTCAAACACTACTGTGTCTGAATGACTAATGAAAATATATGCCTCACTAGTATATGGAAACAATACCCAAATAGGCTTTTTTTTGGGATCCCGCAGTGAGACGAGGGAAGGGAAACCCCCCTGCAACTGAATAGAGATCTGGAGAGAGAGATGATCTAACCTATTCTGTTTACGTCTCTCTACCTACACCCCCCCCCCCCCCACTCATTCTTTTTGCAGTGGAGAAGAGAAGCCAGCCTGCAGCTGCAGTGCTCCTGTCTGCCTCCCAAACTGACGCAGAGTGGATCTAAAAACACTCTTAACCCCTCCAACCTCTCTCATACCTCTACCACGCTCCAAAAGCATCAACATCAGAGCTCACACACACACACACACACACACACACACAACCATGCACTGAACTGAAGATCATGCCCTGGAGTAGTACACAGCCCTCACAATCTCCTCAGAGCAGAATGTTACCAAAACACACAGAGAATACAATCATTGTTAGGCTAACGGACAGCAAAGTGATCAGTCACAGAATAGACAAGTCAGACCACAGTCCCGTTCATAAACCCCATCCTTCTAGCTCCCTGTCCTGTCCTCTGGTCCCCATCCCATCCCATCCCCACACTGCATAGCAGAACAAAAGAGTAGTCCTTTACCCCGTCTCCAGCACAAGGAGTGCTAAGGCACACTTTGCTCCCCGAGCAGCCCATGGTCCAGCCTCAGGCTCGGGGCTCCGGGAGTCTCCCCCTGGCTATGGAGGCCCACTAGGCCAGGACACAGACAGCAGCCCAGGTGGTCACCACCTCCACACACACCACCTCTCTAGGACTGCTCGCACTACATCTGAGGCACCACTGAAAACAGCCGCTCCATTGGCCCTGCTATGAGAGTGCTGGGAGGTGTTGTACCGTATTCTCCCTAAGAGAGGGGCAGGATGCAGTGCTCAGAGGGACAGCCTCCTCTCAGCTGTGCTGATGTCACTTTAAGACAAGTGCTAGGACAGGACAGCAGCAGTGGAAACAGGCACAGCAGAGCAAACAGAGGGGAGATATACAAAGCCCAGAGACATTAGACTGACGGAGAGGCACTTACTCAGTTACACACTCCTGGAGGGGAGTGGAGGGGGGAAGAGGGCTGTGCAGTGACCTTCCCAGGGGACGTCAGGGAGAAGGGTTCATTACCACCCTCCCCCACTCCCAGTCACTCCCCCCCCCCCCCCAAATCCTGCACTAAATCATTGCTTTTATATCATATACATCTAGTCTATACTGGTGCACTGTGCTTCTATTACATAGATTCAGAGCCAGCCACTTAAACGGTATTACGCTATTCAAAATGATGAACTACCATGACAGGTCAAATTTCCAGTTACACTGTAAAGAGGGCATAGTGTGTGTGTGTGTGTGTGTGTGTGTGTGTGTCAGGCTGCTGAATACAGCCCAGTGCAGACTCAGGCAGAGAGAGAGAGAGAGAGAGAGAGAAAGAGAGAGAGAGAGAGAGAGAGAGAGATGATGTTATCTAGAGGAGATGGATTTGACTGTCTGCCTAATTGTCTCTCAGGCCATCAGTATTAATGCACGCCAGTGCTTGGCCTCACGACAAATTAATGTCAGTTTTGAATTTACGGCGTCGTCATAATTGAGACAGTGTGGTTTTCACAAAATGAAAACCCTTTTTACAGTTCAGTAGTACTATGCAAGCTAATCCCTATACAATTGTGAGGACATGCTACCCACATACACACACAGAGCTGTTAGTGCCAGATCCATAACATGAAGATACGATGGCAGGTATAAGAGAACCCTCTGAGGAGGGAGAGATCAATAGCTAGGAATCAATCCAGGTCAGGTTCCAACCCTCTGGAAATGTTAAGCGAGGGAACAAAATAATATAAAAAAAGGAGGAGAGGGAGAAACAATAAAAGGAGGGATGAAGAATTAATTGCGTCTCCCTGTACATTGAAATGAAATGAGAAACAGAATGAGAAACAGTATCAACTTAAATCACTTCACTGTGTCTCTTCATAGATTCATTATGGTAATACACTGTAGGTTTAGTGCTGACATGAATCAGCTAAACAGGTGATAAGAAACAGCACACACTTGCGCGCATGCGCGCTCTCTCACACACACACACACACACACACACACACACTTTGGCATGCAGCCGGCTCATAACCATACAGTATTAAGCCAACAGCTGGGACATTCTCACACAGACATGGCAGAGACCAGCCTCCTATTCTTGGTCTGGTGAGTGTCTACCAGATTCCTATGCCCCAACACAACACACCACGTGCCATTGGCCTCTTAATGAAAAGACCATACGATACATCCCATACAGTACCAGTCAAAACTTTGGACACACCTTCTCATTCAATGGTTTTTCTTTACTTTTTATTATTTTCTACATTGTAGATTAATATTGAAAACACCAAAATTATGAAAGAACACATATGGAATTATGTAGTAAACAAAAAAGTGTTAAACAAACCAGAAGATGTTTTATATTTTAGATTCCTCAAAGTAGCCACCTTTTGCTTTGATGACAGCTTTGCACACTCTTGGCAAGGTGTGTCCAAACTTTTGACTGGTACTGTATGACTCAATCTTTGTCATCACATTTAATTACATGGCATATGATGATGATGTGGACCAAATACAGTAACTGTCAATAATTCTGTAATAGGGTGTTTCCATTGGAGTGAGAGGAGCCAGGGCAGTAGTGGAGGAGAGGGGCCAGGGCAGTAGCGGAGGAGAGGAGCCAGGGCAGTAGCGGAGGAGAGGAGCCAGGGCAGTAGTGGTTGTCAGAGTGCCAGAGTGTGGGGGACCACTAGGGCCTTAGACAGCTGCTGCACTACTAACAGAGACAGGGAAATCTATTCTTCTGTTACTGTGTCTGTTGAGAACATCACTTTCACAACACTTCCACCCAAACGGAAGGATGTGAGCCCCACGGTCTAGCGATCACACACTGTGTGTGTGTGTGTGTGTGTGTGTGTGTGTGTGACTTTCACACGAGGAGCTGCCTTACAACTGGCAGGACTTCCAGTAAGCACTTAACATCCATGTTTCATCTGTGTGTGTGTGTGTGTGTGTTGTGACAGACCGTACAGGGGATAAAGACTACTTATCTCTCCATCTCTCTGAATCCCCTCCCAGATCAGTTGGCAATCGCTTTCTAATGTCTGAGCAAACGGAATGTGAAACTAAGTTTCAACATGCATGAAGGGTTCCAAAGATGGTCCCTGAGACAGCTAGTGAGGTGAAAAATGTCAGCTCAAATAATTTCACAAGTGTGGTGCAAGTTCATACCAAGAGATGACATTTCTCCATCCATAAATGCTGAAACTGTTGCTCTCTGGATTCAGTGTCACCATAGCAACAGAACACAGTTTCCCCCCCAAAAGGATTCCGTCTGTCAAGACACCTACAGTGCTGGCTATGACTGCCTAGAAACATTCTCATTGGACCATTGCCTGGGTGTGGGTTACATTTAACCATGAGCTGAGTCCTATTGCTCAATTACTCTCCTGCCATTAAAGAGAGACATGGCTCTAAAATAGACAGCCCATCGATTTACTGGCTGGTTTCACCATTCAGCGAAGCGGGAAGCCAAGTACTCATCATCATACACTATGCATGAGTGTGCTTGAGATGGTGCACAATGTTCTATAGAAAGCTAAACATGCAAGAGGGCGGACAGAGTGCAGCATTCACACACACACACACACACACACACACACACACACACACACGTATGTACTCTCTCGCACACACACACGCACAGTGTCTGGTGTGTGTCAGGAGCTGAGCTCAAGATCAGACTGGCAGTGATGTCAGATAAGGTCCAGAAACCGTGTCTCAGTGGGGTGATAGCAGGGTCCCAGGGGCCTCTGGGGGGGGGGGGGGGGGAGGCCCAGCAGACATGACGTACCACCACTGAGCCAGCGCCTCTGTATCAGCCCCGGTCTGACAGAACACAGAGTCAGCCCTACAGTACACGTCAATTTCACTGATATATCCTGGAGTGATCCATTAGAGAATTACAGAGAGCATATCAAAACAAACATAAAAATAGAAGTAAACAATGATACAAATTACATTACATCGAAATGATGACTGTAATCTCTGTTCCAGGATCAAGACAATTTGCTCTCAGTGCAGTTTCTCATGGGCAGCAAACACCACACAGCCCTTGTTATTGATGTGGGATGGGAGTGTGGTTACTTTAGGAAGTCTCTTTGAACATTGACCAGGCAGGCGGTTTACTGTCACCATCGCTGAGAAACATGGCACCCACCCAGTGGTTAAGAGCGTAACCAGTAGAGATAATGAAGGGGCAAGAGAAACATTCATTTGTAGGTGAAGAGTTATAAGACAGCCATCTCCTCTAGGACCTGGAAATCCAAAGCTCTACTGAACACACCAAGGCCACTGCAATCATCCAGTACTGTAGTACTGTTCATACTGTATATTTTTCAGTACTTCTATTTTAAAACTTATTGTTGCACTACTCTGTGGCACTGTCACTTTTGCATTTCACTGTATACTTGTATGCACGTGACAAATAAAGAATCTTGAATGTATTCATGATCCATGTCTGTCATGGAAAAGTAAAGGTGAAAGGTCATATGATGTGGCACTATAAAAGAAAGTTTCAATATGAAAGGTCAAATTTACATTTACAGTACTACAAATGGCATGTTCTCTCCCAACTGAGGGAGAATATCATTCTATGCTATACACAAATTACTGTCTTAATACCTGATCTACAACATATAAGAAACATTTATCTTTTCTGGGACAGTCTACAGTGTGAAGGAGAGCTCTAACGTGAGCTGGCTCTCACCTGGCTTAAGTGACAGAAATAGTTCCAGGCGTCATGTGCTGCAGTGGGGTCAGATAGTGGTCGCTTATACTCTACTATGTGTTTACAGAGAATATAAGTGGGGGTATAATTAACACATACCAATGACATTACTCATGCAGCATGCTAATTTCAACTATGCGTCGTTACACTGGAGTACATTCTGTAAAATCCTAGGTAATAATGATACAACACACACACACAACTAAAAACATGTTTGGAACTGTGCGTAAATAAGCCAATAGCCAAAGTGCTATCTTATATCCCTATAACTGGCAGTGTCTACTCTGATGATATCGTTTTGTTGTGGCAACCTCACCAACTATAATTAATGTGTTTGGGGTGAGGAGGGGTGAGGAGGGGTGTGGTGTGTGTGTGTGTGTGTGTGTGTGTGTGAGAGCCAGGTAGAGGGGAGTTGCAGACAGGATAAGATGCCAATTCCTCCGGGAAAAGAGTTCCTGGAAGCCAATCGTATCTTTCATCCATAAAAATAGAACCAAAACAAACATTGAGCTGAGTACACACACAATCGAGATCACACTGTTCCACCTGACCAGCCGCAAAACATGATTAAGAACCACAATATAATCTAATGTCCAAAATTCCATCG
Source organism: Argentina silus (assembly GCF_951799395.1). Taxonomy (NCBI): domain Eukaryota; kingdom Metazoa; phylum Chordata; class Actinopteri; order Argentiniformes; family Argentinidae; genus Argentina; species Argentina silus. The sequence goes on from NC_139669.1 coordinate 8,891,847, forward strand.
GTATAGAGTGGAACAATTAACAATTTGCCAGAAATCAAAAAGTTCTTAACTGTTTAGATACGGTGTCCATGCAGAAACATTAAGATCAGGTGCATATATCTTACCTCTGCCAGGGCTTGCTGCAAGACCACTGTGACGGCCTCGAACCTGCAGTTACTGGCAGCCAGGAGCCCCCTGAGCTGCTGCAGGTTTTGGTTTGTCCTCTCACACTGTGCCCGGTAGTTCTCCTGTTGGCCCCCTGCCCTGCCCTCTGTAGGGACCAGGTCCGGACGCCCACTGCTCTGGGGCGGCGGTGGCTGCTGCGGTGGAGGCTGCTGCTGGGTCCGGGGGCTCGCCTTCGCTCTGTTCTTGTCCACTGCAAGAGAACACCCATTCAGTGTTGTTGTCACAACGTTCAGCATCATTATTCCCCCCTCCATGGTCCCTGTGGCTGGGTAGAGCACTGTGAAGACCAGTTACAGTACCACCAGCATACAGTCCAGCCAGAGAGACTGTTACTATAGTATACAACTATTACTGGATACTCCAGCCGAGCTCCAGTCTCCAGCCCTGGGTGGGTTTCCTGTGCAAATGGAGAGTAATACTGTCCAGATAGCTCACTTAGGAACACACAGATGATTCACAGAGCCATTAGTGACCAGAGAGAGTGAGTGAGTGAGAGAGGCTTCAATCACCAGCCACCACCAATCGCAAAATGGATCCCCTGAAAAAGGAGATTACATCTCCATCTCCTGATTCAATCTTCTCCTGTGCGGAGCGGATGCTGTGGTCGCCGGAGCCTGCTTATTTTAGCAGGGCCGTGTCACAGTGGTTTTGTTTTGCATCAGCTTTACAAATACAACACCCCCGGCATAACATCCACATGGATCCCCACTAATCAGCAGGAGGCTATGTGAGCTAGTGCTGCCACCGCCACCGAGAAATGAGGAGAGGAGAGGACGACACCGGAGCTTCAGGCTCGTTACAGAGAAAAGCTGTGCAGGAGGGAAAAAGTGATGTGTAGCTGGTGTTTATGAGGACTTCTAATTGATACTGGACACCTGCGCCAGGCATGTTGTGAAGCGCTGCCTGGTTCTGCTGAGGGAATGGGTCTTATGTAATGGGACAGTGAAGACAGGCTCAAACACAGCAGGAATGCCCATGTTAACGAGGGAGAGATAGCACCAATGGCCTCGGGGGACGCCTTCATTCACTTAACACTGGGATTTGGACAGATTTAAAGGATTCAGAGCGACAACTGGCCAACCTAATTAAAATGAAAGAGAAACAAACAAGTGTGAAAGTTGTGTAAATATTACAAGCGTGAACCACAAGATACTGTACACAGTTCTGTGGAACACAGAGAAGCAAAGTAATGTTTACCATCAACTTACTGCATACAACCCTTCAAAGAGCACAGACTCACGCTGATGTCTGAAGACTTGAAGTCATGTTCGTCCTACCCATACATACATATGTATGTACCCCATGAACCCACAGCTTAAAGCACGGGGTAAAAATACACCAGTTAAATTTAGAGCAGCAAGGACGGCAGCATCCAGCCACATCACAACAGTGAGGGATCCATTGGAGGAGGACCTCCTGACCACCTTCCACCACCCTCAGGTTTGAGGAGGATGTAAAGAAATGTCTTAAACCCCCAATCTGGTCATCATAACAAAACATCCCAAATAGATGACATACTGGATCAACTTCTACTGTAAACACTATAAAAACACAAGAGGGACCATCAATCCCATGAATATTTATATGATTAATATGATATTCAAAACATATAATACAACTATAATAAAAGAGTTTTAAAATACCGGTTCCAAGTTAATGTCTGGGTTGTTCTGTTGGTTGGGAGAGTCCATAGGACTTGGACCTGGTCCCTAGTCAGAGCAGCAACATGCTGCAGTGAAGACAACAACATTCCTGACCAACAGAGAGGACAGTGTTGTTACCAGACTAATGAGGAGCTGAGCCAGAGACCACACCTCAGACTTAGACTAGACAAGCAACAATATTGGCTACAGAGTCCCCCTGGCGTAAAAAGGAATCTTGGTCATGGTAGACATTTCAAGATCATCTCATGGGATGAAGCCATGTTGTTTTCTTTATTAAACGAGTAGCACTTGACATGACATTCACACACTACTGTGTATGTCTGGATATAGTTCACCTCAAACTAACTGTAACACTCAATAGGCAGCACCACCCACAAAATAAACAGAAATGTAATCTAAGAACAGGTAGGAATAAATGCAACTCTAGAGTCTTTCAGGGCATTCCAAGGGGCATTCCAAGACAGGAAGAGTATTAAGACCACCAATGTGAAATTTGAATATATTGTTTCAATATATTATATGGTTTGAATAGTAAAAAAGCAACATGCCCCAGCTGAATAATCCTACATCTGGACTAATACATGACCTCATATAGAATATTAGATTTGCAATATCCTGATTAAAATCAGAGGAAAGACATGGATCTTGTCTGGGATTGGACAAATCAGAGGAAAAATACAAATGAAGTTTCCCATCGCAGTGCACACACTGTCCTTAGATAAGCCCTTCTAATAATACAGTGTATTATAATACAATAATACAACTGATCAATAGAACAAGCAACCTCTATTATTTTAATGATACAATAACAATGTTTTCCAAAGTTACAACACCAACAAGGGGCACTTGGTTAGGCTATTTAGTTGAGGCATATAAATTCTGTATGATGAGATTATATATCATATAGTATCTTTTAAAATTATACGATATATCTAACAGATCACATGTAGATCAAAATAGTAATCATAAGAATACATAACAGTTCAATCTTACACAACCATTTTAGCATTAATGCAAGGCTTTTAGCTGGACCAGGACCATGCTCATGTTTAGGAGAGTTTTGATTTGTATGGAATGCTCTCTATGTAGTATGATGCCCCCTGGTGGTGATTTCAGAGATATCTGGTCTCTCCGCTCAGTGAGATGTCCTTGCGCAATACTGCAGCCAGGAGCTGCCCTGACAGACATACAGTCCAGCGTAGCCCAGCCAAACCGCCATATGGTACAGCCAGTAGAACTCCTGCAGCGTGGCTACTCTTTGCCAATGATTTAACATGTTAGAATTTCCTTTAGAAGAGACCTAAACAAACATCGGTTGTCAATGTTGGTCAAGAAAAAAAAAAAAGGACATTATGCAACACAAAGTTTGGCAGAGTGTGTGTCAATTATTCATGCCCATCTCTTCTACAGTACCTGAATAATTCAAACACATCCCGAGAGGCAACCATACTTTCTCTGGGCAGGTGGTGTTTCTGTCTCCAGCTACCTGCTGTCTGCCATGGCAACAGAGAACCAACGGCTATTTTGATCAAGTGGCTAGTGACAATGATGATATAACTTGCTCTTGGTACTGTCATTAAACAAACTCCCTCTCCTAGCTCTGTGGTACCACTGATATTCCCACACTACTCACATGTGACAGCAGTGGACACTGAGACCAGGGGAGGCTGGAGGAGGGAGACATTGGAGGACTGGCTCATTGTAATGCATGGAATGGAACGAGGAATGGTATCAAACACGTGTTCGTAATGCGTTCTACGCAATGAGCCAGTCCTCCAATGTCTCCCTACAACAGCCTCCCCTGGCTGAGTGACGTAGTGGCACTATTGAGAGGGTTGCGGCTGGTGTCACCAAGGGATGGCACACTAGAGCACAATGCATGATGGGAGATCTATCACACAATAACACACTTGTTACGGCTTCTGGGTGATGAGATGCCATAACACCAACAGAAGTGCTGAGTAAAGCTAACTCCCTTTCAGATTAAATTAGATTAAACTTTATTGTCATTACACAGAGTACAAGTACTGAGACAATGAAATGCAGTTTGGCATCTAACCAGATTGCAAATAATGGCATAAGTGCAAAAGACATGATATTGTAGACAGTGCATGGTATTACAGTATAAGGTATTACAGTGAGTATAAATAAATGAATATAATAAGTGAACATACATGAGATGAATATCAATGTGATATGTACAGGCAGATATTATGTACTTGAGGTATGTTACATACGTAAGACGTATAAATAGAGACCAGTATAATACAATTAAAATGTACAGGCCAACTCAGGGATTGGAATCAATATCCAATTAAATAATAATTAATTCTAAATGAATACTTAGCCACTGCCTGGTACAGGGCACACATCCATCCACTCCAGAGGAGGTTTCGGCTTAACCGGGTTCTGACCGGGATGTGACCTGACAGGACACAGATTAAACCTGCTAAATCATGCTCAGTATTAACGTGATGAAATTCCCAGAATTGATTACCATCGTATCCAAGCGAACAAACTCCGATTGCCACTAAATCCCTGGCATCTGTTGTGCCCTGTTGACCACATCCTTTGACATGTGCATGTCCTTTAACATGTGCATGTCCTTTAACATGTGCATGTCCTTTAACGTGATCCTGTGTGTGGAGCATTCTACAGTATACCACGTCATTGCACATCCCACATGACCATGCTTTCACGCAGATTTAAGATCCGTGTTCATAATTTTTTCCTCCTGATCTGGGTCATGGCATCTTTTAATCTGGGTCACCTCCCATTATTATTTCACCACAGATATTCTAGCTTGGTTACCATTTGGAGGGACACAACCATGGCTAATTAAATGTCAAATCTGTCATCTATTGAACTGGAAAGATTGACCTCGATTACCGTTTCATCTACTGTAGGTACAGAAGTAGAACCTCCAACGGTTTCACAATGTCACATTTCACTGTATTTGAGAGTCATATTGCAAACATAAACCCTGCACACCTTTTCAGGTAACACCTGACCTTCTATTACCCTTATTCTCTTATTTTGTGTGAGATGTCTTGCATGTGATACATGTTTGTGCCATATTTACTGTGTCACCTCATAATGTTTGAGGGAAAGCTACAGTGCCAGCCCTGGGCTCTGGCATGCTCCTTATTTGGCTATTTTTGCCCAAAACGGCAGAGGAATGTGTCTTGTTTTTTTAAATAATCTCTGATGAGACATTTCTTTGGGATTTTTTTTCCCTGTCACAACAATGTTCCCAGCTCAACTTAGTGACTAACGCCCAAAATAACCCACATCTGAGGCCCAAACTGGAGCAGTAGGTCTCCCTGCATGCAAGATGATGGGTGCACTCATGCAGACACACAAACAGAGAGCTAAGCATACTGGAGGTTACACTAAATCTAAATGTTTTTCAACAGATATCTTAATTATTATAATTACCTAATTATTTTTAACTTCCCCTTTTCATAAATACACATCAAAATAAATACAATATGTCAAACACATTTACCCCTCTGTAAATGGATATGGGTAGCTAGGTAAAATGAAAGATGAACCTCTCCTGGTCAACAGCCAGGCTAAAAATAGATCCACAAACAGCTAAGAGCAGCACAGCTCGGTGTGAGAATCACAAGCATCAATAAACAGTGAGCCTAGCCCTAGCCCATGCCCTTGTAAAGCATGGTAAAAGGCAGCAGTGGCGGTAGCTGTAGCTGTTGCCTGTGTTAATGGTGCAGCACGGTAACAGACCTGTGTGGAACACCATGGTGTTGTTCTTGCATCCTGACAGCAGCTGCAGGTTCCGGAGCAAACCCTTGACCGTCAGACGCACATGGATGCTGGTCAGGGAGAGTCTCGGAGACCATAACATCTCTCTGACACCGAGGAAGGATGCCCTAGCTAACAGGCAACCACTACTACTTTGAAAAAATCCAAACAAAAATCCAAAACGTAGAAGATGAGAGGCTGGCAGTGCGCCACATGCCAGAGAGCTTGTCAGAGATTCGTGCCTCAGGTGACAGAAGCACTGAGGCGGAAAGAGAGGGAAAAAAACAACAGCAGCCACCGTTACTACGGTACGAGTCAGAAAATAAGGATGAAGACCCCCCCACACACACACACCCCCTTCAGTTGGCTATGGCAGCGCTTTCCCCCACACTGAATGAGGCTCAACAGCCCATGCCCAGCTGTGAGGGTTGGCAGTGGGGGGTGGGCTGGTAATGTTTTCAATAGCAGCACAGCCCCTGACAGATGTGACAGAGGCAGAGAGAGCCTTAATCCTCAGGTTGGAGGCAGCCTTCAGCCGTACACTCAGCAGACAAAGCTAACCCAGCAGCACAGCAGCATCTCCAAGGCTCACAACGATGGTGGTGTTATGGCAGAACTAGGATGCTGCTGGGAGAGGAGAGGAGGGAAGAGGGGGTAGGGGGAGGGGTGGGAGGAGCCAACGACAGAGGCAGGAGCGAATGGCTGCTGTGTCTGACCTCGCACTCGCACTCATAGGGCCCCGCCATCCCTCTCTCCCTCACACAAGCAGAGGGGAAGGGGAATGGCGGGAGGTGACGGATAGCCGGCAGTGAGGTTGAGCATGATGAGCTGCCAAATGTCAGGGGTCTTCAGCTCGGAATGTTTTAGAGAAATAACCGCTGCGTATGCGCAAACACTACCCTCTCGTTACAAGAACAAGTGACACTGCGATATGTAAACACGGTAAATTACATTTCACGCCAAGTTTTAAATCAAAAGAAAATGGTACTGTATAATTCCAGATGGGCTCCATGCTAGAGGGCAGAAGCCCTGCTCTCCACCCTCAGCCCACATGGACGTTACACATACAGTAGAGAGGTCTATCACTCCCACCATAACAACGCCTTCAAAAGACACTCAATGCACAATGATTCAGACATACTGTGCTATGCAGAAACTGCCTAGAATGATCAGGAGGATGCTTAAACTGCCTTTTGAGTATAAAAAGCTTCTACATAGATTCTGTAGATTTTTTTTTTTAAAGAAGTATTTCAGTAGAACATCTTATGTAGCCAAAAAGCCTCAAGCGAAACCACCACAGATGCTACGGAAATGCACTCAACAGTTGCATTTTGCACGCCAGGGCAGCATTCTAAAACAAAAGGCCATCCGGTTGAGAGTCCTAATTATGTCCTAAGTGTAATTATGTTTCCAGGAAGCACATGTGGAATGAAGCTGACTACAGCACAAACTGTCGATTGGCCACAGATCTCCAGCAAGGGTCCCGGACCTTGAGGTCTGAGAGACAAATGAAAATGAGCCTATGGTCAGAGTTTCAGAACCGAAGCCTTTACCACACATTCCAGAGGTCTAACTGAACAGCTGTGAATCCTAGCATTTGAGGGCCAACGCTATAAAACATGTTTATCATGTCCACACCTGTGATAAACAGATTATTCACATCTAGGATCCTGTGTTAGGTATCCACTCCTTCATAAAAGACAGTGTCAATAGGTAGTATATCATATTATAACTCACCAGGTAGGCCAGCCGTTGGACGAGCCAGTCTGGATGAAGCAGTCCTTTTCAGTGGACTGGTTCCAGATCTCTGGGCCATTTGATTGGTCACAGCTGTAGTCTTGCATCCTGTTGCCAAAGCTGTGAAAAACAGATTGTTCAGATGAGACTCAGGTTTAGAGTTGATCTGACCCATCACCACAATCCACTGCCTTGGTCAGAGAGAGAGAGAAGACCGGGAGATGAAGAGTACTGGTATATACAAGCTGGTTTGGCCTGCTGTGACACCTTAAGGCTGATATTACAGTAGCAACATCCAGGTTATCAAATCAAATCTGTTTATTTATCATACACTCAGGATGCAGCAGTAAACAGTACAAGGAAATGCTAATGGTATCATGAGTCTAGCACACGGGCTACTGTATGGTGGGAAGCACAACAAATTCAAAAAGGTAAAAAAATAAAATAAAATAAAAAGAAATCACTGAAGAGAGCACAAATTGTCTGGCACATGGATGAAAGTATGGTTAAATTAAATAAACTTCAAGAGGTATGCAAATGAGACTGACAATATGTTCACTGACTGACTCCTGGTTTAAAAAAGGCACATTAGGACACATGTCATATGGACACGTCATTGCTGGAAAAACCCTGTTGACACAACCAAGTAAAAAATACTGTATACTCAGCACATTGGTTTTCTTTAAATCAATTTCATAATCACCCTGGGAGAGGGGATGTGATAACATGTTGTGAATCCACAGACGCAATCCTATTGATGCCGCATATGAGATTTAAATTAGGAATACTAAAGAAAGACAATTCTAATCTGATTACAATTTGGCTGGGAGACAAATAGGAGGAGTCGCTGAGAGAGGATTTCACAAGACAAAAACACACAAACATGAAACAGAGACGTTATTAGAGGGTAAAGACGGTGTGTTTGTTTATGAGAGAGACTGCTCATCTCCTCACCTGGCCCTGTGTTCCTCCCTGGGTGTGAGAAGAGTCTGGCTCTCAACAATGTGGTTTTGGATGAGCCAGGTGTTCCCGAAGGCCCTTCACCTGGTACAGCAGAAACTGTAACACAGACATAAAAACATATTGGCCCTATATTTACCACAACATCATGCTTTTGCCAGTATCAAGATGTTAACATCTATCTTCCATGTGACACTTAAAAAAAAAAAAATAATAATAATTCACTGTTTTCTTTGCAAGTCATTTACCAGCAAAAAAAGCTACTTTATCACAGCAACTACTGCAATGGGTGCTGAAAAGAAAGGTCCTGCTCTAAAATCTGAGAACAAGTTATTTAGTTATTAACTATTTTAATTAGTTAATTCCAAATTAGCCCATTCATGATGATTCTGAAGCTCTATGAGAGAAAACAGGTCTAACCAGGCATCAATCCCCCCCCCCCCCCCCCATTCAGATTTAGAGCTGTCTGATTTACTTTTCCATAGCTGTGCTCTAGCCGTCCTGTTAAGCACAGCCAACAAAGGGAAGATACAGAAGTGATAGGACCCAATGAGCAGACATGTCCACAGAGTGAGGTCACAGTGAGAGCCTGCACTGCCTTGCGGGATCAACGAGGAATTGGTGAAAACGTGAGGCGAAAATTCAGTCCAAGTGCAGCTCCGTAGTCCCCCGTATCCAGACATTGAACAAACGTAAATATCGGGGAAAAAAACTAAACAAAAAGGACGTATATATACACCATAAATCAGTCTAAGAACACAACAAATATAACCCCTAAATCAGCATAAAAACACATCCATGGTTTATGTGCACGCTCTCTCTCCTCTAGGCATTGCTCTGAGTGAACTAGAGTGGAACAGACCAGTCACCATAACAACCTTGTGTGGGGGACCCCAGTCTGGAAAAAAGGGCTTCTCGGCCAATCAGTGGTCAGTATGCTGTTGAAGATGCTGAGAGGAGAAGGAGTCATTGTCTAATTGGCCTCCCTCCCTCCCTCCCACTATACAGTCCACCAGTCAAAGAAATTCCAAGACGTGCTTGTTAACATAATCAACCCCCACATTATGATCCTGCCCAGCTGAAATGCTATGAACAAGATGGGAATGTTGCCATTGTAAAGGAATTCATTTAAAGAGTATAATTAATTCATGTCACAGAGTAGATCTCTGTAAATTCCAGAAATCAGGAGGCTGGTGGAGGTAGAAATCGGAGGACGGGCTCATTGTAATGCATGGAATGAGAAATGGTATCAAACACACATTCGATACCATTCCTCATTCCATTTTATACAGTACAATGAGCCCAGCCTCCCCTGCAAGAAATGTCAGAGGTTTAGAGCTAGCAGTGGTGTGAGAAATCCCAGTCTCCTGGCAGAGGTGGAGGCTGTTAAATCCCAGGAGATTTAGTTGAGGGCTTTATATTTGACCACAGCCCAGTAACGCCCAGTAACCTCCCTATGTGGGTCATCATGCAGAGGACAGGCCACTGCTCATCCCCCACTCCTGTAGCAAGATGTGTCCTTCGAAAACCACAGAGAGCAGAGCTGTCCGAGGAGAGCAGCTTTGAGGAAGCAATACAATAGCTACAACAAAACAATCATAATATAAAGCATGTTAGCCCTGGCTGATCATCTCAGTGTTTCTGCTTTATTATTGTCCAGGCATGGCACAAAGGCTCCAAAAGCAACATCTTGTACCAAAATTGTCAATAGAAACCAATTTAATCCAATAGAAGATCATCTCACCTTGTGTGTTTACTGTGCTGACGCTGGGTTCACTGGCCTTGGAGGGGGTGGTCCTGGGGGGACCCAGTAATTTGTAGGGCAGTCTAGAGGTAAGAGCAGACAGGTGGCCTATAGCTGGGGGGCGACCAGTGGTCTGGGGAGGTCTGGATCCAGCCAACGGGGGCTTGATGCTGCTGGTGGTTGAAGAGGCTCCAACAGACGCTCCCTCTACTGACGGGGCCCTCTGATTACCTGTGACGCAATGCAATAACATACAAACAAAAATAATCCAAAAAAAAGACAGACGGTGAACCCCCCCCCCCCCCCCCTCCCATCCCAACAACGACAGACAGAGGCCAGACTGAGGGCCCTCAGTGGTTGTAGGCCAAAGCTGAGTGAGCTGGCTGACTGGTGCTTTGTTCATGCTAGGTCAGCCTTAGTGGAAACACAATAATTGCCCTGAGCAGGTTGGTTAGCTAGCAGACAGACTTGGCCTGACTCCATCATCAGGCCTGCTACACCCAATGCCCCTCAGAGGAGTAGTTACATAAGGAGCACGGTCACGGCAGGTTACGTGACCAACGACTGGTGGCAAACAAGAGCACAGAGCTGAGAGCCAAATTCAAAAGCCCTGCAACAGAGAACAACATGTACTGTGATTGCTTAATGCAAATGGCAACTCAAATAAAAACTCACCTATCCTGTGGGCCTCGGCAAATGTACCAGGACGCATCAAGCTCATTATTAAACACGCTGTCTTTGCCAGAGCCTGAGAATACTGCTGCAGTCATACTGGACTTGTCTTAGGGAGCCTGTTTTTACAGACATTATGTTCTGTGAGTTTTCCAGCAGCAGTGAGCTTTAAAAAACCTCCCTTTCCTTCCCCTGCTTTTTCCATTAGCACAGCTGGCTTCCCATCAGAGGAAGAGTCCCCCCTGCCCACCCCCCCCCCCCCCCCCCCCTTCACTGGAACCCTGGGATTGTCCCTCCCTTCATGTTTCTCAGAGGAGAGGTAGAGCGGAGGAGGGGGGTGGATGCATCTCCTGGAGAGTTAGAGGGGTGGCATCTGTATCCACAGCTATTCCTGTGAGGTCACGACACAGGCTTAGCTCATCAGGAACAGGAAAAGGCTGTGTGATGAACGGAGGAACATGCCCTCACATGGTGAGTTTGTGTACTGCAATCACCCTAAATACATCACTGCGTACATATTCAGAAGAGCCTATTGAATGCAGATTAAAAACAAGACTCTTTTAACTGGCCACACATTGAGCCCGAGTCATTAGCATACTAGAGAATAACATAACAGTTTACATTCAAAAGTAAAAGGTAGTGAAGGGAAGGTTTTAGGCATTATACTTATCCCTTTCTATGGCCGAACAGCAGTGTCTAACCATATGGAATCAAGTATAGCTATAGTCCATAGAGTCTTCCAAGTGAAAATCCTGTGCAGCTGCGGAGCACCAATGATGTGTAGGAGTACAGTATCAGTTACTTAAGCCACCCAGCATCACCTAAATCCAAAACAGTCTCTTGAGCTTCAGCTGGAGGGTCCACAGACCCTGTTGGCAGTTCTCTGGCGTGCTTACACAGACCTGAATGAACGATCGCAGGATCCCTCACTGTTTATATGACAGAGGAAATGCCTAGGAAATCATTAGCCCAGTGCCTTTTCAAAGGCAGGCAGTCTGGATTACAAAGGTATTCACCCTGCAGTGCAGCCAATGTTTATCCTATCTCCTGAATAGGATTTGTCACTTTCACTCGGTGAGACGGATCAAAACACTGCTTAAGCCGCTGCGACGTCCAAATGCGGCTAAAGCTTGGTCTGAGGCTACTCTAACACCACTCAAGGTCCTATAACCATTGCACTCTAAAAAACACAAGAACTTTGTAAAGCGGGGCTCTCCTGATAAGACACAAAAGCCCCCCGCACAGAAGAGAGTGAGGTGGAGGGCCATGGTGGACTTTCTACGCTCCCAAGAGGGCCAAGAAGATTGAATCAGGTTAGTCATTCTAAACATGCCCCGTCTGTTGACGTATGTCCTTACTTGGAGTGCTGTTTTGTCTGGGCCGTGGGGAGGCCATGGTTCCGGAGGTACTGCTGCCGCCATCTCTCCCTGAGGTTCCCAGCCTCTGTCTGGGTGCTGTAGGGGGTGGTGGTGGTCTGGGACTGGCCGCTGGAGCCCGGGAGGCTGCTGGGGCTCCTCTGGTTCTACTGGGGGAGGGCCGCACTCCGAGTCTGCTCTTACTTCCCTCACATGCTGCCCCTGCTCCTCCCGCCACAGATGCCTTGGAGGATGCCGTCTGCAACAAGAGCTGTCCGTCAAACCTTAAACCCCAAGCCAGAGGCCCAGTGAGCGTGCTCCCAACCACTCTCACACACACACACAAAACTATTGTACTACATTCCCCAGGGGACCTCAGCTCAGTCTTGGCCAACTCTCTCTCTTCCCCCCTCTGAAAACTCTCCTCGCACATGGAGTGTGTTTGCTAGAGACTGGAGCAGCAGCGCACTCGGCTTGCCTCCTCTCTCTCTGAGGGATAATTAAACAGAGATTTAAAGTACTCCATTTTTTCTTTTGTTTTTATGCAATGTGCTTTTTGAGATGGAAACACTTGAATGAGATCCTTGGAAAAACTACAGAAAAACAAACTAAATGAAGTTCTGAGTAAGCCCATGTTTCTTTCTCCTTTTTTTAGGGGTAGATTAGCTTTGAAATGAGTACATAAAATTTAAGAGAATTGCTGGCATCATTTCTAGCCCCTTTATATTTATTTAAAAAAATAGTTTTCCCAAGCCCATGTTTCTTTAATACTATAACATTACAGTAAATTAAGAAGTTAATTGTAGGCTTCTGTAGTACTACTATACTATCAATATACTTTTTGCTGTATGTTAAATAACAAAAAAGAATCATAACCTGCTTACAGCTAAAAGTTCGCTCTGATTTAAGGCAAATGCCACAACAAATGTGCATTATAAGTCCATGTTCAGGCCACAAGCAGCAATTTGAAGTAAATCCATGTTCTGTATGTACTGTACTCACCACCAGGCTGATTTTCTTGATCTCTCTGCTGGTTTCCTCTGGTGTCCCTCTCCTGGCCTCAGGCTGTCTGTTCTGGGCCGGGCGGGCCTGGGTTCCTGGTCTGGATGGGCCCAGCTGGACGTAGGCCCCGGCAGTGGTGAAGCTAGCTGAGGTGTTGGGGCAGGCTCTGGGGGACTCCCTGGGTGGTTTAGATGAAGAGGAACACTCAGACCAGCAACGGGAACGTGGCTTTAGGGCAGGAGCCTTCTCCTGATTGCATTCTGAGTCTGGCCTCTTCTTGTTCCTGTTCAGCACTTCCTCCTTCCTGAGGCTACTGTTGGCTGGGGATGGTTTAGGGTCTGCACGGTCCTCTATGGGGGGCACCTCTGAGTGGGATGGGAAGCAGAAGGTCTGGTTGCCAGTGGGGCACTGCACTGAAGTGAATCCTCCAGAGCAAGATGCCACCTGCTCTGCTTCTGAGCTGGCCTGACTAGCTTGACCGCCCTGTCTACAGAGAGTTGATGGGGTGTGTTCAAATGCAGCAGGGATGCTGTCACACAGGGATGCTCTACGGTTACGCTCTCCCTCCTCCGCTGCAGTAAGAGAAGCAGCAGGTGACCCAGCAGTGGGAGATTCTTGGTCATCTGACTGGATAAATGTCATGCCCAAATAAAGAGGTCCTGCATTAACAGCCATTGACTGGCTATCATCAACTGTAGCTGCTTTACTAGGAGTGCCACCTAGTACACTAGTTGTATGGGCCGTTTTCATAGGAGTGTTCTTGTTCCCTTGAGACAGTATGCTGGGTGTGGTGACATGAGATGGCTTTCGTGGTGCAGTCTTTGCAAGAGCAGGGCTGGCCATTGAATGGACTGGTCGTGATATAATCTTGGGTCTTACACGACTGAAATCTGGCTTGGGAAACGTTTTGATCTCTGCTTTGCTAATCCTGCTTGTTGAAGGGGGTAGCCTGGCAACCAGGCGTTGTTTTGGGGTGACTGCACCTCTCTGGTCTTTAGGTGTGCGGGACACGGGGCTCCCTGGGGTAGCAGCGAAGGGGGACTCGTTGAGGGATAGGAAGCAGAAGGTCTTATTCCCATCTAACTGCTGCACAGGGGTGGAGGTCTGGGCATTGCAGCTGGAGTCTAGCTCCTCTGAGGCAGAGACAACAAAGGTCCTGCCCTCTCCTGGAGTAGATCCTCCAGTGAAATAGGGCCTCAGGTCTGCATCAGGGCCAGCCATACTGCCAGGAGCTGGGGAAACACCTCCAGACGCAGAGGGGGCTGGATCATACAGGAAGGTCTGCATGTGTCCCCCCTCACCTGGAGGACCCACAGAGTCCTGAGAGCGAGACTCTACCATGTGGCCATCCTCTGGGGGAAGTTCCTGGTCATCTGGCTGGATAAAAGTCATGCCCCAGCACTGAGGGCCGGTGTTCTCCCCTGTGACTTCATCAGTGATTCTGTCTTCCAGGAGCCCCTCACAGACATCTGGCAAAGTGGCAGACAGCAGACTCAGCTCAGCGGGCAAGGTGGGGGACCTCAGGGCAGTTAGAGACTTGTCAACCCCCAGACAGAAGCTGTTGCTCCTCATCACCATCTCCCCTGAGCTGATGGAGCAGCAGCCATTCTCACTGGAGCCACGGCGGGAAGCCTCGCCTGACCCCGGCAAGCTGTCCCTCTCTTCTGTAGTGTCAGGAGAGGCCACCATGCTCCTGGCATCACCCGTCTCTGTGCTCCTCCTGCCACTAGGGGCACCATGTCTTCTCTGCAGGCTGGCTATCACCAGAGTGATGTTCCTGTTGTCCAGGCTGGTGTTGGAGATCTGAACAGGTTCCACGTCCACCTCACCACCCACAGTGACCTCCGGTGTGCGGAGTACGAAGGTGCTGTTGGCAAGTGTCTCTGTGTCTGTGGGGTTGTCTATGGGGGAGCCCTGGCTGAGGCAGACCTCCATCATGTCTACGTCAGGAGGGCTGGTGGTGCTTCCGTCACTGAGGCTGCTCAGGCTCCTCAGGGATTCCGGGGTGGAAGAACCAGGACAGGGCACAGAGTTACCATTACGATCCCCGGACGAGAGGACCAGCTGCAGGCCTCCTTGTGAGGATGGACCACTCTTGGTTCTCATGTGTTTCTGCTCAACTGACATGTTAACAGTCTTTTTGGACAATTGACAGCACCTCAGAGTTTATCAGTCTGAGTTATCAAATAACCTCAAAGTTAATAGGCCTAGTCATTTACTTCGATAGATTTCAGAAGACTTGGTAGGCACTTTAGAATATGGCATGCAGATACTGTTGAATCACTTTTCGTGGTAGATCCAAGAGAAATTTCTCAATGGCTGAGAATCATCATAAGGCACATGAACATCTGTAAATTAAAAACAAAGAGAAAATGATCATCTTCAGATCATTTTGGAATCAAGTAAACATCTGTAAAAATCACACAAAGCTGTTCCCATGATGGACTGTTGGGAGTGACATTTTTGGGGATGAAAGGTTTGAAAACATTCAAAGAAAACTAATATGCCTAGGGTAAAAACCCTGCTCAGCACATTGTATTGGTGCAACACAGAAGGGGCATTGTTAAGGCTTCACTTCACAGGACTAACCCCAACATGTAGGCTACACATACCCATCCTCATAGTTCAAAACAGAAGCAGAAGACAAATCTATTGGAAAACTCGTCTTATTCAACTACTGGCTGTGTGCCCCATGTTGCATAATCAATACGGTGTGTTGCATTATAGGTAATACTATAGGTCTACTGTATATGTATACTCTACTATTGAATGGTTAATGACTTCATGAACAGTTCCATAAAACATTTAAGTCAGCAAAGATCAGATAACAGTCTGATCTATGTTGGAAAATTGCTATAGCATAGAAGTCACCTAACCACTGGACCTAAACACAAGACAATTTCAGATACTTATTTCTACATTGAATTACCATATCCTATCCAACTTAAACATCTTGGAAAAATCAAGTCACTATAATATATAAGTCACTCTGTGAATGATGAGAAAGTGCTTGAGGGTCATCAGTGTAGCCCGTTGTGATGCATGGAACGGAATGAGAAATGGTATCAAACACGTGTTTGATACCATTCCTCATTCAGTTCCATACATTACAACGAGCCCATCCTCCAATTTCTACCTCCACCAGCCTCCCCTGCCTGAGTTAATATGGGGGACGCATGAGCAATCACACTCCTAATGTGGAGCCATGTTTCTGTTGGCAAAGGAGCCCAGAACAGATGAGTTGGACACGAGCACCAAACGCCAGTCTAAACAGCCGCGTTGTGTACTGTTGTGTTTGTTTAAACTCACTGATGCTGACCGGACTGCTAAGCCATCCAGCCCCACCTAAACAAAAGCTCCAGTGTGGCTTTGCCAGAGTGTAAGATATCAGTTCACAGACATGCTGAAAATGCGCCAGCCTCTCTAGCAGTAGAAACATGATATAGGCACAGTGAGTGCATTTCAGGAAAATAGATTTATACGGTCCTGACCAAAGGCTATTAGCAGGGACCAAAATCTAGACAATTATATTTAAAACAACGTAAAATGTAAGTTAAAAAATTTAAATAAAAAGGGCTGTATTGTGATGTATGCTGTATAGCTTCAGTTGAAATCACAGTGACCTCCTTGAGGAGACGCAACTCTACATGAATCTTGATTGTTGGAAGAAAAGTTGTGCATGGTCTACTGCACCCTGTCACGTTCAATAAGAGAGGGAGGGGATTGGTGGAGGATGGCGGGGAAAAAACAGCAAGGCCATGCCACTTTCCCAGGGTGAGTACCAATGCCAAAAAGACAAGAAACCTTTAAAGCATAATTAATTTAAATACAGCAGCACCAGTAAATGTACTTTTGGATGGTGATCTTTGGTCGTGAAAGAGGGCCATAGATTCCAGGCTAGTCTCTTTTTCTTAAGTGCAGTTCTTCAGCTGCTGTGCAGGAAATCTTTCTATTATGATCCCAAAAAACTAAATGTCTTGAATACAAACTGAGACTCAAATTCAGTCTATTTATATCACCACCTGTTTATGAATAGCATCAAGAAGAAAGGGACCTCATTTTTCACCAAGAAATGGTGCACTGAGTGACAGTGCCCAACATGTCCCCTGTAGAATAGACACCTGCAGTAGATGTCAGAGAACTCTAGTCTAGAGCTAGCTGGAGGGCTGGGATGCTCTGTTTTATGCTGTAACTAAATCATTAGGCATGACTACAATTACAAGAAGTGGTTTGTGTCACGACATGGAGAAGCCATGACCTACATGCTAATCATAGTAATCACACAGCCACCCACCAGGGAAGGCTTTCTGTTAGCATGGTGGCTAACGTGGGGTCCAAGTTCCTCTGAGAAGCCCATAATCAGTCAAATGTTCAGCATCAGCAATAGATCGCTCTCAACGTTTTGATTTCTCCAAGAAACAAACCATAATTCCAACTAATCATAGGCTGCATCTGAGAAGCCAGTGGCACGCTATGACAGGGATTGCCAAGACTGGAGGAGGAAAAAAAAGAAGAAACCTCAATGATGACAAGAGAATAAGTAATTTCATACGTTTTCATTTTATGGAAGCATAGCACATCTTTCCTCACTAAGGAGGAGAGAGGCTTGTCTCCTGATTGGAATTGAGACAGATCTGAACACGACACATCATTCTCTGGAAGCCATTACAACGTTGAGAGACATTCGTGCAGGCATGAAGGTGAACTCCTAATAGCAGTGCACTGCTGTTACAGGAACACTAGATAATTAAATCATAAAACTGTCCGTGTCGACCACCATCAGGTTGAGCATTCCTCTGAAATACTCACGTAAAGGTGATACATGCACTACTCCTTTATAGTGCCATGTTACTGCACAGCAATTATTCAGACAATGAGTCATACAAATATTCTTTCATTAACAATAGGGTCCAATAGTCTGAAGCAGGATTTTGTGTTTGCTAAAAAGGCTGAGCAACAACACACCTCTCTCTCTCTCTCCGTCTCATGGCAGAATAAAAGGTTCCCCTGGAAACGGACAGAATGCTTAGTCATTTCCAGACTTCTCGAGCCAAGACCAGCCATTTAAAGACACAAGAATCACTGATCCAGTGCCGCCCTTACGAGAGGGTATATAAAACCCATACTGTACATTGGACCTGGGCAAGTCCACTCATTTCCGAGACTAGACCTCCAGTAATCATTCACTCAAATAGATTCATAGTGGGAAACTTTGATTGCATGATCTGATCTGTTAAACCACAATAGCAGACCAACCTGATATAAACCATATCTGAACTGTGTGTTTATGGAATAATACAGCCACAAGTTCTGGGTAACATATGGCACAAAGCCAGCATTAGGACAGAAACATGCAATGTGAGCAAAACTACAATGACACACATCAACCATTTCCAGCTGTCCATAATAACTGACAACTTACATTAACATTAATAACTGACAAACATTAACATTTGCTAATTGCTGCACATCATCGTCACTCATTCATTGATTTCCAGTGAGAAAAACAATCTTACCGGTGAGAGCTGTGTATCCGTATCAAGCCACAGATCACTCAGATTTCCTTGGCTCATCTGCCTTAGTTCACCCTCTGTAAGACAATCCTATTAGTGCTTCCCACAGCACTAAAACCTACCAACAAACCAACCCACTCCTGTGTGGGCTTGTGCAGGCAGTGAGGGTGATGAACGCTGCAGACAGACACTACAACATTACTCGCCCCTGCTCCTCCCTCACAGTCCCCACGCTCAAACCCAGCCGTGCATCAGTAACACACCAGCCTAACCCAGGGTCCTCTCTGTGCAGAATGTTCTGTTGTTGTCCCCCCTCCCTGCAGGAATGTGGCTCAGTCCAGCAGTGCAGTAGCAGTAGCACAGCAGGCAGCTTCTCACAGTCAGGGCCCTGGACACTGTGTGCGTGATATGCCTGTGCTCACCGCTGCAGGCATCTCAAGGTCTGGTTCAGGAGTGCTGCTCCTCTACTAAGTTTACAGGAGGGAGAGAGAGAGGTAGAGGGAGGGAGGGGAAGAGAGAGGGAGCAACTTGTTACCTTATCCCTACAGAGCCTACTGCAGGGGGGGTGGGGGGTAGGGGGAGTGGCCAAGGGCCACCAGGCCGAATCGGCATTCACTGTTGCTAAGCAGCCAAAGTCTCTCTTTTATGAGAGAATGGATCAGACAGCTTTTTGGAAAGGGAAATAAAATGTGAAAAGGGGAACGAGATGAGATGGGGCGAACGAGGTAGCAGGACAATGCTGGTGAAACAGTTTGAAGAATGGCAAATAGAACCATTCTTATATTCAGGCGAATACTGTAGAAAGGATAGGCAATTCTACTGAGAGCAAAACAACCACACGAAAATCATTAAATTTGCAAGCAAGTTAAGGTGTGAAACTTGATCTTTATCATATCATTAAACATTGGTGATGATGTCACTGTCGAGGTAGAGGACATGACCTGATCTTGTTGCCAAACAGAGTTGACCCTGACATTACATACAGTAGGCCTGGGCAGCGTGAACCCTACTGAACCTCAGAATAGGGCTATTTCTGCTTAATCCATATAAGGACCTTCCACTGGGCTGTGCTGGGAACCATAATCGTGGCTAGCAGCAGGACACAACCTCTGGCTCTGGGAAGGCTCGCAAACCATTGCCTAAAAGGATTACAAAAGAGGATTTACCTGCAGTTACATAAAACCAGAGGTGGAAAATAATAAATTACTACTCAGAACTACTCTCATTACTGTTTACTTTGAGTATTTTTAAAAGTCAATTTTAATCAGAAGTAATTTGACTAATTATTGTACTTTTTTATTTTATCATTTTTTAAATTTAAGAATCATACAATTTAATTTCTATGATGATGAAATGCAATATTGAAGGTAAAGGTTTCATTAAAAAGTTAGGAAAATTACTAACTAGTATTTTTTGAATAAGTTACTTACTTTTACTTGAGTACAATTTCACTGAAAACTACTTGTTACTTGGGTAGGATATTTCAGTACTCTTTCCATCTCTGCATAAAACAAGGTCTCATGGGTCTGTTTTGTATTTTTTGCTGTAAAGTTAAAGATGGCAATTTTGACGGTTGGATCCTGGTCTTCACTACATTGATAGCCTCTAGAATGGCAGAAGGGCCTTTACCTACAGTATGCCTCACAGTGTTGCAATCTGTGAACCCAATCCAGGCTAATGTTTCCAGCACAGCACCATCTCCCAGCATGTGAGTAGTGATTGGTGCTGCAATTGCAGGAGCTCTGCCCACATCCTTAAGGGCCTCACAGTGATGTACTTAGCAGATAATTGTTGCCATCTGAAATTTCAGGGAATGAAACCCACCATATTACAACATCTCTGAAAATGCTCCAAAATATGAAAACTACAACATTTGATACTGCTCATAAATGATGCCAGGGAGACAGCTAATTCAAAATTCCTATAAAATTGATGTAAATTATCCTCAATTCACTACAGCATTCTTGCTCTCAGGGTGACCCTGTTGTAGGCAGACAGAAATAAGACAGAACACATGAGCTTTGTCTTCCAGAACATAAAAGCCAAACTGACTTGCTCTCGAATGTCGGCTAACCAGTGAATGTATTCCATTGTGTCCTAGTTCCAGATCTCTAGAACTGTCAGAGTGAGTGACACTCCAATGTGAAGGCAAGGGAGAGAATAACAACTTAAATTAAGTAAGATACGCTTAACTTGTTACATTGTTAAAGAGTAATATAGTTATTGCTTTGTAATTACATAGTAATGTAATTTCAGCTGCTTTTGTAAATGGACAGTTCCTATACCACATCTATAATAAACATTACTGGTACTTAACTCCATTACTTTAATTACAAAGCAATCACTACATGTAACAACATGTTAATACAATGGTGTCACTACAGTAATAACAGCCTTACGACACAGGTTTAAATGGCAACTAATTGTTTAGTCTGACCAAGAGGAATATCCGGGATAGGACAAATTGTACAGACTTGGATTTGATTACAGACTATTTATACAGTGCTGATTAATTCTGACCAGGGCAGGTGGAATGAGTGCCACCCTTCTTGAGTAAATAAGTGTAGGCAGTGCAGGTCAACACCTGCTAAAGATATTCCTCTGAGCATGTCAAACACCAGTCACTGTCATCTGTTCAGCTAGTAGAACCAAAATAGACTCCATCTCTACACATGTCATTTTCCAAATACACATAATGGTATTTTGGGACTTTAGGTTTGATTTAGCAGCATGTACATACAGCACATCTCTAGATATAGCTATATGCATACCTCGTGGCTCCAGCACATAACGCTTGTAGAACATCCTCACAGACACAGTAGACATGGGAGATGGAGAGATTAAACAATGCTGCTCTACTTCCTAAGCCCCCAGGCACCCTGCACAAAGCCTGTTCTGCTATGCCCTGGCCAGCATCACCCAGAGAGGGGTTATGAGCCGAGACACCCAGAGCCCAGAGCCCGTCTTGGGCTACAAAGGGACAACAGGGCACCAGGTCAAGCCTGGCGATTCCACAGAGCATGCCAGAGCGACAAGGTCGTTCTCTGGAGAGAACAGAGGGGGACAAAAAACACACTGGCAGCCCTTGTTAGTGCCAACGGATATTGAATAGAGTGGCTTACTGTGCTGAGTTTGCGAGTTACTATAAACAAATTGGAGTGTAGAGTGTAAGTGGAGAAGCCTTCGCAAGCTGTTTGCTTGCACTGCTCTGAGCAAAATGGAGGCAATACCAAAATGTCAACTGCTGTAGGAGAGATGTCTCCATCACAACCACAGTAAATTAATAAGATGCTGCTTAGATGTTCATGCAGTGGGAATTTAATGGTGTGCTAAAAAATTATTTTAAATAATATTCTCTTTGAATCTCTCCTCAATAAGAAAGTATTGAATTTGCATCTGATGAGCAAAAGCGTTACATGATGTTCTAATACCATAACTGAACTTTAGCCGTGCAGCCTATGAGCAAGGCATAACAGTAGCTCACAGCCAAGCTGATTACAGCCAGAGGAATGGAGAGAGCGTTAAAGAAGACGGAGAATGGACCCTGGCTGGGTGTATTTCCAGTAACTCATTCCTCTCCAGATCTTCTTACTCATGAGGTCATCTCCCCTATAGGCATGCTCCATTTCCTGAACCCCACCACCACCTCCAGTTCTCGTCTCCTTGCACCTGATGTTCACATATTACCAGCTTTTTTGGAACTCCATGATTATAAATAGCTCAGAGGGGTAAACATGTAATAAAATCCTAAACGTAGCCCAAATAGGAATCCTTGACTGGTATGGTAATGTACGTTATTGATACACTACCAGCTTGTGTATCACATAGGCCCTTATTCTTACGAGGTAACCAAACAAGTTTAATTTAAATAAATCAGTGTATTCGTATCATTACTAAAGTGCATTAAATCACATCGCAGTCTTTTTAGAGCTACATTTAGGTGAGTTTTTTGGTAATGATTTGTCTTGACAGAAAGAAGATGGAAGTCATTCAATTGGTGGCCACTGGAATCGTGAATCTAGTTTAATGCAATTGTCTTTAAAAAACAAAACAAAACAAAACACTGGGTGGCAGTGAGCGACAGGTAAAAGGTTCCGCTGTCAAGAGAAACACAATGTTGACTGTGACAATGCCTACACTACGCTTGTAAACAAGGATGCTGTCCAGTGCACACTTCAATGACACACAAAACATGCCAATCATAACTTCGGATCAGAGTGAAATGGAATAAATGACTTTATAACAAAACAGAAACATGTGCCTAATTCGGCTACCCACCAACTCACCACTTGACAACTTCTTCCGAGCGATAGAGGAGGACAGAAACGCAGCTGTTTGGTCGAAATAAATGGTAGTGTTACAGCAACTTTGCCAAACAGTTATGATTCTACTTCAATCTTGACAACCTCAGTTCCTAGGTTCTTAACAACAAATAATCGCCTTGCTCCACTCATCAATTTGACATTAACACACGTGCTTGTAGGGTTAATTTACCTGGACCAATTACGTTACGTAATTTCTCAAATTAGACACAATCGCTGCGGCGCGCGAGCCAGGGTGCTTGACCACGATTCCGGACGTTATAGTTGCGGTGACACTTCTCCATTTAAGTGGGCTAGGTCACAACATTGTAATCTCTATTCCCCCAGGGTCGATGTCATGTCTTATCCTCGCAGATTGGTGTCACGCATGGCCGGTTGAATCAAGGTAAGGAGTATTGGGCTCCAAATCAGCAGACCATGGCCCTATCCGGAAACAACCCCTAGCCTTTACTCCCTAGAAACACTTATGTACTGTATATCTGAAAGGAATAAACAACATGGCATATCTGGAATCTATTAAAATCTATTGTATATAAAGATTGACAGTAGGACATCTAGTGGAAAGAAAACAGAAATGCCCGAATTCATTTCAAACAATAATCAAGTGTAGGTCTTTGTCATTGTGATGATTATATACCATGTACTATTGGTAAAACTCTTCCATTCAATCAAGTTAAAGTTATCAGTATAGATGTTGTCTTGTTTGTTTGGACTTTGACCTTAAGAAAACAACAGATGAGTTGTGTGTGTGTGTGTGTGCACAGGCACATTTATCCAATCATTTTTTATTGGCAAACTATATCATTCAGCATTAGGCACTATTTCTCCATACTGGGATGCGTCTGAGAAAAACCCTTTCTTCCATTGTAGAAACCAAGGCAGCAGAATAGGTTCTATGCGATTTTATTATTTCAAATCTGGATGTACAATAATTAAATAATTACATGATTATAAACCATATGATGGCAGGAAGCAAATATACAATGTCAAAAGTGCATTGTTGACAAAAAAGACACATGGACATGTTGAGCGCTCAACCAGAGCAGAGGAGAAGAGAGATCGCCTAATCAGGGTCGAGGAGAGGATGGGGTGACATGTCGGACTGGAATCAGGCTTGATTTAAACTTGGGGAACTACAGTAACACTTTTTAAATATCGTTTTTGATGGAGAATTAAACATCCTAAATAGATTCTCGACATCATATACTTTTGTGCAATCAATCCTTTTTTTTCTTCTTTTTTTCTTTTTTTTTTAAACAACGTAACAGAGAAGAGTTAAACATGTGTAACTGTGCCTTGAGTTGACAATATAACCAAACATATAGGACATCACAAAAACCCGCCTTTCAGAGTAAAGGAGGGACACAATACACCATCTGTTGCTGTTCTTTCATTAGAAATTAAATGCATATCTAGTAGAGTTAAGTACAGACAGATGCATGCTGTTGGAGGGAAAGTTGGATCCCCTGCTCCAGCCTGGGACAGTAGAAGCATCAGTTGTCAGTGGTTTGGGCTGCGGGACAAGATACTGGACTGTCTGGGGAGTCCCTGGAGACGGATCTGAAATACCCCTCTAAACACTGTATCTACAGCTAGCATGTCCACCAGTCTCTCATTGGACTGATACACTACCCACTCTTTTCTATGGCAAAGCAAGAAAATCACAAAGTTAGAATTAAAAGATTATCATACCGGTTCGTTCAAATGTCATTGTTTTTACATAGATGGGTGTATAAGATCAGTACCAGATGAGTGTATCAGACCAGTACCAGGCGTGTGTATTGGACCAGATGGCTGCTGTCTGATAGTTAGAGGAGAAGGGGACTCCCCAGCCAGAAGGCAAGTCATATCATTAGACTCTTCTTCCTAAGGAAGGGAAGAAAGCAGGGAGGCAGGACGAGGGAGGGAGGAGGAGGAGCATGAGTGGTCCAGGGGTGTCCCATCAGGAGAGGAGAAGAAAGTGGTTTGTTTCCCTTTGGGCCCACTATCAGAGTTGGGCTACTGGTAGTTTTACAGGAGCTCCTCTCTCTCTTCCTCTCATCCCTCCCTCCTTTCTTCTCTTCCCAACTCTCATTTCTTCACACAGTTGGGCCAGCTGAGGCCCCCGCAGGCTGCAGAGACGATGATCCAGAGGACCACCTGTGGAGACCAGAGATGCACGGCTTAGCAGTCATAGTAACACCCAACCCACACTTCACACAATGACACTTCACTGGTACTCACACCATACAGAGCTCACACTATAACACATACCACTTTACCCCCACCCCCCCTAGTAAAAGCATCTAACATGAAATATCCAGTGTTTAGTACCCCCCCCCCCCCCGACACACACACACACACACAACTAAAGCATCACTGGAAAAGCACTCACCAGGGACACCAGAACCACAATGACAGTCAGCTTGAGGTTCTTCATACACATGGCCCGCGCCAGGTTACGACTGGTGGTCTTAAAGGTGACTGACTGGAAGAGAGTAAAGAAGAGGAGGAACGGGTTCAAGAGAGGAGGTTAGTGGTGCTCTAAGCAGTAGATGAATCAGAATGAGAATCAGATTGAAGTTTGACTCACCGAGTCGACCAGGTTCTCTGTCTTATCAATCAGCAACTCCAGCTTCTCTCCTCTCTGAGCCACCAGGTCTATAAATGACAACAGACACACAGTAAATCGGAGAGACTAAAAACACACCTTATATGGGATTAATATGTATTATCTAACAGTGGGCATTTGACACAGAGAGGAGATGCTGAGACTCACCAATGTTGCGGACCATAATGCCCTTCAGATCATCCACCTGCATCTGAGTCTCAGTCACACGGTCAGTCCCCCGGGGGTCTGAATGGTGCTTCTACAGAGACAGAGAAAGAAATTGAGAGATAAAAGAGAGATACCAGTGGATGTTGACACACGTCTTGAGCGAAAAGCTAGAGGGATGAGTGAGGTATCTGGAGCTTATTTTTAGCTGCTTAAAATGGCATTATTTTCAGAGGCAAACCAAAACCATTCCCCTCTGTAGAAGAGACTTAGTTTGAGGCCTGCTCTCTGACCAACATGTCAAAGCTGATTATCTTCTATGATGCATTGTTTTCAGGACATGCAAACACGTCAAGCCTCGACACAATATTTGATTGTGTGTGGCAACCATGCATTAAAATGTCACAAAAAACACATACAGGTCACGAAAAGCTCCCCTCCATAGCACAATGTGTGTGTGTGTGTACTGTACAAGTAAGTTAAGTGTAAGTGAGATCAGTGTGGTGTGATCATGCGCTCTACTTCCCCCTGAGGCAGAGTAGTCATGCAGTCCTCACAAGCTCCTGCTATACTCGCAGACCTTTCTACATCTTATTCCCTACTTACACCACACACCCCTACACCCCAAACACTCTATTCCCGCCTTAAAGTCCCTCTACAACACACCTCTACTCTCTTTTACCATTCCTACCATCTTAATTGTAAACACCCAGTGCTGGTCTTAGATCTACTCACCATCTGAGCTGCCAGAGTGGAGGAGAACTCGCTGTTCATGGCGTAGGGCAGTGCGGTCTGGGCTCGCGACCCGTATGTCGTCTGGAAACGCTTCTTCACCTCACTTAGGAAGCTGAATGCACGCGACCTCTCAAAGTCCTGAATCGCACAAACACAGAGTACACACACTCTTTGAAAACTCAGTCAGGACACAGACACACACAGGGTTTATTATACACATACTGATTCATAACACAAACACACAGGTGTAATATAGGTACCCTACAGGCAGTGTAGAAACATGCCTTGATGATCCCATCACATACTCACATCATCAGTGATGCCCAAGTATATGATTCGGTCATGGCAGATGTAGTGGAAGAGATAGCTGAAATCAAAAGGAGCTTTGTCAGCAAATCAAGGAAACACAGATGTCAAAGAATAATCAGTCTAGAGATTAAGTGGGGGAAGTCCCTGCTCCAGTCTTCTATGGTCTTCCTTATCTTATTTGCTCTTTACAGACTACCTTAGACCTGCGAGGACACAAAGAGCTGTGTGTGTGTGTGTGTGTGTTTACCTGCCATGGCTGTAGGTGAGCTTGTTGTTCTCTGAGGGGATCTTGGCCAGGATCTGTTCCGTCACTTCCAGGAAGTTCCCACCACACCAAGCATGCTTGGCCAGGATGGTGGTGCCACGGGCTACCACCGCAAACAGGATTGCCATGGCAGCAGGGAGGGTCAGGGCAGGGGTAAGGGGGGAGTCAGGTGGCTCACTGAGAGATGAGAGGGATGGAGGAGAGAGTGATGGGATGGGAAAATGAGGGATTGAGAAGAGGGATGAGAAGGCAGGAGAGACGGATTGAGAGATGATGGGGGAATTCATCACTCTATTTGTTCTGATTTAGTTATGGTATGCTAGTACATTAGCGTAAACATTTAACACGATTTCACCAGCTAAAATATAGAGAGATGATAATCAAAGCTTTTGACAAAGGTCTAAAAAGCTATCTTAGCTTGCTAACAGCAATTTCCACCGTCACGACTTGAACAATTAGCCTTTGCAAACCTTGGCCGGGGGTGACAATGTTTTATTACAGTGCCCGATTATCTCTCAATGTTGTTATGATCAATAAAACGAGTTAGCTAGGTAGATGTCCCATCGTAGCTGCTGGCAAATGATACAACGGGCTATAACGTCAACAATGACATAGCGTACCTACGCGGAACCAACGAGAGTAACGCTCTGTGTGGTCTCTCTTCTTGACAGCTAACTAGCTAGCTTCGCGCCATCGCTAGTTGGCATTAATACAATTACATCTTTGTATTGTAAGCTAAGATAATGAAAAAGGGGTATAGGTACCTCCGATGCTGTGTAGTCCTCAAACGTGTGTGTTTTAAACATTGAAAGAGCAATTTTGGTAATCCTCTTCACTGACTTCTGCTTTCGAAATCACGTAGCCCCACCGAAGAATACATGAAGCCCATAGGAAATGTAGTTCTTTGGTCAGGGTCTATTACTTAGGGTGCATGTCGCATCTAGCTATATTGACTACACTTCTGGCTGTACAGGTACTTCCTGCAGAGTCTGTCGTAAACGTCACATGTTTTTAATTCTATGTCACATTTCCGCGACGGCCGAAACTGCTGCGGAGTTGAGAGTTCTCTTCAAGCATGGCTGGGGTAGATGTTGAAAAGAAACCGGTGTTAGAGATGGTAAGTATTGCTTCCAGAACAATACGAGCACTACCCCATAGGATATTCTACTGAGTATTTATCTTAGGATATTCTCATTTTCTATAAAGGCAGTCCTCTACTCTAGGCTCACGTGGGGAGAGGTTCCACATTGGGCGTATTTATATTATGAGCGCGGGTAACACCAATGCATAAATGTAGCAATAATGATTTGAACTTAATCTATGTCATGTTCCAACGTCTGCTTGTAAGGTAATGTATTATTGTCTTTATAGTCTGCATGGCGTCTGACTAATTCCTGTATGGAAACCTGCAATAATACAGATTTCTCTCCACTGTGGGGCAGTGTTCGGTTGTTTGTTTGAATCACAGTGACTGTGGCTGCAGCTCCTGATCTGAAAGATGCTGTGAGAAGGCTTGTGTTGTGTTGTGTTGTGTTGTTGTGGTTTTGCTGAGGTTATGATGTTGAGGTTCTGTCTGCGCTGTATTTCAGGTGCAGGCTGACGGGGCTGATGAGGGTTGTGTGACGTTTGTGCTACATGAAGAGGACCACACTCTGGGCAACTCCCTCAGATACATGGTCATGAAGGGGTCAGTACCCAACCCTAACCATTCAATGATAAATTCAAATTTTCTCGAGCAAATCTCTGTTTTTGATGTACATGACATGTTGTAGAAAGGTACAGACAACCATCATCCCCCTCATGAAAGAAATGGGTGCAAACGAGAAGTTCACATTTGCCTCTATTTCTTCCATTGTAGACTGATGAGGGCATCACTGGTGCCTGGTAACTTTCTCAAAACCAAGCATAATCACAAAAAAAGTGTCTAGAACATCAGACAAAATCAGAACTTATCCTTCAACCCTAACCCACACCTTGTAGTCTAACCCTGTATCTCTCATGTACGTAATGATGATCCAGTCCCTCTTTGGAGCCTGATTTGCCTCAAACCCACTAGGGATCAGCAGTTTGTTAAAGGATTGCATTTGATAGATTGAAAACAGAGAATTTACAAATGATTTTTATTGTTAATGATTCTTTCTTCATTTCATGTCAGTTCTGGCCAATGTTAAACTGGCCGAATGGAAGTAAATCTGCTACTGCATTACTAAGAATGATTCAACACAGACAAACGTGTGTGTGTGTGTGTGTGTGTGTCTGTGTCTGCAGTGAGGATGTGGATTTTTGTGGGTATAGCATCACCCACCCCTCTGAGAGCAAGATCAACTTTCGCATTCAGACACGAGGTAAGACACACCTCTACTCATTCTCTCTCTTCAGAGAAAGAGAAAACTGAGTAAACACACTTGCGGCTGGTTGGAGAGAGTAAACAGACTGATTGGAGTCTGGTGCTTTCAGTTTCTGTTCACACAGCTGAGGGAGGAATGTCAATGAAGGGCTGCTGTCAATATTACAAATGCACGCACATTTCTCTCTCTCTCTCTCTCTCTCTTTCTTTCTCTTTCTAGGTCACTCAGGTTCACTCACTCACTCAAATTAATGATTGTATTTTTACCGAACAGATTTGTCTACATTACATACAGAATCACCTGTCAACTGTTTAGTAGTCAAACAGATGTTTATTCTCACATCAAAGCATTATGGGGAATGTGTGAAAACAACATGTGTGTGTGCTGAGGTATAGAGTAGCCAGAGGACATTCCTACCCTGCTATGCCTGACATAGCCTTGGGATAATAAATATCCTATACCATGCTGTGTACACACAAACACACACACACGGATGCACACACAAATGGATGCACACACAATTATCATTTGTGCTTTACCGAGGGTATTCCTGGGTGCTGGGTTGTCTCAAATCACATGAAAGACTTTAAGGGGGTTTTCTTGATTTTACACTGTTTGTCACTGGTAATAATTTAACACAATTGGTATCCTCTAGTTAACAGCTGGTATTTTCTGGTATTTGTAATAGTTAATCCCTTATTAACAAGAATTCATAGGTCAGGTCATGGATAAAAAGTCGTTTGCCAAGTATTTTAATTAGGGGGATGTGAAATAAACCTGTGTACGTGTGTCCAAGTGCACATATGGATGTCTCCCCTATATGTTCCAGGAGGGGTGCCAGCAGTTGAGCCGCTGAGGAGGGGTCTGAATGAGCTCACTGATGTCTGTCAGCATGTCCTCAACACCTTTCAAGTATGCAACACACATGCTACCCATTACACGCTACCCATTACACAGTACGATGAAAGGGCCATAAAACTGAAACAAAAAGTAACATGATAAAGAAGGTAGAAGAAAAATAAAGGTGGGGTGCACAAAACTAATCTCATGATCTGAGGAGAGAGGTTTAGAGGGTCAGACCTCCTCTCTAAAAGCTCTCTCTTCTCTTTCTTGTCATCTTAGCATCCCTTCTGTGTGCTGTTCAGTGTGGGGGATGTGGGTTAACTCTGTCAGCTGTTTTTTATACTGTAGGTACGGATGAACGACTTTAAGGAAAGACAGGAGCCCATGGAGTGAGGAGCAGAGTTCAACCCAGCAGGAGCGCATGTCTGGTCAAAGGGTCTCTCAGCATGGACACACACACACACACACACATTTCTGATGGTTAATCCAGATGTTTTCAGACACGCACTTTTTACCTTTCTCATCGTTAATCCAGAAGATTTAGTTTTTTTCTCTGAACTGAAGTTTATCATGCAAACCGTTATATTGTTAATGGACACTTGTACAGTTTTCTTGATGTTTTATTTTTTTGTCGTCCAGTAATTAAAGTGTTTCTTAAGATAAATGTTTGATTTATGTCATTCTTTATCATTTGTGTCCAAACGAGTCCATCCTCCCAGGGATGCAGAGATGAAACAAAGATCGTTGTCAGTTTAACTTATTGATTTTACGTCCTCAAGGAAACATGCTGGAGTTCTGAAATATCACTTTGGAGTCAGTCCATTTGGCAGCGAAAGTATTTTGTGAAAGTTTTCAAAAATAATGCCCCAGTCCTGTGGATCATGATGTGATGATGGATCGAGAGGTTCTAGAATGTCCCTGTTACCTGAGGAATGTGGAGTCAGGGACCTCATATGGAGCTGAGAGCAAGGGGTGAAGAGTCTAACTCGGAAACTTGTACTTACCATGACCACCTCAGAAACTTGTACATACCATGACCACCTCAGAAACTTGTACTTACCATGACCCCCTCAGAAACTTGTACATACCATGACCACCTCAGAAACTTGTACATACCATGACCACCTCAGAAACTTGTACATACCATGACCACCTCAGAAACTTGTACTTACCATGACCAACTCAGAAACTTGTACTTACCATGACCAACTCAGAAACTTGTACTTACCATGACCAATTCGGAAATGTATACTTACCACCTGTGATCTCAGAGTCCAGAGCATTCAAGTTGGAAGCATGAGGTTGGAAACTCCAAACAACATGAACGCCTGCAGATGATGAACAACTTTAACTTTCAATGTTGCAAGTTTGCAACTCTTCTATATGCATCTCATGCACGATTTCAACAGTTTAGATAAAAAAGATTATCCTGCCATGCTGCTTTCTTGTTGATGTCGTTAGAGAGCTACAAGTCAGAAACTCTGAGCTCGAGGGTGATACCCGAGTTTGCCACTTGTAATTTGGTACAAATTAGGTGTTTGACTTTTTATTGAACCTTTATTTATCCAGGGAGACACACTTGTAATTACAAGTTGGAGGGCGGTTCAAATAGATTTTTCCCTCTCAGAGCTTGTGCAGTATTTTTCTCAGTTTCTGTGACATTCTCTCCCCCGATTGATACGTCGCCAAGGTCTCTGCGAAAATGTTTTGCATACATAGAGCTGATTCCTATTCTAATGACGTCGCACGACACACACACACACACACACACACACACACACACACACACACACACATCTGTGTTTGATGGGCCATACGATCTGGCTCTGATGTTATTTTCGCAGCATAGTGAACCTGGTAAACATACCAGGGTTAAGCATAACAGAACCATCAGGTACACATATAGAATAGACATTTGTCTTTCTTGCTAGTAATAGACAATCATTTGACTTCAGCTCTGTACAGTGGATCACATATGTGTCTGTTAACCTTGCACGAAAGGCTTCTCAGCCAAACACCTGCAATTAGATTTACTTCAAAATGGGCTAAAGAGCGATTGAAACACAAATGTGATAAAATAATATTTATTGCTGCATATTGATCAACATCAAAGTACAATATAAAAGCTTTGTTAATCTTAAAAACTCCCAACAATAGATATTTTTTACATAAGAAAAATGTATCTAAGATAAATGAAAACAAACATATTACTCGCAGTTTTCTAAACATGAATAGTGATTTGGAAAGTTTGAAGGCATGCCTTGCAATAAGATATTGCCCTATAAAAATACATGTTCAATCTTAAGACAATAGAAAGCTTTATACAGACAGTGGTATGTAGCACAAGTTAAAAGGGCATACGTATAAAAGAGCATGATATCAGAATCACCTGGTATCTATTAACATCATTGCTAAACAGTTGTCCCGCATGACTTCAATGTAATGTAGCTAGTGGCATTTTTCACAAGATCACACACACAACATCGCCTCTTCACAGCATTCTATCACATGGTGCAGGACAGAAGACAGTGAACCCATTTTACTCTCATATGATGTCAGTATAGGAACATTGGCTATCATCATACCGTGAGAAACAATGTTGCTACGTACAGGTTCTGGACTACAGACACCTTGTTGTTGATAGTCAGAGCAGAGTTACTGATAGGCAGCAGTACACCACGGTAGCCTGGGTGGGACTGTCTCTGGGTTCTACTGCCTCTGACCTATAACCCTCAACCACAACAGCAGAACCAGATCCTGACCGGCATCCAGGCTACAACTGATATCTCATTTGTTAAAGTATCATTAGGTATAATAACAGCATTTCATCATGACGATTCTCTATAAACAATATAAGACTATACGTTTGTACTGTATATACTAATATATGTATGCATATATACTACTGTAATTCTACATATACACAGACATGTATAAATGTTTACATTCCATCCAGCCCCTTAGAACCGTGTTCCATCCAGATCCACTCTGTCTACACTGCACTTGTCCTCTGGTAAGAACGTAGTCCTCTGGCAAGAACGTAGTCCTCTGGCAAGAACTGAGATTAGCTTTGGTCCTGTGGTAAGAAACTGAGTCAAGCATGGGTCCTGTAGTTGAGTCCATGCAGGTGCTGTCCCAGTGCTTTCATCTCATGGTGGGGTGTGGTGTTTGGGCTGAGTCCCTTTCTCTTCACATTTCTCTTCACATTTACTTCCAGTCTGGCAGGGAGGGACAGGTCTGTCTCCTTCCTCATTGCAGAGGCTTGTCTTTGGCAGTGATAGTGCTGCTCCTCAGTGATGTCACAGCATTGCAGCAGTGCCACTATTTCATTCAGTGGCTCTGTCAGTCCAGAAACATTATAGTGGGCTGGGGGAGAGCAGCTGAGGTGGGCTGGGCTGGGCTGGGGGAGAGGGGCTGGGCTGGGGGACCTCTGTGTATGTGTGCATTTTGCATGTGTATTTTCCGGTGTCTATATACAGTACTGTGTGTGTGTGTGTGTGTGTGTGTGTGTGTGTGTGTGTGTGTGTGTGTGTGTGTGTGTGTGTGTGATTGTTTGTTTGTTTGTTTGTGTGTGTTGATATACTGTGTGCATGCATGCGTGCGTGTAGGTGTGTGTTTATGTAGAGCTGTATTTCTGACTGGAGCGGGAGCTGGTGCGGTCCAATCCGTTTCCGTGGCAGGAGCCCTTCCAGCGGACCCCGTCTATTGGAGTTACATTCCGGCTCGGCCTCTGGCACCAGCAACACAGGCATGACTGAGACACACACACACACACACACATAGAAACATGCTAGGAATCTGGGTAGAGCTGGAATTACTGCAGACAGACTGTGAAAATGATTCTGTGATTGATTGTGTGTGTTAGAGAGAGAGTGTGTGTGTTGCAGTTTGGAGGGGGGGGGTGGGGGTGGAAGGTTGGAGTGTAAAGCAGGGTACAGTATGTACAATACTCTCTCTCTCACCTTAAAGCAGTTCTTAAACTTCTGGCTGACGAAGTAGAGGGCGACGGGGTTGATGCAGGAGTTGAGGGAGGCCATGTTGATGCCAATGTAATCCATCACTAACAGGAAGCTAGCATGGCAGAGGGCAGAGGTCAGCACGGGAACAACAGGAAGTGAGGAAACAGAGAACAATGGGTTCTCATGACCTTACCAACTACCAGGTCTTGGTGTGTGCGTGTGTACATGTGTGCATGTGTGTGTGTGTGTGTGTATGCATGTGCGCATGTGCGTGTGTGTGCTGTACCTGAGCAGTTCACAGCGGTTGGGGTCGTTCTGATCATAGATGGTTTTCTTCAGGATGCGGCTGAGATGCAGAGGCAGCCAGCAAAGTGCAAATATCACCACCAGACAGAAGACCGTCTTAGCCACCTCCCTCCGCTACATGCACACACACGCACACACACACACACACACACACACACACACACACACACAGTTAGAATCACTTCCACAGCCTATAAATCATGACATAAGAAATTTTTACACGCTTGTCATGATTATTGGGAGTAACAGGGGAAATGTTGCAGCTGCCTCAGTTTAACTGAAAACTGCTGCTATGACAAACTCATGCTCTTTTACTATATACTTTTACTTCAGGTGATCTACGAACGGACCTAGGTCCTAGCCCTGACCCAGTGTGTGTGTACCTGTTTCATGTGGTCGTTGAGAGCAATGCGCATGCCTTTCTTGCGGCTTAGCATCTCGCAGGACATAAGTGTGTAGAAGACTCCAGTGCAGGCCAGCGGCAGGCAGAAATAAAACCCAAACAGCCACCAGTCCTTCATGTCCTGGTAAAACTGAGAAAGCACACACACACACACACACACACACCTGCATGTTGAATGTTTCACCCTTCTCAGACTGTTTGCACCCATCTACTAGTGAACACTTTAGATATATGAGTGTGTGCTTGAAGGATCCTATGTTTGTCTGTGTCCGTGTGTGTGCGTGCGTGTGTGCGTGCGTGCATGCAGTAGGTGTGTGTACCTTCATGAAAGCAGTGTTCTGTACAGGGTGCAGTAGACAGACTCGTAGCTTGCTGCCTCTGTAAGGCATCTCCATCATGTCGAAGGCCAGTGCCTCAGGAACAGCCAGGGCCACGGCCACCAGCCAAATCAGAGTCACCTCCACAGCCTTCCACAGAGGAATCCCCATGCCCTTCACCCTGCTCCACGACGTCACTGCATGGTACCTGAAACACACACGTCACATTCAAAACTCATGATGTGCATTGGTGCATGTATTTGTGTGTGTGTGTGTGTGTGTGTGTGTGTGTGTGTGGGTGGGTGTGTGTGTGTGTGTGTGTGTGTGTGTGTGTGTGTGTGTGTGTGTGTGTGTGTGTGTGTGTGTGTGTGTGTGTGTGTGTGTGTGTGTACAGGGTGGACCTGTACTGACCGGTCGATGCTAAGGGCACACAGGCTGAGGACAGTGATTCCAACCGAGGCTTTCTGGATGAACGGCATCAACTTACAGATGTGCACCCCGAACGGCCAGTCTTCAGCTATGAGCTATGGAGGGGGAGAGGAGAGGAGAAGAGGAGAGGAGAGGAGAGGAGGAGAGGAGGAGAGGAGGAGAGGAGAAGAGGAGAGGAGAGGAGAGGAGAGGAGAAGAGGAGAGGAGAAGAGG
The DNA here is from genome assembly GCF_951799395.1 of Argentina silus. Lineage (NCBI taxonomy): Eukaryota > Metazoa > Chordata > Actinopteri > Argentiniformes > Argentinidae > Argentina > Argentina silus. The sequence goes on from NC_139669.1 coordinate 8,927,628, forward strand.
AGAGGAGAGGAGAGGAGAGGAGAGGAGAGGAGAGGAGAGGAGAGGAGAGGAGAGGAGAGGATAATCAGTACAATAGGAAAGCAGAGGACAGTTTATCAACTTATCTCATAGTTTCATATCATTTTTCATTTCCAGACACTCCTGTCTCTGTCTCTGTCTGTCTGTGTCAGGGTCAGCCAAGCTAGGGACTCGATTCCTCCCTGATTCCTCCCTTATTATCACAAGAAACAAAGCCAAAAACAACCCCCAGAACTATGCTCCTCTCTAAATCTCCCTGCACGTCTGTAGGACTTGGCTGTGCTGACTTCACTTCAAAGGGACAACAGCACATACTGTATGGCATATCTTATTATGCTCACACTATTTAAGTGCTAGGCAACAAAACTCAACATTTATATTCCATTGATACGGCATTCACTTTCTCCAAACCCATACTGTACCACGTTTAACCAAACAAATACCATCTTTATACAAAATATATACCACCTTTACCCAAACGAATATTATCTTTATACAAAATATATACAACCTTTATCCAAACCCATGTATCCAAACCACTACCACCGTATTCCATTCAAACCATCCATACCACCTTAAAACATTGTTGAAATATGGGAAAAAAGACCAGGATGACTACCTCCACACCCGATGATACAGCTAACTAACAGACTGAAAACCTAAATAAACAAATTCTTTAATTCACTAATTCCAACAGAAATAGGGTATACGGTACACATACAGCTCTCTCTCCCTAATACAGACAGCACAAGACCTAAACCACATTATTTCGCTGAGATAAACAGATGAACAGATAAACATAGTCCTCTTCTAGAAGAACCCAGCAGTAATGAACGGTTTGAAGCTTAATGCAAATGTGATTTGGTTGTGGCTGCATTTATCCCTAACCCTGTTAAATGTGTTTACCGCCACATAAACACTAAAATAGAGTATAAAGGCAGGATTCTCCCTATCCCCTGGAATAGTTTACACTCAACGGGATTGTAGTACACCAGACAGTCTGAATCACTAGGGTAGTAATGAGTCATACTCGTGTAATGAGTCACGTGTGTAGTGTATAGTAAGACAGACTAGGATATATAGCAATGAGTGCACAGTATACATTGTAATGCATGACATGGAATGAGGAATGGTATCAAACACATTTGATACCATTCCTCACTCCATTCCATGCATTACAATGAGCCCGTCCTCCGATTTCTGCCGCCGCCAGCCTCCCCTGACAGTGACAGAGTGCATTTACCTTAAACACATTGATGGGGATAGCTATGAGTATGTAGAGGAGGTCCCCCAGTGCCAGACTGCCTATGAGGACATTAGGTCCGTTCCTCATACACTTGTTCTTGTAGATGATCCGAAGCAGCGTAGAGTTCCCAATCATCCCCACTATGAAGATCACACAGGAGACCACCGTGTTGACGTACTTAAATGCACGCCTGATCTCTGTGGGCTTGATGCACATCGGAGGGTAGTTGCTCCGGGGGCGGGCGGGCACGGGGAGGGGGAGGGAGGCGTTGGAGTTGGGGGTCTCTACGTCCCCGGGACCCTGGGAGTCACGGCTGAACCGAGACGCCCCCACCCCAGCGATGACCAGGAGACACAGTAGCCTTACAGCCCTCATTCCCTCGTTCTCTCTTACACACACGCAGACACGCACGCACACGTGCAAACACAGCAGGCTCAAAGACACACGCTCATGGGCACACACACACAAACGCACGCACGCACGCACGCACGCACACACACACACACACACACACACACACACACACACACACACACACACACACAGAGACGCACACACACACAGACGCACTCACAGACACACTTTCAGGGCTTTTCGGAATCTGTGAACTTCCTCCTCTCAGCGTCCTGCAAAGAAACACAAGTGAAAGAGACATCAGACGTGTGTGTGTGTGTGTGTGTGTGTCCTGTTTGTTTCACTGTTGGTGTACATATAATCTTGGATCCCAGAATCTCATCTCTCTATTGAGATTCTGGGGGCCCAGGCAGTAAAAAGTCCATTGCATGAAGTTATCTGAATATAATGCCAGCATTTCTCAGATGTGCAGTGAGTGGTTGTAGAGGAGTGGAGGCTGGTGGAGGTAGAAATCGGAGGATGGGCTCATTGTAATGCATGGAATGGAATGAGGAATGGTACAGTATGAGGAATGGTATCAAACACGTGTTTGATACCATTCACTCATTCCATTCCCTGCATTACATGGAATGTGTATGTCAGTCTATCTTTCTACTGGTCATGAGAACTAATAGGAGTGGAAGATTGGTGTATAAGGCTAAGTTAGGTATAACACTTCCACTAACCTCCATTATTTCTGTATGAATACTATGTACGCTCATGAATAATTCAACATGTTCAGTTCAAGGGTGGGTTTTGTTCTTAGTATGACAATGTCTCTATAGTAGGGGCTCCCTCTGTGTCAGAGAGGGGGGAGCTTTGCGGGAAGGGTTGAGAGCGTAGGTCAGGTGAGGGGTAGGGGGTGGTGTGTGTGTGTGTGTGTGTGTGTGTGTGTGTGTGTGTGTGTATTAAACAGATAGAGACAGAGATACTTTGTTTCCCAGAGTCCCCTATAGGCACTGAGGCATAATAGTCTCATAGTCATGTGCCCAATAATGCCGTAGGGGCATTTTAGGATGAATGGTCTGATTGATGAAGACTGACACACACGCACACGCACACGCACACGCACACGCACACGCACACGCACACGCACACACACACACACACACACACACACACACACACACACACAGATACACACACAGATACACTTTCTCTTACCCTCACTCTATTTGTCAACACAACCACACTGTTGATGGGTTGGACAGTGGAGACATGGAGAGTAACTGTACTTATATAGTATTGTCAAGAACACTATCAGATTCCTCCTTTTACAGAATTCCTCTTCCCACACCCATTATAGTCATTTAAAATAATGAACAGAATATGTATGCAGCCACAAACTACTGTCTGATAGAATTAACATTTAGACACTAGAATTGTGATTCAGCAGCCACACAATCATACACACACTCACATGGTCACACACACACAAATACTCACACACACACACACACACACACACACACACACACACACACACACACACACACACACACACACACACACTTCACAAGGAATCAGTTTTGAACAAATTGGATCTTCTCTTTTTCCTAATCTTTTTCATCAATCATCTGAATTATGCCTTTGTATTTTATGGTCTGATCTTATGTCCAATGAAGGCTGTCTCTGAACAGGGTCCAAGACTATTGGAGGAGAACCTGCTTTGAAGTGGGTTTTAATTGGTCTGATCTACTTAATCTGGAGGAATGAGGTTAGAAAGGGTTAGTTACAGTCTCTGCTTGTAATCCTAACTGGTAAAGTGGGAGTAGTGAAGGGGAGGTAGAGACGGGGGAGGTAGAGAGGGGGGAGGTAGAGAGGGGGAGGTACAGTGCCTTCGGAAAGTATTCAGACTTTCACTTTTTCCACATTTTGTTGTGTTACACTCAATTTAAAATTGATTAAATTAAAAGAATTTGTAATCAATCCACACACAATACCCCAGAATGAAAAAGCGAAAACAGGTTTTTAGAAATTTCAGTAGATTTATTAAAATTCAAATATAGAAATACCTCATGTACATAAGTATTCAGACCCTTTGCTGAATTGATTCCTATGCAAATCAGAGACCCTATAAAAACAAAGATGTCAATTCCAAAATTACATGAACAATTAACCTTGCATTAAGATGGACTCAATTCAACTTATTGAGTGATTTTTTAATGACATTTTTGCATTTTAGTTCATTTTAAGAGTGCCATAGCAAAGGGTCTGAATACTTATGTACATGAGGTATTTCTGTATTTCTTCAATTTTAATTAATTTACTGAAATTTCCAAAAAACTGTTTTTGCTTTGTCATTCTGGGGTATTGTGTGTGGATTGATGGCAAATTATTTTCATTTAATCCAATTTAAATTGAGTCTATAACACAACAAAATGTGGAAAAAGTGAAGGGGTCTGAATACTTTCCGAAGGCACTGTAGAGAGGGGGAAGAGGGGGCAGGATTGGTAAAAGGGTAGGGGAGTGAAAGTTTAAGGGGGGAGAGAGAGGATAGGGAGAGAGGGGGCCGTAGAGGACAGAGAGGGGAGTAGAGAGGTGAGGAGGCTTGGGGCAGGGCAGGAGAGGGCAGGAGAGGGCAGAATAGAGTTCTGAAACTGTTACAAGGTGAGGAGCGGGGAAATCTTGCCTGGTTGACCCAGATTATTTGTGCTCTTAGCCAACTGTCGTTTGGCATGACAGTGACAGTTAGCTGATCAGTCTGGAGCCAGGGTTGACCACACAACGAGCTAAAGTCAAAGCCACAGGGACTGATTGATCATTGTTGCCATAGAGAATCACCAGAGATATCATCTCTCATTTGAATCTAAGCGCTTGTAAAGCACCAAACAGACTACATCAACAGCTCAAGGGAAGGTCAAGAGACGGATCAGTAGTCTGAAGGTTGCTGATTGCAATCATGGGCCGTTCAATGTGGGAATTGATCTCAGTTACTTTCATTTCCTGATGTTGTGTACTAGACCTTTAACCCTAAAAGAGCTGCACTGCAGCTGACCCTCCCTGACCCTGTGCTTCTCTAAAGTGTGTGTACTCTGGAGATGTTGAAGAAGAATTTACCTTGTAAAAAATAAAGTTCTATTTTTATAATAGGCCACATGATTATACCTATACCTCCATTATCAAGACAAGTGGTTAAAATTGAGCTGTTTCAGGTAATAGTAACATAAACAAATATAAAAGGGCATTTTGACAATACTTTCAAATAAGTCAAAGTGACAGATCAGTTAATTTTTTGTGTGAAATATTCTAAGCCTTATCAGTGCGCAGCTTTGAACTCAATTTGGCGCTTTGCAGCTCGATACATTTGAGAGGACTTTAAGACATCTATTTTCTTTGCTCCCAATTATTGTATATTGTTATTATTATTATTTTTTTTAACAAAAACGTTTATTTTTATTTTTTAAATGTACCTCCCAGCTTCATTTAGAAATGCATTTCAGACAGTCTTGTAAGGCTCATACTTCTATTAAAAGATTAAACAAAGATGAAATGCGTTTTTTGAATGCATTTACCATCAGAAAAACAGCTATCCCAATATCATGATTTTGATTCGACTTTTTTCCTTACTTTTTTTCATTACTAATTAAGAGACAGTACAATCCACAGCTATCTCAGTTAACCACTCTGAACTTGTTTCTCCAACCAAGATTAACTGATCTGTAAAGGAAACGGACAAACAATGCATAAAATGCCTTATTTCCAAGTGTATTGGACAATGTCATCAATAAAGGGTTATTTCAGACTATCAATTATTAATTGGAATAAAGTGAGCTCAAATTATAGTTAGTTTTATCCACAAGCAGTGACTGCATAAATAAATGTCGTGTGATTCTTGATTTTGTTATAAAACACATAGTCAGTGCGTGAGACAGCTAGAGTGATAGGCCTACAGTAATGTCCAGTCCTGATGAAACCTCGCATCAAATTACATCAAACCAAATTAAATCACATCAAAATCTCAGTTCAGTTGATGCATTGCCTTCACTGTCACGCCACGTTATAGAATCTTACCTTGGTCGCTGAGATACAGGCTAGTGGTAAGTTTGGAATAAGTGTTTCCAATCAATATCCCAACAAATCAGTCCACCGTGGCTTCCGTCCCGCCAAATGACCACTTTTAGAGTTTCTCGTTTACGTTCAATAAACTCTAGGCTACTTTGACTCCCTGTCCCGTTGGCTACATCGTTTAGGTCCGGTGTCTATCCAACTCATGCGGGGCTCTGACGCGCGAAGGGACAGAGCGGGTGTTTATAGCTGCGAGCTCATTGAAGCTGCTGCACCAACCAATCATATCACAGTCAGCTCTCCACTTAGTTACAACATTTACTCTACGAATTCTGACATTCTAACCTGGGTTGTTTGTTATAGCATGGACACAGGATGAGATTAACGAAGCAACAACAACTATACAACAATTACAACTATACAACCAATGCAGAATAGCCTGCACTGTAGCCCTCATTTTATGTGGGTTATACAGCCTGCAACAAAGGCCTTTAGAGAGAACACTGTTGCCAAGGGAATCCTACTGTACACAAAAGCCACAATGGCCTGATCAAAGAGTTCCAGCCATCCATCTACCAAATGAAATTTGTGTGATGGATGGTCATCCTTTGTCCGGGCAACAGCCTTTCTCTTCAATAAGGACCACCAGCTTCATTAGACTAAAGGGGGTGTGTAGCAAATTGCAAATTGCCTCTCATCTGTACTAGCGTTGTTGTTGACAGAAATTAGTCAAAGCGTACCCTACTGTTTATTGCTTGCTTCTGACTGTGACTGTTGTGAAAGTGTGGGAGCTCATCTATGTTACGCGCACGCACACACACACACACTCACACACACACACACACACACACACACACACACACACACACACACACACACACACACACACACACACACACACACACATTCTATAGGTTCTGTTAATAGCCCTAGGAAAGCTATTCTATTCCTGGACACATAATTACTGTCATTATCACATTCTTGCACAATTAGACACACTATCACAATTTTACACATTACATTAATACAATATCATCATTGTAATTATCTCATTGTGTGCGTATGTGTGTGTGTGTGTGTTTATGTCGTGTGTGTGTCATGTGTGTGTCATGCGTGTGTGTATGAGTGTGTGTATGTCATGGGTGTGTGTCTGTGTGCGTATGTGTGTGTGTGTGTGTGTGTGTGTGTGTGTGTCATGGGTGTGTGTGTGTGTGTGTGTGTGTGTGTGTGTGTGTGTGTGTGTGTGTGTCATGGGTGTGTGTGTGTGTGTGTGTGTGTGTGTGTGTGTGTGTGTGTGTGTGTGTGTGTGTGTGTGTGTGTGTGTGTGTATGTGTGTGTGTGTGTGTATGTGTGTGTGTGTGTGTGTGTGTGTGTGTGTGTGTGTGTGTGTATGTGTGTATGGGAAGTGGACGTGCGGATGCTCCTGTGCTCTCCCTGGCCTTGGCGAGGGGACAGAGCGAAGCAGGGATAAACTCTAACCCTCTTCCTGATCCCTCTGTAAACACTCTTCATCCTCTCTCACAGGAAAGTCTTTTATTCCGAGTCATATTAAGACCATTGGACTGCATTAAGATGCATATATTGGTCCAGATTAATCAAAGAGAGAGACAGGGAGACAGAGAGAGAGGGCAGGGATTGTTTATCTTATTCTGTGTTAAATCCGTCCCTTCCGATCTCAGAATTATAGAACTTTTATTATAGAATATCTATAAATCTTTTATTCTACCTCAGGCTATTCTTCCTGCTAAGTGACAGAGAGAGAAGCCAGAGTCAGGGAGAGACAGAGTAGGACATTAGGGGTCCCAGGGACAGGCCTCAGGGCCAAGCTGTTTCCACGGCCATGTGAAAGCTTGCTCTGTTCAGGCAGAGAAAGGGTATGTTCCCCCCCCCCCCCCCCCCCTCCCTCCCCACCTCAGGATAAAGCATCTGAGAGAGCTGTCTGCACTCCAGGGCTATTGGTTCAGTTTCACAGCAACCTTCAATACAAGGCAAAAATACAGGTATTGAGAAAGAGAGCAAAGAGAGGCGATGCAGAGTGAGTTAATGCCCAACCCCCCCCTACCCCTACCCCCCCCCCCCCCCCCCCCCCCACACACACACACACACACAAACACACACACACACACACACACACTGGATGGAGAGACGTGAACCGTTTCAACCCTGCTGCAGCTGTCTGGAGTTTATCCATGTTTCTGATGTCCCTCAGGACCAGGTTTCTCAGAGTGAAGAGACAAAGTGTGTGTTTGATTGTGTATGTGTGTGTGTGTGCGTGCCTCTAGCATGTTAGTCTGAATTGAGCATACAAATCCAAAGTTCAGATCTGGCAGGGGAGGACGAATATGCTTTTTGACTTATTGGTTTTTGACTTAATGGTTTTTAGGGTTGGCCTAGAGTTGGAGCTGTGTTTGGGGCAGGGTCACGGTTAAGATTGGAGTTCAGCTTCAAGAAGAGTAATACAACACTAAATACAACACTAATACAACTCTGGCCTCCATTAATCCATCCCTCTCTCCTCTCCCTCTTTCTCTCTTGGTCCCCCCCCCCCCCCCCATGTATGCTATTCTCTTTGTCGCTGATCCCGGCAGCTCTTGCAATGTGTGATACAGAAGCAGAACAACACAGTTTGACAGGAGAAAGCAGAATAACAGGGAGAACTAGAGGCTAAAGTAGGCGGTAGAATGATTGCTTCAGGTATTTACCTAACCCACAACACACTGTACTCCTGACCCTGTTGATAAAGCCACAGTCCTGACTGGAGGCTGGAGACTTTGGCTATACTGCAGGGGAAGCTGGTGGAGGTAGAAATCTGAGGACAGGCTCACTTGTTTGATACCATTCCTCATTCCATTCCTTGCATTACAATGCCTGTCATTCGATTTCTGCCTCAACCAGCCTCCTCTGGTATACTGTAGCTCAAGTACTTTACTGTTACCATACACTATATGTGTATGTATGTGTTAAAAAGCTGTTGACCTCCAAGCAGGCAGAGCGCTTTGGAAACATGTGGTAGCTATCTGTCCGCTGGCATTCTCCAGTATCACTATGGTAAATCATTGTCTCCAAGGTCATTTATTGGTAAAAGAGGATGGAGTAATCTCAGTGGTTATTATGGAAGATTGCATTCAGACTGGAAAACGGAATACGCTCTGAATACCTCACCCTCATCATCCTCAACACCCTCCCTCCCCCCACACCCACCCACCACCCTTCCATAACTCGATTTGCACTTGTCATTTTTGGAGACAGGCGTCACTGTTATTATTGCCAGCGAAAGTGAATCTAAACTGTTGCCATATGGAACGGTAAATATGTTCTGATTTTGCACACGGTTACTAAGCTTGCAGGTAAGGTCAATTGAGTCATTTACTGAAATGTACTGTTAACTATCTACCGGCACTGATTCTCTTTTACTAGCAATCATAACATTGACGCCTGTCTCCAAAAATGACGCCTGCCTCCAGTTTTGTTTACATCTCCCAGTTTGTGACATATGGACTTTGATAGCGTATTGATTGTGTGTGTGATATCAGGAAGAGAGTAACCCTGCACAATATGCTGAATGAGGGAGAAAAGTGTGTTTGTGTTACAGCCTTTCCTCTCACAGAGCTTCCTCTGACTCCTGCTTGCCTGATAAGCCCCCCCTCCCCACCCACCATCCCACCCACCCACCCACTCCGACAGAACCTCATACAACCCTCCCACCCACCTCCTACCCATCCCTAAACCTCCACTCAACCCCTGGGCCCTACCCTGGGAACCGGACACTGGCCCTCCAGTGACATCAACAGGAGGGCAACCTGCCGTACACATCCTGGCTGTAAGTAAAAGAACACTTGGGAGGAGCATGGGGAGGGCAACAGTGATTTTTCAACAATAGAGAGAGAGAGAGGAAAAGGGTTGAAGAGAGGTGAGAATGAGAGCCCACCACCCAGGGCAAGAAGAGGCCAGGTCATGTCTATCTGTAGGCTGTGTCTGTCATGTGATCCTGCTGTACATACTGTCTCTCTCTCAGTGTTTTGTGCCTTGGTGTACATTATAATCCCAGAGTCATTTTTCAACCATGACTTAACCTTATCTACAATAGAGGCCAGAGCGACTGCCGTCATTGAGAGCAACCCCCCAAAACCTAACCCTTGACCTAACCTTATGGGTCAAAAGTCTGTGTTTCTGAGAGTTTGAGTTTCCTGTTCCCAGATGACCGTGTGGTCAACATTGAAACCTCCTTTATAATCTCCTCTCCTCTCCTCTCCTCTCCTCTCCTCTCCTCTCCTCTCATATTCTCCTCCTGTACAATATGTTCACCACAGGAAAGAAAGAAAAATGTTCTACTTTTCCAAGTTCCTTTTGAAATTCAAGAACTCAAGAGAACATAACGGAGAGAAATACAGAAAGAGACATTTGGAGAGAGACATTCAGACAATGCGTGGAAGAGAGAGAGAGAGAGAGAGAGAGAGAGAGAGAGAGAGAGAGAGACACACACACACAAAGACAGAGAGAGAGAGTTGGAGATGTCACCTTCCATTAGTCAGCCGTCAGTGAGTCGGAGGAATGGCCCAGCTAACTGGTCATGTTGCCAACAGAACATTTCTGCCCATTTTTGTGGTTTTTATGAAACACTTCCTGCTGAACTAGAGCTGATCTGGGGCCAACGATCAGGAACAAAGTCTCTAGTCATAGAAGACTTGTATACAAAATATCTATCAAAATAAACTATATATGACTAAAGAACACAGATCCGTTGAGGGCCGACTAATGGAATGTAACCTTCCAAAAAAGCAACTTGAGAGAAGACTGTTGGACTAGTATACAGCTGCTGAGCCTGCCTCCTGTCTGCTGTCTGGAGAGTGTGGTGTTGGAATGGGGTCTGAGAGACTGCTGGACCTGTAGGCATCTGTCAAGTGGCCATT